>NC_048428.1:17303358-17348358 GCF_013103735.1 Etheostoma cragini | reverse complement strand
AGAACTGAAGGCTCGGCTCGAGTCAGCTCCGGTTAGCTCCGTTATAAACATTTGGAGCAGAGGAGACTGTCGTGGATATTGGAATTTGTGAAATCCATGAAATAATAAACTTTTATCATTCCAAACAATAACAGAAGATGGGAATCATTTCAAGAGATTTTAGCTATCTATGACTGTTTGATTGCAAATGTTCAAAACGCAACTCCAGGGACAGCCTTTGTTGTGTTTGATTGCTAGCTTGTAGCTAAGCTAGCAGTTATTTCAAAAAGGTTTTAGCTATCTATGGTTGTTCTACTGCTAAAACTAGCTCAAAAAACCATTCAAGTGACAACCTTTATTGTGTTTGATGCTCACTTGTAACCAGCAGTGAACAAACTTTGTTAAGTAGGTCAATTTTTACTTTATTGACGTAACAAAAGACTCGTTAGCATCTTGTACGTTGCCTGTTGCAAAAGTGATGCGCAACTCACCTCTTCACTCGACTACTCGGGTAGTGACAAAGACTTCACAAGGGAGAGGTGCTAGAGGCAGAGAGACTGAGGGAAACGCAGCTGAACCAACACGCTGCCTGTTCTTAATAGAGTTAGAAAAAAAGAATAACAAAACACAATGTGTGTTTAATACTGTAGCACACCGCCACAAATACACTGATTTGTTGTTTAAAAATACATCAAAAAACTAATTTGACATCCTGAGATTATACAATTACATTAAACACTCATTTTCATTAAATGTTCCCACTCGTGACACACAATGCCTTACGCCATCTGCTGCAAACTAACTCACCTGTCAGCTATGTCAGCACTCCCCTATCTTTCACACAAACAAACACACACACACACACACACACACACACACACACACACACACACACACAGAAAGTAATTAACTCCTCATCTTCAAAATCCACTGACAGGCAATTATAGTGTTTCAACATACATGAACACAAACTCCAAAGCAGACCATTTACTGTACCTTAGATAGCCATGTGTTTAATGGACCGCGAGGAAGAAGAAGGTAGTGTTTGTTTGCTGCATTAATTATAAATGTTTCTGATTGTACTCTACATGAATTTATTGAAGTAGGTTAAACGCATGCAGCTGACCGCTGCAGATATAGACCCTTAATAAATCACAGTAATAACCACAGAAGAGTTAGAGAAAACGCATATGATCTATATTTTTATAATCACAATGTATCAAATGATGTGCAATGTAAAAGGAGTCACTCGCACTAATATAGAAAATAAACACCCGATAAGTCAGTACTTCTGCAGTTTCCAGGGTTTATGGAAGGTTTATCTAGTTAACTCAACAAAAAAATGTTTGTGTTAAGAAGAAACATAGACGGACAAATTAGTGTGATGCTAATGTTTACTCAAGCTCAACCTGAGTCAGGTGTAAAGCGTGTTATGAATTTCAGTGTGTGAAGCATGAAGCAAAGGTAAAATAATGTGCTAAAATTAATTAACAGTTAAAATAAATAGTCAACTATAAACTGACAGTTAAAATTAATGATTTACCCGTTACAAATAGTTAACTAACTATAAGCTAACTAATAACTATTAACAAACTGACTATTAACTAGCTAACAGATTATTATTAATTAACAACCTACTATCCCTTACAGAACTGTTAACTAACTATTAGCTAGCATGTAACTAATTAGTTAACTATTAGCAAACAGACTCATTTACTAACTAAACTATAAGCTAACTATTAAGTATCTAAAAACTAACTATAATAGGTATTAATATGTAATGGACAAGATTAGATTATCTTAAATGACTAGTTGAAATAGTTAGCTACATTTCATCGATACACAATTGAAATAGTTACCTAATGAATAAATATTTGAAACTGTAAGCTAAAAGTTATGAATAAATGGTTGAAAAGTCCAGTTTTTCCAAGCAGAACAACGGCAAACGTGATCAAAGTGAACACTGACAATTAAAAAAAAATATTGAAATATTATCCACTTGAGTAATAATAGTATTAAATAACATGCAGTTTATAATCTATTCATACAATATCTGACTGGTGGTAATTTAGGGGTCTTTGAGCTCTTTAGGTTTAGAAGACTTAACCAAATCAGTTAATACAGTTATCCCGTGGATCCTAATACCTGCAGGGCAAATAAGATAAGGTCAGTATTTGCAATGTGTTGTATTCATCTGAGATTCATTTAAAATAGTTTTTCCCCCAGTAAGTCTGATCTGTGACATCATTCAAGGGATGAAAAATAGTAATAATCACCCAGTGGCAGATGTGAACATCATGAATACACCTTGGACATCTGATATAGATTGAAAGGGATTGTATGATTCTTTTTTATGTTAAGTCCTGGCTTAATCTACTGTATTTTTAAAAGCCCATTTGATATTAATAAAACACATTTATCCAAGTTACTAAGATCATCATCTACCAGCTGGCGGCTAGGAAGCACAGTGATAATTTTCAAAAAGCTACATGTATTGCACTCAAAAGTTATCCACCATTTACTGCTTCTTCTGAAAGCTTCGTTCAAGATAAAATTGTAAAGATAGGCTTAAAGGGAGATAAAGAACATGTCACAGGAGCAGTGTGTGGGTTCTCAAACCTTCTATGATGACTTCTGTGGAATGTTTAAATAAACTACACAAAACTTAAGTAAATACATGGACCCTACATCTCAGAGTGCTACTGTGCCCCTGCATACTTTGATCTGATTTAAATGACTATCCTGACCAAAACGGCCTCTAATTATGTTGTCTTTGAATCTGAAATGAGAATACCTCTGGGACTCTGGTGGAGGTCTGACAGAGCTGCAGCTGGAAGTCATTTTCTCATTTCTCTGTGCTCCGTAAGTTACTGCCCGCCAAACACAGCGACAGTGAGAATCAAAAGGACGGGAAGCTAGATTACAGTAAATCATGCATTTAAGGCTTGGGAACAGAGAAAGGCCTTGAGTCAAAGTATAATTTCAATGTACCCTAAGAGTTTATCTGCAGTTGTTTCCAAACGGCCGCCACCTATTGAAACATTTAATCAGCTTTCTTCATTAACTCATCACCACTGTGTTAGAAATGAAGAAAGGGAACCTGGCACAGTCTTTCATCAACACTTCCCTCTCGGAGAAAACACCATGGCAGTCTGCCATGTCTCTGCTGAATCATTATATTCATTGCCACAACCAGAGTGGAAGTGCATGGGGGGACAGCAGACAGAAATATCTCGCCCTCTTCTCTCCAGAGGCTAACTCCAGCCCTGCAATTCTCACCCCTCAGATTCTTGGCTCACCTTGACATTTCCAGCTAATGACACTGACTGAGGGCTTTGGATGTCTCCTGGCTTTGTACGTGTGCGTGCCATTTCTGTGATTGAACTAATAACGGATTCTAAGATGTAATTGTGCAGGTCGGCTCAAGAATTGCTGTTTAAGAACTCTCAGCAGAATGACTTTGTGTCCCCAGTGTTTCCTACAAATACTATAACTTCCCCTATTTCTTTTTCTTGAACAGTCTGCAGCGTAATAACACAGTAATTAGCTTTTTATATAAGTTTAAATTGCCAATGCTGGAGTCCGCCATTCCTAATTACATATACACGCATGGGGGATTCGCATAAAACAACTCATTTATGTACTTCAACGTGCCTGTTCGTGAGTCATTGATAGAAGCCTCCCTGTTTATTGATCACTCTCTCCAGCCATGAGAGAATTAAGTTACTGCTAATGCAAACTGCTGCGCCTTCACACTAAAAACGTTCAACTTGGTGCTGTTATTGAGAAGCATCCACAAGAAACATAATGTATTCATTTCCGACGTTAGCACACACTGCTATTGATCACTAAAGAAGAGGCCTATAAAAACAATTCTCTTGCACTTTTGGTAAGCGTATCGTTTTCAATTCTTGAAAGGAAGGAGTCACGGTGAGATGTTGGATGAAAAGCTGCAGGTGACAGGTGACATAATGAGGGTAAACTACTCATTTCACTATGCCATGCTGTTGTGTTTATGAAATCTTGATTTGAGTTTGACATTTTTGGAAATAGAATTATTAGCTTTCCTGACTTTTTTGAAGATTTAGATCAGCAGATCAATACACCACGGACATCTGTATCTCACATGTGTAGTTACAGCATAGCCAGGGTTTCTCCTGGCTTAGAATGGGCCTTTGGGGGGACACATTGAGTGTGGTGTATGGGAGTCCTCTCCTAGGAAAACTGAAGCGTCAAATACTTTATTTATTGCATTTTTATGCACGGATTTATGTTTAAAATGTCTTAATTAAAGTGTCTTTATGTAACTTTCAGTTTGTGTTGATTCTAGCGGCCACTTTGGACAAAAGTGGTAGTGTCTTTACCACACCTGCTGTCGTAAAGATCTTTTCTTGACGGTGCTGTATTGCCCACTAGCAAGTTTCATGGCAATTACATAATGAAGCTTAAATATATTACTGTTAGTGTACAATGATACTTGTAGCTGTTTTGTACAATAATACAACCGTGTAATGAATACAAATAGGTAATGAAGTGTGTTTTTTTTTTTTCATTTTGAGAGACATGTTGTATTTCAAGTTATTGATATAAGCAGGTTTGTAAAACTGAAACTAATTTAATGTTGTAGTTATATCCATGTAATATCCGGTCATATCCAGCATGTAGTACCTTTATCTTTACACATTTCAACTGTAAAATACAGTAGCCAAGTGCGGTGAAGTGTTTTCTCGTTTGCACTCTCTCCCGGGGTTATTCTCCATAGAGTGCATGGCGCCTGTAAATGTGTCATCTGAACAGCAGGAGATAACTGCTGTGCTTTCTTGGTTTTCAAGCCTCTGAAGCCTACCTTTGATTTTCCTCTGCTCCCAGCTTTGCATTGATACCATCTGGCAGGGGTAGAGAGCCGGTGAGCTGAGAAAGAGTGGAGGGGAGGGGAATCGTGGAGTAACTCCGTTGTCTGATTAATCATGCTAATCAGTGATGAGGGGTTAGAAGTCCATTAACCTGTTCAGAAACGCCACACAGACTGCCACGCAGTGGGGGCTCAGACCTGACGGAGCACAAGCCACAGATGTGGTGGAAGGCCAAAAAAATCGGAGGCAAAGTCAGGAGTAAAACACCTGTGCTGTTGATGGGATGAACAGAGCTGACAAAAACGGATACATCCCTCCTCCTATGCAGCACGCACTCGGCCCACCCACAAATCAAAGGCTGCAAGGAAATCTGCCTCTGAGGGGTCAGCTGTCACATAACAGGAAAAATGAGGATAATCCTATGCTTGGCTGACATGTGGGCTAACATCACCAAAATAGCAGCTGTACTAGGTGGCCGGTGTTTCCATTTAAATCATAATGAGCTGTGAGATTACAAAGGCAGTTTTCTCTTGTCAGAAGCTTGATTTTTCTGTTATAGCTGGAGGCATGGAGCACAATAGCACCAATATTTCCGACATACAGGCATCGTAATTACTTCCAGTACATCGCTCCAAATGAAAATATAGATTTTTGTCCTTCCTTTTCTTTTGTTTCTTTGTTGTGTCTCTTGTTATTTTTGCATCATTTAGAGGTTACATTTGAGGACAAGGGGAATTTGACCAAAAGGCCATTTGTTGCAGATGTTTTTTTCGCCTTATTTTTTGTTAAATTGTGTGAAGGAAAATGCCACAGCTATCAAACTGTTGTTCTCATATTTCAATTTGATTCTCTCGAATGAATGCTGTTTTTGTAAACACTACCATTTATCAAAACCACAGCCTGAAAAGAACATAGAAGCGATTCTTATTATTTTTTTTTTATCAACACAAAAGCAGCCCTGCTGAGTGTACAGCATACAGGCCTTCAGACTGCCATGGCTTTTTTTCACAGGGGATATGTGATATAGCTTTTATGTGGAGATTTAAAAAATAAAAAATAAAAAGACTGGCACACGGTAGCTAATGCAACTTTAAATCAGATATCTCTTGAGTCACTTCATGTGAATTGAACCCTAAAACGCCTTCAAACACAAAGCCAGTGGAATCCATGAAATATGAAAGAGAGATTTCTTAAAGCCTTTAAGCAATAAAACTCAGCCAGTGGAAATAACCTGAAGACCTGGTATCAAAGTTCATCAAGTGACTGCAACCTTGGCTCTGCTGTTTCCATATTTGGGCAAATTGATTTGTTTGTGTTGACAAACCCAAAATTGGGGAGAAGAAGGTTACATACAGTAAATGCACTTGTTTCTGGACCAACAGATTCTAATATCTAATCTGGCCTCTCCCTCCGTCTTTACCCATAATGTCAACTGTACTTCTAGCCTGCTTTGCATTTATCCTGCTTTTAAATATAAAGTATTCAGCTGGCTGGCTCCAATCAAGTGACTTTATTATATATGTTGACCGCCATTGTGGGCATACTGTATTTACTGTAAAGACCATTTAAAACAATACACATATGTGCAATTAGCGTTTCTATGGTTAACTTTTGCACTGACCTTGTTGGAATTTATTTGGTACATTACTGGAGATTGGGACATTTTTTGTATATAGACCAAAGGCAAGGTGAATTTTAGAAGGGGTGTGATCACATACAAAGTCAGTAAAAGAATCAGTGATGAAAATGTGGATGTGAAAAGATGGCATAAGTTTGCGTGAAGAAGCAAATCTTGCCTATTTTTAACTCTCTCATCCACTGCATGGGGACAGTTGGTTTTATAGAAAAGCTCAAAGAAGTGGCTGGGAGCTGCAGGGCAGTTTCATTCTTTAAATCTTTTCTTTAAAGAATCCTAAAAATACCGCTTTAAAACACTTATAAAGCATCCAGTAAATCCCCACTATGTGAGTGCATGCAATGTTCAAATATGTGCAACTAATGTTGAAAATAATAATGTAAGTAGCTTTTATATTGAGGTATTTTGAGTCTGTATCAAGTGTTTCTAGGTTTTTATATGGTACTATAGACTAAATGTTCTGGTCCAGATGGCTTGCTTCACCAAACCCAAAGTAGTTGGCCAATTACAGCAGTGGACTCATTTAGATGATGACCGCAATAACGTTTGTTGTAATTTTAAGTAACTATATTTTTAGGGTTACAGAAACAGTTGGGGTTAATGGCAGAGTTATTATTTATCCATCCCTGTGGGGAAATTTGTCCTCTTGCATTTAACCCATCCTAACTATTAAAGAGCAATGTGCATCCACATTACAGCACCAAGGGACCAACATAACTTCTGAGGAAAGTGCTTTGGTCAAGGGCAACTTTGGTAGTATTTAAAATACCTACAGCACAGTGGCGTGCATGTATTTTAATTTAGAAATGAAACAGAGAACAGAGACATGCAAACTCAACACCAGGGCTAAGATTTAAAAACAGGGCCTTTTAGGAAACCCAGATTCAGATTTCATTTTCTTCAGCTCACTCGAGTACAGCAGAACCTAATTTCTTTGAATACCCAGATCTGAATTTGCTTTGTATTTGTTTTGTGCTTTGGTTTTGTACATTCAGAGTTTTCCCATAACTGTGCAAGTGAGATGCTGTCACCAGGCCCTGTATGCAAACCTTTGTCTACTGTTCTTTTGTTAAAAAAACGAAATATCTCACAACACAAACATTTATATCGGTGCAGATAAAGAGAGGCTTTCCAGTGACTCATGTGTGCATACTGCTATGAATAGAATACCCTGCCTGTGAACTCACCACGGCACTGATCTGTGTGGCAATATAACAAAAGCGTCACAGTGCAAAAAAAAATAAAAATAAAAAAAAAATATATATATATAATAATTAAAAGGGCATGGAGACTCGTCGCCTGGTCAGTGCTGGTGTGTAAACTAATCACTTAGTCCAGCAGAACAAGCTATTTAGAATTGCCAAGGCTCTATTAAACAGAGTTTGTATGTTTCCTCTGCAGATCTGAGGTGTCCTAGATTACTGAATCTGGTCTGTCCAAATAGTGACCTCCCTTGAGGCTGTGCAGGATACTTTGCTTTGAAATTGCTTCATATTCAGGCAACAATTGTTCCCTTTTAATTATTTTCAATGTTATGACCTTCTAATGCATTTTTTTTCCCCAAACACAAATTGTATACGGTTTCTAAAACTGGTTTACCTTTCATATCGTCCCTTGTATTAAATTCCTAATTCTGGTCCACAAAGCAAAAAGTAAACATAACATATCACATAGAGGGAGTGCTTGAAGGCAGCCTAACAGCACTTACATTGCAAAAACCTGTCACAAACCCAACATGGTCAATATATCACTCAATGCACTGTGTTTTTGGTCCAACCATGATAGGATGCAGGCCAGGAAATCTGGGCTCGGACATAGGGAGGGTGAACATTAGATCTGTTATTTATCACTATAACCGTAAAACATGAAGGCAGACCAGAGAGGAAAGGGAGGAGGGAGGGAGGAAAAGGAAGGAGGGAGGGTGGGAGTAGTCATGTTAGGAAGAAGCCCATATCTCCAAAGGAGTGATTGATGGGGATGAGGAATCGGTCTTGTCATGGTGCAATTACACCAGTTGTACAGGATGTGTATGAAGGACAGAGTAGGAGAGTTCAGACTAGGAGGATGAAGTGATTCATGCCGAAGGAAAACACTGCAAAACAAATGATGTTATGGTCCTGACCTTGTAACGGTGACATGATATCATCTCTCTTGTTAATTTTAAATGATTCCCTGCCTGGGTACATTTTTTCATACCGTAATATTGTTCATTAAAATTCGTCAAAATGGTCATGGCCTCAAGTGTCACAGCAGGGATGGGTTAAGTCTGTTAGCTTATCCCCATTTGCTCCTCTGTGCTTTGCCTTGGCATCATCAGCTGGTGTGAAGCTCCAATTTACAGGAGGTGCAGATCTAATATCCATGCATTAGAAAGGTACCATGTGGAGACCACTTGTATAGTGCTACAGTGCAGTGTTTTTACGAGTGGATCCCCGCTTCTTGTTGCATGCATGCTTACTCAAAGGCCATCGATTTCAAACCATTCTCAGCATTTGGTGGCACGAATGTTAATAAGCATAGCAATGTACCAGTAAAAGCAATGAAAGTAAACATAAAAAATGCAGGATTTAAAATATTTAACATCTTTGCAAATGTATTTTTGAGAAGGGTTAGTTTTGCTCAAAATTATGACGTCAACGATGCACACATGTAAGACTTTCTATTTCATCATATAACCTGATCTTAATTATTGCATATGTTAATGAGTTCTTATTGTAAATATTGTGAATTATTGTAAAGGAGAATTAGGCCTCATGTGTGTTTAGGCGCACGCAATCTGTAAATAGCTATTTATATTTCAGTACACGCCTATTCCTGACTGATCACAACTTTTGTCATAAGAATCATTAGACCCCCCTGCACTCCTACTTCCAACGTCTAACTCTGTCACGTGTTTTGCTAGCAGTTCAATTCTGATATTGTTCCTAACTGACTAACAATAGAAATTATAACATTTGTTAAATCGGAAAAGTTACAAACAAATTCATCTACTTACAATAAATAGTTTTTTTCTAGAAAAAATACAAATTTATTAAAACTTTAAATTTGGCCCCAAGCGAGTCCAATGGACAGCAGGCTACATACTGTGCATATAAAATGGATTGCAGAACTTGTGCATCTATATGACACTAAATCATTCAAATTTCATGCAACATAAGAGTTTTATTATCACTATATAATATTAAGAAAATTCAGCTAACATCACAAGCTGGGCTCTCTTGGGCTCCGCAGAGATCCGCTTTACAATCTTCAATTTGTTTATTTTAAAACACAACAACAGAGGATATTAATGATCATGCTAATCACGCACATAATCCCACAGCAGCTGTGCACACATGACGGAATCTTTCCGACGAAAGTCCACCACTGAGTGTTAGTATATTACTTTTGCCTAAATAGCGAGCTTTTCTAAAATACTGCTGGTTTTGTAATGTTGGCAATCCTAATCTGATGCGTGCAGTGCGCAATAGAAGCATCAAATGAGATGCGTCAATTATGGCTTTCAGTGCATTTTGTGCATCCATCGGCGTGAGAAATACAAGACGTGGCATGTGAGCGTGTGAGCTGGTTGAAATGTGTGTGTCTCATGGTGAATGCGTGAGACTTGAGAGTCCGTCACATATATTAAGAAAAAAGCATGTGTTTGAGGGACAAACTCTACCAGACGGAACATACAGTAGCTTCATCCGCATCTCCCTAAAGTATCTTCTGTCTTGGAAAGCTTTTAATCTGAGGCGATGCTAATGTTTACGCTAGTGTTGGCTCAGAAATGGAGAACAGCATATGAGGCATTCATAAAAATGTGATGTAAAAGCTTTCATAATGCGATTAGGTCATATCGAGTTACATTTTGTGTATGATTTGGCAGCAGGGAGTTGTATTAAATATAATCGCCTTCTATCATTACTTAGCCAGAAGTTCCTAACTTTTCCAATACTTTGTACACTCAGTGTTGATCTAATCAGCAGCGGCCAAAGGGACAGCTGACCCTGATCACTGGAGGAGCCCACTCAGCTGTTCTGCATGGATAAAAGAGTTGCAAGTGACCTGAGAAAAGTTCAGCTCCCCAAGTGATTTTGAGAATAGATGGTGGATTCACTTGCCTTCAAATCTGCTCGATACCTGGCTTTTCTTTTCTCCCCCCCTTCTCTTTTTCTACCATGTGAAACACATCCCATATCTATTCCCTCTCATCCAGCATTACGTTTTCTCTCCTGTAACATTTTGGGTCTAAATCCACAGCTGTGGTGTGAGGATCAGCATCTCAGTTGGACTCAAGCAGTTACACTTATCTTTGTCAGTGGACACATGACAAATGACAAAGAAATGAATATTGATCGCAACAAAGATCCACATCCTTGGTTTAATTAGTTTTGAAAGCGTGATATTTCACAGCATATTAACATCTGTCACTAGTGTCACATCAGTGACATTGTAGAGGATTATCTAAATTGGCCGATACACGGAGGATACATTAATTTGATCAAGCAATGAATTTATTATATAAAAGAGATCTATTGCCTTCTTTAGAAAAAACATCACTAACATCATCAGAGCACAATACTGTGCCGCCTGGTATGAAAAACTGTGATCAAATTTAGAAAATCTGGATAAGAGATGCCGCATCAATTTGTCTTACGTTGAGTGGCACAACCTTCAGTGACCTCTTGTCTGGGAAAGCTCTTTAAATGTGCATCAGTTACACTATTAAGGCAGATAATGATCTTTCAGATAGCACCAGGGACCACACTGAGGTTCATATTTTTCTTCAATCATGAAAATATCAGTTTTGCAGTTTCATATTCATAACCTGCTGCTATTATTGAAGAAAGGGGTATTTTGAAGGAGCAAGATTGCCAAAGGCTTGTATCACGTGGATGCGCTGACAGTTCTGTTGTAATTAGTTTAACTTTACTTCCTCATGGGGCCGATAGAAAACTACACACTATGGCTATAAGCCCATTTTCGGACCCATGTGAGTTATGGTACAACAGACCTAACAAACCAAAAAGTCACATTTTATTGTCATTATTTAATTTTTTTTGTTACTTTTAATGTAGTTTCTGTCTAAAAAACAAAGCAAAAAAATTGTTTCCCGCAAACAAAAGATAGCTTACTAAAATTAAGCTAATCTTATTTTGACCTCAATTTTTCATATATATATTGCCTTGCCACTCCTTCAAATTATCACTGAGATTGCAGATGAATTCAGTCTAAGCATTTGCTAGTGAAAAAATACTTTGACAAGGGGGGGGGGGGGGGGGGGGGGGGGGGGGGGGGGGGGGGGGGGGGGGGGGGGGGGGGGGTTAGTTAGTATCAGCTGTGTGCTTGGCCATCAAGTGGTATTTCAGACTGAACGTGCTGCGATGGTAGCTCAGTTCACAACAACAAAACACACAGATCACTTTGGTCTTGTCAATGGAACCATTTGGCAACTTTTAAAAAGTAAACTTTCCATTCAGAATTATTATTATTATTATTATTGGCATCCATTTCAGCATTTCGCGCTCGCCATCCACTCAAACCCTAACGTTACATTACTCCGGTCTAGCTAGATCCGGTGTTTTGTTGTAGTTTTTCAAACCTTATTAGTTGTTGCTAGGCCAAAAAGTACGTTAAACTTGCGATAAAAAAACTGACGCCGTTAAAATGGGTTTAACTGACAGCACTAGTATTTTTGTATGTTATCAGTGTAATGCAAGCGAGAACTTCCCTGAATTGATAAAGTGATTCCAGTCGAGCATGAATGGGCCAACATGTCGCGCGTATTATTTATTTTTAAGACAGCAGATTCTGCCATTGAAGGACAGCTATTGCCCTGTTGTGTACCTCGATAGATTTGGGCATTAATATGCAACGCTCTTAACTTTCTTTATTAACCTCCAGGCAAGACCAGTGTGTTGACGACATACAACAAAAGAAAAGAAACTCCATCACCCATGTTGAGCTTGAGCGAGAAAATTCAATAGTGAGCTTGGGATATAAAAAGAGCAGTTTGATAAGAGAAATGACTGGGAATGATTTCTTTTTTCTTCTATACCTTATTGTGAGCCGTCTCAATGAAAGGCCACAAGAGTCTGTCACGAGTGATTCTGTTTTCATAGAGTGGTCTAATCCAGGCTCTCCATGCTGCCGGGTCCACTGCCTCTCATTGTGTCCCCTGTCTATCTTATTATCTACAACATTGCAAGTGACCAGAACCACTTCACCTCTTTTTGTTACCAGTATAATCCATTTTGGCCATGATCTGAGCTTTTTCAGAACCATGACTATGAACTACTTTGAATGAGTTTACCACAAAGTCCGCGGAGGGCTGTAATGACATTCATAACCTTTCCCGTGTCCCCTACAGCAGGCGCTGATGATTTATTTCCCTTTGGGTTCCCTGTATTATAGGGCCTCAGCAAAGACTGTGTGTATGCTAGTAAATGAACAGACATCACATTTTTTCTCTGACTTTATGACTAGCAGTAATTGTGATTAAATTATCTGACATAAGTTGCATGCTATCAGTCTCTCTTTTCTGTTATAGTTGAACGATAATTTCTATTCTTGCTTTTTCTGTAAGGAAATTTGAACCATAATGATGCTGCCACTACTGTGTAGCTGTTCTGAAAGAGGATAAAAACATTTTTTGGACATTGTGGAAACCGCATCAAGCACCAAGCATTTGTGTGCACGTTTTATGGCAGCGGTTGACTCAAGGAAACACATGTTCAGGTCCAAAATGCTGGGTTGTAGTACTCATCATCAGTCGTGGTCTCAGAATCAAAATGTTTACTCTGTCTTGTCTCGGCCTCAGATAAAGAGGAGTCAGGGTTTTATTTCAAGACTGGGATCGCCCCCTGGTCTTTGCTTTTTGGAAACAAATCATATAAGCTATTGCAGATTGGTTAGCCACACCATTGCCAGAGTTTCTCCAGCTGTGTCTACTTGGTGAAAGTTGTGCCTCTGACACTAGCGTGGTTTATCACTGCAGAATAGTGTGTATATATATATATATGCTCCTATTTTATTTTTTGGATTGAGATTTTTTGTTGTTTTTCTGTCTTTCTGGCCCAGATTGCTGTATAGTGTGTTTTTAGTGCAGTTACATGTTGTTAAATGCGGTGTGTTTCTCACATGGAAAAACAATAAAAACTATATAACTATATACTCTATGCTATAATGATGAAAATAAATATATAAATATCCGGTCAAGACCACAACTGCCGTTTGATGTTTTATCAAGGCATTTCTAATGCTACACTAGTGGCAATTAAAAAGGAGAATAAAGAACAATCTTGTTTTCTGTGGGTGTTTTTTTTATGGAAATGTGGATCTTTCAGATCAATATGAGGAGTGGCAATGGTTAGCATTTCCCACACTATATTATGTCATGCAGTGTAGGACTCACGCTGGTCCGGTTCTTGATCTTCAATCAATCTCGCCCTGTCTTTGTCTTGGTCTTGACTCTGTCTCTTGCTTCCTGTGTGTGGCTGTTGAAGTGTTATAACAAACTATTTGTAGTGACCGCCCAGTTGGAACCAAATATCTACACCCCATGGGGAGCTCTAATTTCAGGGGCACTGTCAGTGAAACAATAAATACAAAAAGTATTTATCAACTTAAATCACAAATCATATATAAACTTAAATACATTCCTTTTGGTATTTACAATTTGCACACAAGTACACAAGTCAACACAAACAAGTATTTATATTATAATTTCTTAGCAAAGACACATTTCTATTTCAGTTGATGATGCTCCTGACAGGTGTGACATGTAAGGGGGAGCTTGTTTCATGTTGTAAGTGTAAAAAAGAAACCCATCTCTGTCAATCATTATTTAGAAAAATCAAAACCACCAGGTCACGTTCTTCAAATCTTACAACTCACACACCACAGTTTGGAGTCGGTCTCGTCGCCATAACAACCTCGTTATTCAGCATGATCAGAGCTGAGCGAACAATAGGCTCTGCATCAGCGGCAGCCAAAACACCACTCTGCAATCAGCCCAATCGCAGTACAAGCCTCTTATCAGGCTGCATGCACTGACAGGGCCTGAAGCGTAATCAGATCCCCCTCATGGATGAACAAACCTCGACGCTGACTGACACTTTTAATTTGATTGGGCAAACGGTGAATTAATGGGGTCTCACTGGGAGTTAGACTATTTGGAACAGGTGAGCATAAGAAAACCCAAATGCAAAGTGTATTATGAATGATGTGTTTGCCCCTTAAAGGCAGTCATTAGAGCACTTAATCATAAAATCTTGCTCCTTGGATACCCAGTAAGTCCTGCTGCGTTAGGGCGAAATTTGTTCCTGAGTTCACTTTATCGCAGAGCATGCATTTTTTAGGACAATGTCCTGATTTTTCACCCTCATCAGGTCATTTGTCATCCATGCCATGACAAATTCCTGGAATCTCTCTTCTGCACTGCTTCTGAATTATTTAAACTTAAAGTATTTATTTTTACACTGATTTAAGCTGTATCACAGGCTTGTCAGCGTGCAAAAACTCATCACAGCTCATTCCAATTCCATCAAGAAGCTCTGTTATGTATAGTACAGCATCTTAAAAAAAAAGAGATAAGCATGTCGGTATCATGCAGCATACTTTCAAAGAAATAAAGGTTCAATTGGCTTTTTCATCAAAAGGACCAAAACACTGTGTTGTCCTTTAAACTTTCACAACACAGAGCTCGGATTTTGTCAAGAGCTGCAGCACTTTTGAATTCAAAGTGATGATGTTGCGTAAACTATTTTTCCCCTCGAGGTGGAAAACATTATCTCTCCTCCCTCGATATGTAAAGTTTGGGGAATATATTTCATCATAGTTTGGAAAACTTTTTAAAAACCTCAATTGTTCCTACCCATTAACAGCCATCACAGAAGTTGCACTTTACACCTAGTTGTCAGGATGTGAAACGTAGTCAGGATGTGAAATTGTTTGTGAATTCAAACTGTCAGATGCGGCTTTAATAGACATTCAGCTCATTATATACAATGATTCAGCAACTAATTCACAAGCAGTATGGATCAGATTCAAACTAAAATGTAGTATTTTAACACCCATTTCCATTTATATATGCACACATACAGTCCAATTTCGGTCTTTGACGACACCTTGATTTATCTTGATAATTGTTGAGACTTCCTGCTTCCTGTTTTGGTTGCCGCTGCGCCTCTATGGCTGAACTCAGATTCTCTGAATCTTAATTAAAACTGCCTCCCTCTTGTGAAAGGAGCACCATGTTCAGCTGCATATTCATCATGCAGTATATTGCGGTTGATTGATCATATCAAAGTAACTTCCTGTGCACTCATCTCCAGAACTTCCTGATTGCTAATACAGCTTGGAGAGTCATGCAAATGCTGGAGCGCAGATCTGAGGTTGTCTTTGTTGCCTTGCAGCTGTTCTCTGAGAAAATATTTTTTGGTTAAGATACTGTACGTCCATCTGGCACTTTTAGCATATTCCTTTTCTCATTCTAGCCTTATGAAATATTGCTGTAGAACTCAAATGTCTACGGGAAAAGAAAAATATATATATTTAATTTTTACAATGATTGTTAAACGGCTCTTGACAGTATGTCCTATCAGTGGAGATCATAAAGTGGGGAGCTATGATGAGAGCATTTCAGAGTTTTTCTGTTCAGCCAATTGAAATTCACACATATAAGAAGTGACAAATGATCCCATAAACAGTAGTACGCCTCACTCACAGAACGTTTTCCCTGTACTGTCTCTCTATCCCTGCTTTTTTGCATTCTTTGATCACAGCGTAGTCATTTTGGTTAACAGTGTTTCGTGTTCATTATCATTGTGAAACATGATTGTAACATGCTCATGATCAAAAATGTACCTTCCTGTTGATAAGAACTGTCAGAACTGACAGGTTTCCAGAAAAGGGATGATTGCTTCCTACACCTGCACATGTGGATGTTAACATTGTGATTGACATCTCCAATTAGCTCCAAGTGCCGTGTTCGGCTCGTTTTCAAGGTAACAACAATCTGTTGGTTTGCCTTTCGTAGGCTGGCAATTTCAACAAAAGGCCAATTATCCCAAACTTTCAAATTTTTGGGTCATAACAATCATTTTCCACTTTATTATTCTTCATCAAATGCTATACAGTCAGCTGGAACCACTGAGTACTTGGTGATACAGTGTCCTTAAATGTAACCTTTGTGTCTCAGATGTTCTTTTATAACGATTTTAGGCCACCTTTAAAACTACAACTCCTGTTTCACGCAAAATCCTGAATTCATGCTTTAAACAAACATGCCAGCTGATATATATCAAGGCAAGATGCAATATTAATTCAGTGATGTTATTTTTGGGTAGAAACGTGGTGAATGAATCAGCAGGCTCCAGCCTGGCAGGACTCCAAAATGTTGGGATTAATTGCTGCAGAGTGAGTGATTCAGCACCTGCTGGTAAATCATCTACAGTTTTAGCATGCACCTGTATTATGCAAGTTATTTGAAATCAGGCACAAAATATAGTGTTAACCTGGTTTCACGTGTGCTACATATATGAGAAGTTTACTGACTTAGTTTTTGCCATTTCTGCTCTTTTCAACGATTTTTGATATGAAGTTGTGTATAACAGAGAAAAAGAGCTGTTTAAATCCTTTTACTGGCTTTAAGAAATGTAGTACTGTATTCTTTTTAGTTGTATAGATTAACGCAGTGAGCATGTTCCAGCCAGGATCTAATGCAGGATAAGGCCACCCCCACAAACCCTATCATGAACCATTCTGACAGATCTATTAAACACAGAAAATACTAAAAAGAGAAACACACACATGTATACTGTAAATATAAATCAAATTTTCTTTAGCGGACTGGCTACCTTTAAAAGTCATACCGGGTAAAATCTCAACGTTTTTGAGCGTTTGAGCATGATATGATCATGTGCCAAAATATAACTCCCTTGCTTCATGCAGCTCTGGTGGTCCAAATCTCCACGGAAACTAACAATCACAGAGATTGTTTTCACCAAAATTGAACTGAACTGTTTTATGGCTACTGATGCAACCCACTTTCGTGCCTCTCCTTCCACATAGTTCACAGGGCTGCACCAAAACACCCAATTGGAACTGGTAGGAAAATAATCGTAGTGTAGTGGATGAAAATGCCACTTAAGCAGCACAAAAGCCTCAACATCCACCATGCGATCTTGTAAAAATAGAGCACTTGGTTAGATGTTTTGAGACAGAATAAAAAAACGTCGGAGCTGGCGATGGTAAGTTGGAGAGAAAAATAGAAAGAAAAGCACCTTTCGCACCTACACTAAGAACCAGTGGAAATCACAAAAGGCAACAGGGATCCAATGCTTTCCTCGTGCCGATCAAATTTACTATATTTAAACAAGATGCCATTTCAAAAACAGCATCTGTATTGAACATTAAAAAGAGCTGAGATTCACTGCAGGACAATGCACGCACAGCATATATTTTGTATTTGAGTAATGCACTTCTGTGGTACACACGTTACCGTTTGGAAAGCAGAAACAGAGGCTCCTGCTCCCTTAGCTCCCAATTCAGCCTCGGCTTTGTCATCACTGTTTCAATCTCGTGTAATCCTTGCACTGGGTCACTCAGTGCAGGCCACTCAATCACTTCTTTACTCGCCGTGTTATCCATGACAAATAGATGTGTTCCTGCCAAGCTCTTCTTAAACAAATCAATGTGTTTTTGCAGTATACCACCACACAAGAACCTTTTTTTTTGCTGAACCCAACAAAACCACCGTGTTGTTTGTCACTTCAGAGGCCTACTGTAGACTTATTCCTTCGGCGATAGGTATTTCTCAGGAAGACAGATTGATACATCAGTTGCCCATTCACTGCTCGCTGCACTACAAATAACCTATCTATACATAGTCTGCCTTGTGCACTTGTTTTAGAAGATAAACCATGCCTAAGCACTGTTCCTGATAGATTTCTTGTACTGGTATTTAATTTCCAAATATTGAACAGACTGAAAAAAGGTTTCTTTGTATGACAATACATACTTGGGTTATTAATAGTCACACATAAGCCAAAGGAGAACAAAAGAGGCGGCAGTGATCGAAGTCCCACACTGATTATGCCATTGCTATAGGCTACACATAGAAAACAAGGTTGCCTTAACATATTCACACATTATCTTTCCAACAAGCCCTGAACTTGTCAAAAAATATATATACACTCACATTGCAACTATAGTCTTGCATTGCCAGACCTTCCTCGCTAGGTTACATAGCATTCTGGGATGGGAGATAAACGTGCTCTGGTTTAATGTCATTTCTTTAAACCAATCACAATCGCCTTGGGCAGTGCCAGGCACTGCAAAAAAAAAGCCTTGGGATAGAACCTGTTTTGGTGGAACATGTGTACATTTAAAGGTTGTTTTAGTCGTGCAACAGAAAACTCAGATTGGACACATAGTCTAGCTAGCTGTTTCGCATTTACCCTGCAGAGATCTGAGGAGCGGTTCCCATAGTCCTCCGGAGTTTACAAATTACAACGCTAAGAAAGCCATAACAGACACCAGAAAATAGGGACATCCGGTGGAATTTAACACAGTAAGACTCCAGTGGACATTTAACTGATTACTAATTGAATTTTAGAGGCTTGTTTACAAGTAAAAAGACTATAGTTTCAAATTTTTCTAAATACTTACTCACTTTCCTACTGAGTTAGATGAGAAGATCAACACCACTCTCATGTGTATATGGTAAATATTACCAGCCAGTTAGCTTAGCTTAGCACAATGACTGGAAACCGGGGGAAACAGCTAGCCAGATGTCACAACATATCATCCCTTCGAAATCTGTTTGTAGCAGCTTAAAAACTACCCTCTGCTGTGTTAACACATTTTAGACATGGGTCATTTTAATGAACAGCCAGTGCCTTAGTTTCTCTGGTGAAGGCAGTCTTGAGCTTTCATTTCTAGGAGACCATGTTAGGACACGATTCTTTGTTATATATAATCCTAACTATATCCAAATATAGCAAGTATAATTAAAAATTAAAATTGTTTATTTCATGTGAATAAACCATGAAGGTAAAGTGAGGACACCAGCTGCAGTGGTAGGAAGCAGTGTGAAAAAAAAGTGTTAAACAGCACTGTATGTTTTATCCTAGACTTCTCCTCAAAACCTATGAAAAATACCATAGTGGAATTTATGAATCAGAATGCATCAATGCTTTTCCATGTATCAAATAGACCTTGAAATTGTATTTGCAGTGGGAGATGTTATTGATAATATAGAGCCTTTGATTGTGTTTAGGTGGGAAGGAGGAGACTGGATAATGTAGGGGAAAAAAATCTCCATCACTGTGTCCTCTCAAGCTGTTCCTAAAATGCCCATCTGTGCTGCAGCGCTAGAAGGGTGTCACCGGTTTATTCTCTTACGGAGGTGGATATTTTATTCTGGGGAATTTGTAAAGAGGTTCACTTTCACTCTGTGAAGATCCCTAGACACAAATATTGCAAGATACAATATGAGAAATTCACACAGATCAAGTAAGGTATTTGCGGTTGTTCCTGCAGTTGAAATGGGACTATGGTGTGACAGTCTGATTTAATAATTAATAACATGATGGATACAGCTTCTACTTTTTTGTTATTTCTGGCAGTCAACATACTAACTCTGTATATACTGTAGCTGCCATCCTGCCACATTTCTAAAGAAAGCCAAATAAAAACGTCATCAAAGGCATCAATGTGTCTTTGCTGTGATTTAGCAGTGATTACCGAGGAGGTACAGGCCCTCTTGTGATGCATTGGAGAAGAGACAGTCTGTAGTTGAAGGGAAAACATGCTAATCCCCCAATTGTGGCCCGTTGTATCCATCCTTGATAATTATCTTATTACATGTAAGACAAAATCAAAAATGACATCAGCGGAGCCGTGCCAACAACTAAGGTACATATAACAAATTATCAAACTAAAATGAAACCAAGCACTGAAGACATACTTAGGGCTGGGTATCGTTAAAAAAAAAAAAGACGATAACGATGGTGATAGCCATACCAATGCCAATACCGTGACTTCGATACCGGTTCCTAAACAAAACTTTTTTCAATACTAATTTTCTAGTATTACTACTACCATTTAGTATGACTTTAGTACTAAATGTCTCTGTGCGTAACGTAGATTTTTATCTCCTTTGATATTGAATGACAAGGAATATTTCGATCCTCGATACTATGGAGGCAACTCGTGGGTGCCCAAAAAGTATTGAATTTGGCAGCCAGCCGTAGACATGCTAAATGTAAAGGTTAAAACTAGATGAGGTGTACGTTGGTATTGGACCGTCTGACGCACAGCAACGTTTTTTTTTTTTAAACCATTGTTTTATATTTTAATGCGTTTTACAATCAAAATGTAAAGTTTTTCTAAGCAATAACTCTGTGTCCATGGTTACGTCTTAGGGTTTGACTAATCCCTGGACCAATCATTCCTATCCCATAAGATTCTTATGCAAAGCAAACATTGTTCACTTCTCCAGTATATGGGACTGGGCTTAGATACGTCTTTCCACCCTTAGCAACCGGAGATATTTAGAGTCTGCTCAGTTCATTGATTGAGGACAGTTCATTTGACCTTTTTCAATGGACACCCTGCAGCCAATCAGAATCAAGTATTTCCCCAGACCAAGGTATAAAACAGATACCTAAAGTATAGATGTGCAGAATAATAACAGTGGCTTCACTGTGAAAATTTAGAGATGGTCCAATACCATTTTTTGCTTCTCGATACTGATTCTGATACCTGAAGTTGCGTATCAGCCGATACCGAGTACTGATCCGATACCGCTGGGTCATATATTTTGTTTAACAACTGTATACTACTATCCCTGTATGGATGTGCTAGGAATTCTATCTTTGTTGTCGGTCTGGCTCAAGTTAAACTCTTTATGAAACATGAACAAACATGAACACCACAGATCTTTCTTTTATCATCCAGTTTGGCAGTCAGTTATAACGGAAAAAGATCATAAATTAACTACTTTAACGTAGATTTTCTTTAGGGCTTTATTTTGTGGTATCGGATCGGTGCATAAACTCCAGTACTTCCCGATACTAATACCTGCATTTTAGGCAGCATCGGAGGTGATACTGATACCAGTATAAGTATCGGGACATCTCTATTACAAATGATACGTCAAATGCACCAGGACAGGTGATGAATTGAGGTGTCAGAGAGCCCAGCCTAACCAGGACTAGGTGAGTGTTTTGTTGATGCCAGGCAGCTTCAAGTAAAATAGCGATCATTTAAAAAAATGATTCGTTCTTTTTTGTTTTACTGGCAGTAATCGGTCTGGCTCTTGGCGTCGTCTTTTCCATAAGATAATGAGGTGCCTTTTTGTAGCTGCTCTGCCAAATTTGCACTTCTGAACAACTTTTAATTATACTCTCTGGTATGAAAATAGAGTAGTTGTCTCACAGCATTGGCAGGGCAAGTGACATTAAAACATTGCTTTGGTCCACATTTCCTCACTTATGTGTTTAAAGTACAATCTCTAAATAAAAATTTCTAAACCGGCGGATGCTTGAGGTTCTTGCCGCTTATCTAGCTCTCATTTCCAAAGTATTGGCTGGTTATTAACTGAACATTAGTGGAGTCAATGATAAATAGCATATCAATAGATACAGAATGACTGATGATAGTCATTAAAAGGTTCATGACAAGGCTTTGTCATAAGGAGATTTCTCCTATTGATTTTAGAGAGGTTGCTGCATATTAATTATGCCAAAAGAAAACTGATGATTAAATCATACTGCCAAGCATAATAAAATGTGAATTATAAGTATGTCAGTGAGATTAAATGCAGAGCAGCAACTGGTGGAGAACACCCAGTGTCAGGGAGTATATATAAATTAATGATATGGATAACCTTTAATGTTCATGAAGATATTGCGTGGTGAAATGGATTTCATATGCCCTTAATTATGTTCCACTATGCCCACACCTGAACATTATTGTCTCGGAGGCACAACTGAGCTGCCTTTCAGTCACATGTGTTTTCCTGTTAAGAGTGCACTGCCCATATGGTGCGTTACAGACGTTTGAGAGTGAACACTAGCTTTATAAACCCATGGATCATAAAACTTCAGATTCAACTTAAAATGTGGCTGTGATTTAATTAAGACGAAAAACCACCGGCTGCTTCAGTGCAAAGTACATTGCTGCTGACTCCAGCGTTTTCCGACAGTTTTACCACATTTGCACTACTTTGCCGTTTGTTGTTAAGCTCTGTAAATGTTTTTAAAGATTGGGGGGGGCAGGATGGTGGGCTGAGTGGGTGTTGTTGAACAACAGTAGCAGGAACGGCGCACGAGGCTTTTGGAGCTGCTTGTGTTACAACTTCAGGCATTTCACCTTATTTGCAGTTTTCATGGCGAGAAAACACAGCACAAATTAGCATAGCATTACAACTGTGGACTGCATTATTGTCGTGGCTTATTGGAGGCTGATGATCAAACTGTGTCTTCTTGAAATTACGAAGCAATCTGAGTGGCATTATGCTCGGAATAATAAAAAAAAAAAAAAAAATGTTTTGTTTATATGTAATTGTTAATCAATGAGGGAATGTTTATCGGAGCTTTAGGAGCTATACAGCACATCAAGATTGCAAGGTGATTATGGGGTTTCAAAAAGACGGCTTTGTTAACAAAGTACAATGTTTCTGGTTTATTTCTAGGATTTAATTACTTGTGAGACATTATGTTGCTATTATATTATCAATAATGCATGACTAAGAAAACAGTATGTAAACTCTGCAACAACATGTTTTATTCCTCTCATTCATTAATTTAAGTTCTTAAGTTATACATGTGTGAATTAAAGCTTTACTGAAACCCATAATGCACTGAGACTTTCCTCTACAACTGAATGCTGGGAGGGGTCGGTCTGCATTGAGGAGCTACTAGCCCATCCAGGACACTTTCATTATCCAAAAGAATTAATGGAGCGTTCTAATGTCGAAAGCTATGTGTTGTTTCAGAAAAGGAAACTTTAAGCAATACAGTGTAGTACAATACAGCTGTAGTTTTCCAGCATTAAAAGGATCAAATTCACACACACACACACACACACACACACACACACACACACACACACACATATACATATATATATACACATATATATATATATATATATATATATATATGTACAGTATGCATATACAGTACATGTAAATAAATAAATATATCCATATACAGTATATATAGTATACATACTTATATCCATATACGTACAGTATAAATATACATATGTACATAAATATATATACACACACACACACACACACACACTGTATATATAGTATGAACATACTGGTTCATACAATATAGCCCTGTATGGACACACAGACACAGACACACACACACACACACACAAAATCCTTTTGTCAGACTCAGTATGCAGAACTATATCCAACAGTAGGAAGCATCCTCCCTCCTCAAAGATCAAACAGGATGCTTCTATTCCTCTATTCATGCCTCCTGTCAGAAGGGCAGAGCCTGCCTCGACGACTCTTTATCTTCCCCCGCAGCCACCCAGACAAGGCAATGGGCTGTGTCTGTTGACAAATGCTTCGCTTGTTACAGATAAGACAAAAATGTAAACAGGAAATGGCCAGTGGGCCAGCCATACAAATGTTTAAAAACTTAGATTCATTCAGAGTGTGACCGTAGTGTTATCCAGTCAGGAGGTAACCCAAACATTTCACACAACACGCTGGATTACAATAGACAGCCGCATAACAGCATCACCAACTCAATGATAAGCAATACTGAATGTCACAATTCTGAAGTTATAGACTCATATTACTCTTTATGTCATAGCATTGTGAATTACATATCTTTCGAAGTTTTAAACTGTTGGTCAAAAGAAATATTATGTCTAATGATGTCAATTTGGGCTTTTAAGAAACTGTGATGGGCAATTGCAATTATCTTCTGACATTTTAAAATGTGAAGTATTCAGTAATTAATACAGAAAAACCAACAGATTAATTCCTTATGAAAAAATTATCATAATTATCACATAAAAATAATTACAAGTTGCAACAATCTGTCAGTTTATTCATCTTGTATCCAGATTGTGCCTGGAAGGGATTTATTCATTTATCCAAATTAACTTCACATTTACTGTGAATAATAGCATCTTATATCTATCTAATCTATCTAAATATTGCAAAAGCCTTCCCATGCCATATATTGCAATATGCAATTTATTGTTTTTACCAAGCAATTAAACAGCTTGTTTCAAATGTATGCTCAAAACGCATTTGAGACAAATTGTAATTTGCTCAAAAGAGCTTAGGGCGTGGTTTGAGACATATTCTAGTCAGATGTTTTCAAAAAAGTGTAAATGCACCAATTTCTCTGTGGAAATATCCTGTACACAGTCTGTCCCATACATGCTAAATTACACTGAAATTACACTCTTCTTTGTGTCTCAAGCAACAAGGATAACAGGAAGAAAGTTGTGCAGTATTAACATATCCAATCATACAGAAAGCACAGGTTTTGTTGTTGTTGCTTTTGTTGTTGTCTGTTTGAACATTAAATGATCAGAATGGGTGAGGGAGCAGCCTGAATAGGAGGATCATATTAATCAAATCTGCTATTAGCCAATCCAGGCATGTGTTTGTGTTAGTTTCTGAATAATTGTTAGTTTGCTATCCAACTTGTGGACTGCTGAACTATATTTTATGTTATTATGACAAACCTCTGGAATAGAGTAGTACAAACCCTAGCACTGGTGAGTCCACATAGCATGTCGGCATGGGAGAAAAACTGTCTCTAGTTCATTGGCATTTCTTTAAACCAATCACAATTGTCCTGGGCGGTGCTAAGTGCCAGACGGAGCCCCGCTGCCACTGCAAAATCTGGGTTTTCTGTTGCTTTTGTCAAGCAACAGAAAACCCAGATTGGACAGATACTCTAGCTAGCTGTCTGGATTTACCCTGCAGAGATCTGAGGAGCAGTTAATCATAGTCCTCATAAATCCAGCAAAGTTTAAAGTTTAAACACAAAAGAAATTGGTACGCAACAGGCATCCGGCCGTAATGAGTGGCATCCAGTGGAACTTCATGCAACAAAAGAGCAACCCTGGAAGTAGAACGTCATGGACATAGACTATGTAGACCCTGATTTACATGTAGCCCAGGAAAACAAAGAAGGATTACGTGATCCGGCAAACATAAAAACAATTCCATTTAGTGTACACACGTTCGACTTGCAACTAAATTGTGTCTCAAACCACCAAGTCGGATTAATCAATATTAGGTTTCTCCATATGTGTCTTACACCAGGATTAACTCCAGTCATAGGAGTGAAATGTAAATAAGCTCTTAAAAAAATCCCCCTCAGTAGCTTTTACATTACAAACAGATATGTTGCTTTGTGTCTTGGTTACTAGGCAATACTGTGGCATGTCACTGTTGCATGAGATGAGAAACAGCAGTCGCACAATAAAGGTATTGTTGATGAAGATTGTGATTGTTGGTGTAATGTCGGCAGAGGAATGACGGCCGCCGAGCACATTAACCTTCATTAGTGGGTTTACCAGGGCTGGTCGTTTCCAGTGCCGTAATTACTAGTGACACAGTGATGATTAATGGTAATGAATGGTATTAATGTGTGGCATCTGTCAAATGCATTTTAAAATTAGAGCTACCTTTCCTCTCCAACTCCATGTTGACATCTGACAGCCTAACGACAAGTACACCTGAAGAATTTGCAACCGTCGCCTAGAAATTGCATTTATGAACTTCTCATCCAAACAGCAAATGGGTTTGGAGAGAAACATGATGCCACCTGAATTATATTGTTATGGTAGTATATAGCCTTGTAACAGTTATGACACAATAGGTTTCTTTGTTTAGATGAATTGCTAACATTAGCTAAGGTCTAAAAGCGTAAATCAACTTTTTGTGAATGTACCCGAGTCAAACTTTTATTTAAATGCATAATTAGGACGGAAGGGCCACTTTTAAAATTTAGCGTAACACATGAAAAGACAGCAGCAAGGGAGCAAAAGCAAGAGTCTACAACATGCATTTCAAGAGCTCAGCAATGCTGAGTCACTATTCCAAAGTCCCCTGTGGCGCTCCATTTATACGGGCACACTAGTATATAACTAACAACACAACTGTACAGACCACCACTCTGGGCTCATCCTTCTTTAAGCTGGAAGATGACTCCATGTGTAACAAAATAGCTGCTGCTAAGCTGATTTTTTTATTTGTGTTTTCTGATTTACATGACAGTTGAATTCCTGAATAAAAATCATAAAATACTAATAAAATAAATCATTTTGGCGATTTATTCTCATCTGGCCACCTTAGCAGGACTTGAGAGTCAAACCCTGCTGTCTGGTGTCAAAATCTGATGCATACTCCCACCGTTCACCCTGACCATCTCACTACTACAAGAAGAAGAGAGTTTAAATTGGATTTTATACAATAAGCCAATTATAATGTTTCTTTCGTTGTTGTTTGCAATCCTGCTGGCTCTTGAGATTTTTTGTTTCATTCTGAACTCAAAAAAGGAATGATGCAAATCTGCAGTGCATCCACTGCAGAGAGAATGGAGTTAATGGCACATTGTATTCAGATATGCAAGCAAAATGCTTGTGAATGTATTTTCCCTGTGATGCAATAGCAATGAAACATTGCCAGTCATGGCAGTGGTGGGTGGTTGACAGTTATGTCCACATTGACCTATAGTGCCATTAAAAACAAAGGCTTAACTCTGCCAGAAGAGGCACGACAACAGTATTGCCACAGATCTGACAGGAGCACATATCTTTCCAGTGTCATGTCTGACCTCTGTATCTCTTAGCTCAAGATAGATGCATTTGTATGCCTGGCTTCAGGCTCTAATAGTCCATTGATTCTTCGCAATATGGCCCACAGTCAGCCTGGTCTCTCTGCCCCTCTCTCTCTCTCATCTGTCTTATTAAAATGAAATGGCAAACAAAACCCCAGTTTCCCTCTATCTGATGGTGAGGAGAAAAACAATTTTAAGGGATTCGCGACGGTTTATAACCCATGGCTCCAAGTGGAGAAAACACTCAGAGGTCTAAGATGAGATAGACCTCCAAATCAATCAGTACCGCCAGAGGATCCCTCACATTGATGCTGCCGCTGATTGACAGAGCTCAAATTCTAACAGAGCCAAGCTCGACCACCTGCTTAGGCAGTCTAGCCTTTATGAAGCACTGAGGTGAGGTTAGCGTAAAATGTAAGGTTCCCTACAATACAAATGTGGTGGAAAAGAAGAACATGGAGTTATTATAGAATATATAAGATATACTTTCCTAAGCATTAATTGGGGTGCGACCAAACTTCTATGAAATATGTAAACTTTTAAACACATCTTTTTCATCCCTGTCAGAGAAAACATACCCGCAGCCTATTCATTTGTCATATGGAATCATTTTCTACCAAGGTCATTTTGTTTTTTTCGTGGAAAGTTACTATAGTAGACTGGCATGTGATCTACAATTCTTACACATAGATGGTTTTTCCAGACTAATTGTGCAGCTGGCAGAGAAGTTTCGCCTCTTTACATTCTAGGGGGAAGATAGCTGACCACATTGTTTGGAACACGCCCTGGCAGTCCTAAAAATGACAGATGAGGAAACATCTATCTAATGCCCATCTGTCGGTGCGAGAGCTGAAGTTAACTTAATTGAAACCTTTAATTTTGCAGACGGGAAAAGTTAGAATGGACGTGGCAGCATTGACTCGAAAATCTGCCCTTCAGGAGAGATGTAATGAGGAGAGGAATGTAATCATTTAGCTTCAGAGGCACTAGCTGCTGTATAAGGAAAGCAAAGTTAATATCTAAAATAATTCAGGCAGGAAAATGGTAGGGGTGGGAAAAATAATCAACTCTTAGATGCATCGAGATTCACTCTAGAACGATTCAATGCTTGATTCTGCTAAGTTAATAATCGATTATAATTTTTTTTAAATGTGTTGATTTTTATTTAAAAGTTACTATCTCCAGAAATGAACAAATAAGAAAACAAAGTGACTCAAAGAGGATGGGATAATGGACAACCGCTTATAGTTTAGGCGAGAGATTATTTTAAATCACGCATGGAAATGTACATAAAGAAATTGTTGCAATAAGATGCATCCATGATCAGTTTAGAATCGAATCGCTGGCCTCTGAATAGGAATCGAATCGTAAGGTGCCGAGAGATTCCCACCTCTAGAAATGGGGTCAGTCGATTATTACATTTCATTGATCAAGTGTTTATTGAAGTTTGTTGCCTTTAACAAAAGTATTTTAATCCTTAAATGCATGGGTGCTTTGCAAAACATCGCAAAATCCCTTTTATAGACCCCTTACTTATTTATCACAGATTAAGCTACAAGTTAGGGATGCACCGATCCACCTTTTTTTTTTGTTGCCCAGATTCAATACGGGAGCTGTGGGTATCGCCCGATATCGAGAACTGATCAATACTGATTTTGAAATGCAGATGATTGCTTTTGGCAATATAGCAATGGATACTGCAGAAAAGCCTTTGAGGGTGGTTTACTTCTCTTCCAAGAAATGTTTGGATTTTTGTATCTATAATTGTTAGGCATAGTCAGGAAAGGATGGTTTTGGCATTTAATTCTTTTTTAGCTTTAATTTAATATGGAAATGTTTTGATAACATGTATACGACACAATCTACTGCCCACAGCTTAGCACCTGTTCTGATTATCTGTTCAGCATAATCTGCTGATAACCACTACCTAGCAATAACCCTGTCAAATTAACCTGACATTATGCTTTATTGGATGATACGCTACAGCGTCCAGGCAAAGGACAGGGGGAAAGTAACTTTCCAATAGGCCATACATCCAGGGTTTCTGTGTGTGTTTTGTTTCCTACGACCCCTTTGAGAAGAAAGGTTAATAGCTGTCCCTGTGAACCAGTCAGAGATAGTTAAGTTGGCCAAACACGCCCAGAGCAGTGTCTTCCCCCGAGGCTAGGTCTGAATTATAAAGAGAAAAACAACACTAAAGAGCTGTGGATGAGACAGGGTTTTACGGATGTTAAATTTTTTCTTTATTCCAAGGAAGCGCACTTTTTCCTTCCATACAGTACACTTAACAACAAAAGGTAAGCTTGCAAACATTATCATCCCTAGAAATTAGATTTATTCCACTGATGAGTTGATAGCTGACCACTATAAAGAAGACATTACAACAATATGAAGACATTTTATTCCAGCTTTGTTTTACTATATATATATATATATATATATATATATATATATATATATACATATATATTCAACACCGGTGTATACACCAGCCTCCTGTTACAGGTGCCCACAGGAAAGTTGTAGTTGTCGACAACAATTTATTTAATGTATTAAATGGTTGTCTACTGTAAATGATTGGTTTAAGAAATACAGACAAGCCATATCGGTTTTTCCCCTATTCCCAAAGTGGTGTAACCAGACCATACTCAAGCGCTGAGGGCTAATGATGTCATAACAACATGATTAAGGATTGGTAAAGGTTTAGGCTAGGCTTCTTTTAAAAAAAAAATTTGAGTAAAATTCTCACCACACACTCAACAGTCATGTCAATTCCAGAGCCGGCAACAGTGCCATGGTTATTCAAGTTAGTAAAGTATGGGTTTTACGAGCAGAAATTAGTTTCCAGTTAGAGGCCCTACTGTGTATCACAGGAACAATAAACTGGCTATTCAAGGTTTGGTTGGCTTATATATTTAAAGGTTAAGGTCAACATAAGAACAAAATGTATAAAAGCAAAACAAGAACAAATTCAAGACATATAAAATCATCTGCAGTCTAAAACTGAAAGTGGCTTTAGGTTTTTGTTATCAGTCTGGTTGCCGCTTCTAGGAGTTCCTGCTCTCCCTCTGAAACCTGCTGCTTGAGGCAAATTAGGTATCCAGGACAGTGTTATGAAACACAATAGGCACAATATATCCATCACTTTTAGGCACCACACTGCATATCAAAATGGTAATGATGCAGCCATAGCAAGAGACACCTGTTGCTATGGCCACTTTCCTGTCTTGCAGAGAGCTTACATGAAACCTTAGTATTTATAATCAAAGTAAAAGTACTTTCACCTGAGGCTTACTGGGACACCCAGCTTCCAGGAAGGCTACAATACCAGTGGCTTTTTTCTTTCCCAATTAATTCTCTAACAACTGGGGTTAATTTCCTCAGGCTTTGCTGAGTAGGTGTTTGCAAATTTAGAAAGAAGTGTCTAACAATGTGGATAACCTATTGTGTATTAGTAAAAAAAGAAAATTAAATTTAAGAAGAGGCCATTTATCAAAGGTACACCTGAATGCTCTGCTAGACCTTCCATTAATGTTAGCCGGAAGCTTAGTCCTGCTGAGGATTTGTTGGATATTAAGCCTTTTAATTGTTTAGGTTTTGGAGTCCTGCTGAGGGTTATAATTACTAAAGTATTATCTCAACAGGAGGTAAATGGGAAATAACTGAAGGTTAAATGTATTTCAATATGTCTGTGCATCCGCCAAAAGGTACAGCAATAGATCAAGACTAAAATAACCTAAACATGTAGATTATTAAAGATTACGTTATTCAACTTTCTCAAATCCTAATCATTTTCCAACATGCCTGAACGAATGACAGTCACCATATTTAACAAAAGACACTCAGGTCCTTTCTGATGGAAATAGGCTTTCTCTCTCTGCACCTGTTTTGCATTATCCAGAAATGAATTCCTGGTGGGCAGGTTTAGGCAGACAGTAAGGACACCACTTACTGTAGGGACATTATATGCAAACATAATCTAAAACGCCAAGCTACAGTAAGCACATCCCAAGTATAAACAATCTGTATGGAATAATCACTGCCAACAAAGGCCATTTTGTTCCCTGTGTTTGCATTCATTAAAATGTTCCATATCAAGGAACTTACTGTCACTGATATCAAATTCATCCCCTGAAAAATGAAAGCTTTTGCTTACAGAATGAATTTGTTGGCAGCGGTGGATCAGAACTTTGGATGGCTAAACCGCACTGAATGCTAATGGAATACACAAATTAAAACTGAGCTGTACTCGCCAATCAGCACTTTAATGTAGCAGCAAACAAATATTTGCTATACAAATTGATGGTGTTAATGGAGTAACGGCGTCCTGAACAGAGAATGCTTCTCTGTTTCCTTGTTTTGATAGCCAGTCCAGCCACACATGCATGTCAGTGCATGTGTGGGCCCTGATTGTTTGTATCCAACGCCTACGCCATGACAGCGCGTTGGTATTCGATGAGTTGTGGAATAGTCTTTGAGATCCTTGTGGAGGCAATTCCAGCCCACTTTTTTTTTCAGTATTTTGAGTGAGGACACTACACTTGCACTATGCGCGCAACGCTGGTCGACATAATGACACCGCCGTTGATTATGGGATGGTGTTGACATAGGTTCACCGCTCAATGCAGTAGGCTGTGAGAAAGTGAAAATGGAACTCGCGAGCAGAAAAGGCGCCAGCCGGCAACACCACCAGCCAGAAGAAGGCGACCCCAAGCCGAGCAATACGCCCAACCCGCAATGCCGACCTGTCCTGTGGCGCTAGGACCAAAACACCTGCGCATGAAACAACCAAAAGAATACGAGTTGTGCATGGAGGAATCTACAGATAGAAGCCAAAATGCAGCAACTTCAGGTACAGTCACAGTCAAGGACGCTGAAAACTTGTGTTAACCAGACAGTGCCTCTCCCAGGCTGTCAGCTGTTCTCTCGGTAAAAGCGTCTCCCTACAGCGGGAGTGGAGCGACCGGCTGGCTACTGCTCGTTAGCTAACGTTAGCTTTCTAATTCCACCCACCCAACATGCCTTCATCGTACACTGGTTAGCGGAAATTTGCCAGACAAAATTGTCACTCACCTGGCAATAGTGATGGGCTTTCGTACGATTTGAAAAGAGCGTATGAATTAAACCTCAAGATGTCACATTTAATTATTTAAGAGGCTGTGGACGTTGTTTTCTGCATTAGTATATTTACTGTGTTAATGGACTGAGGATGGGAGGAGGATTCAGTATTCGGTTTCAGATTCTGCAGAATCTTAACTAGTGGACTGGGTATTTGGCGGAACCCCTAAAAATCTGGATTTGGTGCATCCCTAATTGTGAATACAGTAAACAACGTAGAAAATCTCCAAATATTTCTTTGTTATCAAGGTGCCCAGCTACAGTCACTCATGATGTCAGTGCTGTTGTAGAGACCCACATGGCAGTTGGTAGATATGAATTCCCTCGTAAAGCTGACACTCAGAGGAAATTAAGAAAGGTGGTTTTTATACTATACAGAAAATGCTGCTTAGGTGGACATTTTTACCTTCCCCAAATGCCCTGCCCTGTCATATGACATCTTCCTTTTCATTGCTAACATGAATGTAAAGTAGTTTATCAGGTAATGCTAGATGTGAATGAGCTTTAGAAGGTCAAACAGCAACTGCAAACTGTAGGGAAGGTCCAGCAATGGTAGGAGCCAGTCTACCAATTGTTATGACCCTGAGGTCATTTTATGTATTATGTCTCTCACCCTGCAATAGCAGGTGATCTCCAGTGAGTACACAGGTAATGGAAAACAAGTGTGCACACCGGATTGGTCCAGCAGAGCTGCTTGCTGCCTCCTGATTGGTTGCCTAGAGGACAGCAGCCATTTTAAATCCCTATCGGATAAGAACACGCACCTCTCTCTTCATTCTGTCATTCCCAACATGTGCCTCAGTAAATCTGTGTGATGCGATTTAAAGATAGATAGAAGATAGTGTAATTACTGTAACAGCCTTGTTTTGTGCTGCCAGCAGCAGATGGTAGGAGGGAGAAGTTATTTTTTGTTTGTTACTTTTTTCTCCTGTTTTTATAGTAGAAGCTTGCGTTAGAGCTTTGTCTTTTTTTGCATTTTGTTTTGGTTTAGGAAAGTTTTAGGTTGCATCTAGAGTTGTTTTGTTTGTTGTGTTGGGACCTCATCTCTGAATAAAATACAAACTGCTACTCTGTCATACTTTTTTTTACCAATTGCTTGGCCTGTGTTGTTGCTGCTTACAGCTGTCTTGAGAACCAAAAACTTCACCATCGACACTGACATTCCTTAGGTCCTGATTCCAATGGCATACATACACCTGCTGTGACAAAGTTGTGTTGCATACCCAAGCCGCAGCAAATCAGTCAGAAACACCAATAAAATACAATTTGGTTCCCAGGGAAAAACAAGAGCAGACTTTACCATTAGGAAGGTAGGCAAATGCCTGGGGGCCCGAGGTAAAAGGGCCCGAAACTGCAATAGATTTACTGTAATGGTAAGATATGAAACATGTAAAATTGCATTATAAATGCTATATAAATGAAGTCTGTTTACCATGTTTACTGTTGTCAGTGTGGCAGTAGACGTTAGGTCTTTCATTTTAATTTCAGGTAATGCATCATCATCATGTGATAATTGCAACAATGTGACTCAAAAACAGTGTCTGGTAGCCTGCCTATAAGTGGCATCCCGCTCTGTCCGCCACTTGTTGTCTGTAGATGGTTGTGCATTGCATGTGTGGGATTCTGAAACGCCCTAAAATTTGGGAATTGTCGTTTGTTTATTCAAAAGTCACAGACAGTCCAAAGTAGGGCTATGCACATTTTTGTGGGTCTGAGGTGAGGTGCAGTCCGCTGCTTTCTTTGACCCTCTCAGTGTCTGGTCCTGCGCTGTGCTCACTCAGTGTGCAGTGTGACAGGGGGGTGAGAGCGGAAAAAGCCAATTTGTGCTTCTTTTACCAATATATATTTAACAATATATTTTGCATTTAGAATTCAAAAAACATCAAACTTGGCACTGCACTTACAGGTGCCCATAGCAAATCACCTGTCAAGTTTGAAATCCATTGGACTAACGGTTTGAGAGGCATGCGAATAACAGACTTTCCTGTAATTATTAGATATAGTAGATGTAAGGAAATCATTTTCAACATTCTTTTATTGAACAAATAGAACATTGAATTGAACATTAAAGGCACCACTAAAAAAGAATGGCATTTAACATTTTAAAGTGCAGTTTTCTACTGATATTCTCGTTCAACTAACACAAAAACTCTAATATTTTGCAATATGTTGCAGCCTTTTGCTTCTGGCTTGTTGCAAGAAGTTACAAGTTTCAACTCATCTTGTCGCAAATCTTTGGTGTGAACTGGACTTTAGGTGGACCATTGTCCTGCAACTTCGCTTTCTACATTTTTTTTATTTAAAAGAACTTTGACGCTGACGTAAGGTGAAGACCCTTTCCTTCAGTTGGCGAGGGCAGCAACCATACTTAATGAGACTAGTAGCTTTCTACCCAAAATAATTCTTATGTGTTGCAAAAAGAAACATTTCACGTACAACACTTATTTTAATCGGTTATGTCAATGCAGAATTAGAAAAAAAATAATCTTGAAAGAGTTGTAAGCGGTGTGCTTTTTTCCACTCTAGCAGCGTGGCTCTAATGATGGTCCTGCAGGTTGCTCGGTTTACCACTTTGCTACTATCTTGAATTATTATGTGGATTGCCATGAAATCTTTTTCAGAAATTCATGGTCCCCAGAGGAGAAATCCTAATGACTTTGGTGATCCCCTATCTCTTCCTCTCATGCCACCATAAGGCTGACATTTGTGGTTGTCCCCACAACTATATTGAAATCAAATTTGGTACAGACATTCATGTCATAATGATTGTAATATTGGTAATCTCTGACTTTCAACTAGGGCCATAGACTCGTCAAACCTTTGTTTGTCAAATGCTTTGGTTTCTGACAAAATTACCTGCACTAATTATGTGCTGATCAGCCCCAGCAGTACCTTGTGTTTGGAGCCAATTTAAACTCTGTTAGCATGCTAACACACAAAACTAAGATGGTCAACATGCTAAACATTATTAACATGTTAGCAGTTGTTAGCACGTTCACTAGTTGATACCCAACAGAGCTTCTACAGTAGCAGGGCAGAGACTTGTTTGTACATAATAAACCCATATTGGGTTTTTAAACTGTTTTGTGGAACCCAAAAATTCAGTTAGCAATCTTCGAAAAACAGTTAAGACCTTTGAAACACAAATGCTCTGTTGTGCCACTTAACTCTACTAAAAAATAATTTGTAAATATCCTTCTTGCTCCTGCCTCCACGTTTTGTGGAAATTTATATGGGCTTTATCAGTACAAAGTGTTCGGATTTTCCCTGTGGTGTCCTGCCACTGAATATTGTGAATACCTGTATATTCCAAACTAACAATGATACCTTAAAAACACATAAGGCATTGCTTCTCAAGAACTTTAAATTACAGCCTCTCCCTACAGTACTGTCAGCTCCTGTTTGACAGCCACTTTGAAATAGCACTTTTTTAAGTCCCTGGTTTGCAGCACATACCAGTTCAGACTTAATTGCAAGGACCCAAAAGAAACCACAACTCATTTCTGAGTCATCTTTGTGTGTGAGCTAGTATTTCTGGTGAGCCAAATAGGATGAAAAGAATGTGTCTGGTACATTGGTTTATGAATGAATATTTAATGGGAATTATATTTGCTGCAAATAACAGCCCTCAGACACAATATTTGCTGCAAATAACTGTGCTGGGTGGTTTCCACACATTCAGAGTGAACAAAAGAAAGGCTGTTACTGACACATCAGTGGGTCCCTCTCATCTAATGCAAAGTGATTTATCACACTGATATGATACTCATTTGCATATCTGATGCTAATGTGGTGTTTGTTTACGGTAATAAGCATTTGTAATTGGATTTTAATTTGAAATGGGCCATTGGTGGAAAAGATTTTTGCCGTGGTTATGTCAGTTAAAGCATCAATCTTAATGTGAGCACTGAAAGGTGTCTCTTGTTTCCAGCGAGGCCTCAAACTAATCAATTTTCAGCAAATGCAACATCTCTTTAAAGAGCTGTTTAGGGTTGTCTGCGACTCAGTTCAATCAAATTATATTGTTCAGCTTTCACTTTAAGTATCTTCCACTTTGTGGAGCAATATTAAACAATAGTTTGATAGTGCTGCCACTATATTCATTTGTTCTACCTTTATTCATTTAGAAAGGACCAATTAAAGCTTTAAAAGGAATAATTTGACTTTTTTTTTTAAATACACTTTTTTTAACGAGACTTAGATGAGTACATCGATACCACTCTCATAACAACACAAAGGCTGGAGCCGGCAGTTGCTTAGCTTAGCATAAAGACCGGAATCAGGGAAAAACAGCTAGGGTGGCTCTCAATAGTAATAAAATGAAAAGATAATTTTTTTTTTTTTATTGGTACTATTACTACAACCAGTTTTTATTTTCCACCCCCACTCTCAGACTTTTATCTTGACAATGGCAAATATCAAACAACTTGAAAAGCTTCTCTTCAAGTGTATTTTGATTCTGCATAAAAGTAAATTAATTTATCTGCTATCCTTTAACAGTTTTCCTGGCATTTTACCTCCTCTTGTTATCATTTATTGGACATTTTTACATTATTCTATTGTAAAAATGTTCAACAATGCAAACACCAGTTGCCTGCAGCTACAGCAAATTTGTGACTGAAACATCCTGAATGCATCATGACAAGAAGTCAATTTCTGATAACATATGCAATGTTGCGATCATCGACCGGACTCTTGGGGTCGACGGCTACAGCTGACACAATTATTTCATTTGATTACATGCTTATTGAAGGTCCCATGACATGATGCTCTTTGGATGCTTTCATATACAGTACGTAGACCTTACTTGTCCCATAATACTGTATCTGAAGTCTCTTTCCCAAAATTCAGCCTTGGTGCAGAATTAAAGCCACCAGAGCCAGTCCCACAATGAGCATTCCTTAGTAAGTGCCATTTCTGAGTCTGTAGCTTTTGAGGACGGGGGGCTGGGGGTGTGGACTTGACCAACTGCCACTTTGCTCGTTTGAAAGCCATGATGTCTCTCTCTCATGGGTGGGCAAAATTCTGTGGGCGGGCAAAGCAGAGAAAGTAGAGGTAGATTCCAGATGGGCCCATCGAAGCTTTCATTTTTTCTCAGGCCGAAGGCCTCTAAGGCAGAGCAGGATACCCAGGGCTCCGTCTACACCTATCCCCATTTCTAGCCACTGGGGGAACATGGGCAGGCTGAGAGAACACATTAATGTTAAAAAACCTCATTAAGTGAAGTTTTCATGACATGGGACCTTTAAATGTTTACTGCGTGCGCACAATCCTGGAGTGAGCTATTTCAAGAAATCTTTTTTTTGTTTTTTTTACTATACTTGTGAGGTCCAATTCATGACATAAAGGTTTCATATCTAGGAATTTCTCCCATCTAGCGTTGAGATCATCTCTTGCAGTCAACTCAATTGCACTACGCTGTTCAAAATATGTATTACAGCTATGGTAGCCTTCACACTTCAGAAAGCCGCTCTTTACGATATCCTATTTCTTTTTCTGGGTGAAGAAGAAGTCTCCGGTTCCTGAAATTTGGATTTTGAATACCTGTGGTCCGCCATGTTTCTTTCTTCAAACTTGTCGGGGCCGGTAAGCGACAATACACATTAGCAGCATTGGCAGCACTAAGGAGTTTATCATGTGACAGCGAAAATGCAAAAGGCGGAGCACAATGTCTTGTATGTCCCTTACCGGCTAACGTATTTCAATATGGCGCATGAATATTGGGAATCTACCCCACTTCATGCAAATGCAAATGTTAAATTTCTTCTTCTTTTTAAAGATTATTTTTTGGGGCATTTTAAGCCTTCAATGACAGGAGAGGTGAAGAAGTGAAAGGTGAGAGAGAGGGGGAACAACATGCAGCAAAGGGCCGCAGTCCGGTGCCGAACTCGGGCCCGCTGCGTCAAGGAGCAAACCTCTATATATGGGAACCCGCTCCACCAATTGAGCTATTTGGGCACCCGCAAAAGTTAATTTTCAAGCCAAAAGGAACACTTGATAAGTAATTGAGTAATTGGTGGTGGTGGTAAATATTTATAAAACGGGTAACACCTTTTGGGCATTTTCAGCCTCTACAGGACAGCTCTGCAGGAGAGAGAGAGGGGGGGGGGGGAATGACATGCAGCAAAGGGCGGCAGGTCGGAGCCCAACCCGGGCCAGCTGCGTTCAAGGAGCAAACCTCTTTACATGGACGGCCGCTTAACTAACTGAGCTATCTGGCCACTCAACACTAATATAGATAATAAACAACTAAAGACATTACACACTGGTTCTTTAAAAGCAGAACACACAGCAATACCACAAAAAAACTAGAAAATGTAGATAGATAGATAGATACTTTAGTCATCCCAAAGGAAATTTAAGCATCCAGTAGCATGATAACCATAACACAACATACACATATACACACATATATCACAGATGCATATGAATAAATATAAAAATCACTCACAGAAATGCAATGACCATGATAAGGTAAGGTACTGTGGTAGAGTGTGTGAAAAAGTGAATGGTGCAGGGATTGAACAGTGCAGTAGATCATAATGAAATATTAACTATGACTATAAAATACAAACATAAGAACCTAGAAACTGACTGATTGAATAAGAATAAGAAAAATACCTCAATTCTCTATACATGTGCCATCTGGGTCATCTTCCGATGCTTTGTTAGCATCTTTCCTTATCCTTTTATTTAAGTTTCATTATGTGTTAGCATCAGAAACAAATATGTCTGGCTATAAAAGAAAATCTACATTCAAGTGTAGTGTGCATTCTCTAAGCACAGGTGCCACATTGGTATACCCCTTTAAAACATCATCTTGTTTCGATGTGGGAAACGGCTTATTTAGAAAACCTTGCCACCTCTCATAGTTGAGATTATATCTCGTGAAGGCTTGGACACAAAAAGAGGCAATGCTTTTACCCCCCTATTTTCCAGAGAACACAATGGTCTGATCTCCCATCCTCTTAACAAGAGTGAGCTGAGGCTCTGAGTGCAATATCAAACCGGCAGCTCGTCCTTCCAGCTCATGTTGCCATGGCAATAATGGTGGAATCCATAGTCTCCCGTTTTCTATGTTGGTAATTCGGTTATTTTAGCGTGAGAGACAGACCTTGTCAGTGATACAGCCGAGCTGCAGAGAGACCACAATGAAACAGGGAATTAAATTCTAATGATAAATGTGTTCTCTCACTGCATTCAGCGTGATTGAAAGATACAGAGAGACTGAGGAAGTGGAAATGGAGGGGCTTAGAAATAACACATTTCAAACTCCATGAATCTTCTCATTATTTAAGCGCCTTCTACATTCATCGCAAGCACAAAACTCACACCTTTTTACTTCAAACATGTACAGTTGCTATTGAGATCCACTGAGAGAATTGAAAAACATGGGGGAAATACTTAAACAACTTTCTTTATTGTAAACAAAATCATTCCTCCTGTTAGAAGTCCTTGGGTTGTACTAAATATGCACACTTTCCTTGTATATAAATATAAATAGATCAACTTAAACATGCACCACGAGTTCCTGCATGGTTTCAGCGCGATTTCATGGTCTTGAATTGTAGGCATCGCTGCCTCTCCCTGAACACACCATGGATAAGCCCAAGCTCCACACAGGGGTCGTAAACGTCAACAAACACTAGGGGCACAGGATCGGCACCTAAACACAACAAACCACGTTCCAGCCAATCACCAACAAGACGGTTGTGGGATGGGGTGGGTGTTAGTGACAGGTAGTCCGTTAGTCATGACAGTTACGGAAACGTGGGGGGAGGGGAGAGCTTGTTGTGTTTCGTATTAAATTTACTTGGAACGTCAAAAGAAGTGACCTTGCAGGGACTCATAGTGCACCTTTAACAGGACAAAGTTTACTATCTTATGATCTTAAGAGTCTTATTTTTTTTTTTAAATCAAACTCAAATATCCTGTACATTTGCACATAATCACATTTTAGTCCGATTATAGCAAATTAGCTACCTGCATTTAATTACAGCTGTTACAGCTACAGTGCTATCCTAATAGACAACGCCACAAATGCATGCAGAATACTTCATCTAATAAGATCTCATTCAATTTCCGAGGTTTATTTGTGTGTTTACATAATATACTAAGGTGATCACATACACCGTCCAAAATGTGTAATTAATGCTGTTAATTTGAATCACTGTGCTTTTCTAGTCTAATCATGTTGTTTCATGATTAATTGTTGTATAACGTTCTGTTTTAAGCAACAATTGCGTTAACAATCCTAAATTAATTTGCAATTATGTAGAAAACAAAACCTAGGAAATGCAAAGACACATTAAATAAATAAAAAAAATGAGTGTTAAACAATAAATGTTTCAAAACAGAACAAATACTTGGAAATGTGTTTTACATATAGTTCTTCTAATTATAAAATGAAGTAATTTGCAATGGGGTAAATAAAGAAATTATATCAAATATTAAAATATTAAGTCTATCTTAGCGGCAGATTAGTTGTCATAGTTTCAAAATGTATGTAAACATTAACTGTCTCTAGACTAAGTATTTTCGAACTATAATTAGACAGTGAAATGAAAAATAAATTTCTAAATTGCATAAGTAACATTACAGAGGGAAAAATCACTCTAACTGTGAGTTTAATGTGTAATATTCCATATAATAATTAGGAGAGCACTCAGAGAACGCAGAACACTGCCAAGGCTATTGTCCACTCTTCTACGATATGCAAATACTGTATGCAACCTCAAACCCTGAATATGATGCCAGCAAGTTTCATGAAAATCAGACGACGGACCAGTAGTTTTTCTTTAGTCCTGCTGACAAACCAAGCAACCAAGAGACAAACTGAGCCGAAAACATAACCTCCGTTGCAGAGGTAATCAACGTATCTGGCTGTGCATTTATGCTAAGTTTGTAGTTGATGGAGTAATATTCAATCACCCACAAGAGCCCAGCGATGTTAACAGGCAAACTGTATGTTCTCCTGGGCGCCGTGTCATATGGGATGCAGAGCCCCAGCAGAGCACCATACGGTATGCTCAGAAAACAAGGAATGCTCATTAATGATGAATCAGCACATGAAAAAGTTCAATTTAAAATACATCCAGCAGGATGGGAGCTCAACCGTTACAGTATGTCTACCTTGCTGTGCATGTGTAGATAAACACTCTCCGAGTGAAGTGCAGCTCTGTGACCATTGTATGGTTGGTCTGAGCAAGAAAGGACCAGAATATTGTTCAACTTACTTAGCATCAAGTCTTTGTCAGGAGCAGCAAAGGAACTATGGTCATTCTTGATTTCTTTAATTATCACAATGTAGAAATGTGCCATTAACAGTAAAAGTCATGCATTGCAAAAGTGATTTAAATTAAAAGTACATAAGTATTATGAACAAAATGTACTTAAAGTATCAAAAGTGAAATAATCATAATGACCAGCTCGCTCCACATTATCTCGCTTATTCCTTACTACTTACTAAATATTTGAAAATTATTTTCTTGACTTAAATATGGTCTTCTAGAGTCTATGATCAGAACTGCATCCATAGCAACAGCCTGTTATTCATAGCAGCGGCCTGCTATTCAGAAATAACAGGCCGTAAAATGCTATAATTGATCAATCAGAATCGAGTATTTTTCAAGGCCATGTAATAAAAAAATAACTGTCTCAGAATATTTTCTATACTTGCCCTATAATTTGTACAACACTATATATCTTTCCAGGAATTCCTGTAAAAGGAATAGGAAATAACCAAACCTGTGAAACAGTGTTACTGCTAATTTTAAGTATCTTATATATGGGTTGTTGGTTACTTTTATCTAAAACAATGTGTCATATTCATAATGTGCTATATGAGCAATCTTGGTAACTACACGAGTCATACAAATGTAGTGGAGGAAAGTAAATAAGTACGTCAAATGTGTACTGTACAGTTCTTAAGTTACTTTCCACTACTAAGTTGCTGTTCCTCAATTACTTTGGTTCATAGGGATCACAGTCATTAAAATGCACATTTGAACATACACTGTGTATGTGAGAAAAAGGTAAATAAAGTAACCAATCTAAAATGTGATACCAATAAATTCTTCATATTTTTATATTCTTAAATTGATAAAAATCAGTTTCTAAGCCAACAACCATCTCTGCACAGCTCTTGCCAATGATCAGGCCTATTAATCTCCTTTCCAAAAACATTCAAAACGATTAAAATATGAACTCTTCCAGTCAATATTCAGACATTTTGCTGTTAAATCTAGCCGTACATGTAAAGTATCATGGCTGGCAGCCAAATGGGCATCTCATATCCTTAAAATGAATTATAATAAATCAAGAAATGACAGAAATGGACTTGGATGTTATCATTAAGGAAAACCGCAACAAATTCTGAAAAGTAATTCCATTAAAGTGTAAGAGCCCTTGAGAAAGCCTGTCATAATACTCCATAACTAAAATGATATTGATCAAAAGCTATGAATAAATGATTTCATTATGACCTGGGTCTTCAGAGACTGCACTTTCACAAAGGCCAGTGAGGAGGCTTGAAGATCAAGAACACTACTACGATACTGGCCCCCTGCTGCACAGTGAAGGAAGTCTCCTGCTCCCTGGGTGCACTTAAATTATCCGGCCTGATAAAGACAGCACTGGATAAAGCCTCATTGGAATTTTAAAACCGCAAGCTCCACAACCATAAACAAGGAGTATGCTACTTTCAGAGGCGGCAGTGTAGACAAAACCTGAGCTTTTACTCTAGGGTCTACCACCAACTGGACGGCAGTCGTTTTTCTCCCCAATTATGCTCAACCCTCGCTCCCAGTTGGGAATGGGGGATGAGCATTTCACTCCTTGAAGCTTTACAATTCTCCACTTGCACACATGATCACAACCTTTTAGTTCAAAAGTTGGGTGCTAGCACGTAGAATATAAGAGCTTCACAGTAAAATGCTCAACTTTTAATACAAGGTGTAACATTGTGATAGCAATGAGAAAGCGAACAAAGATACAGCAAACGGGACAATCTCCATACGCAGCCGCCACCTTGACTGCATGGGATTAATGAGAAATAAATAAAGTCAGTGTTTTGCTTGCAACCTCACCACAAGGGACGTTATCAGTGTGACAGGCCTGGCTTCATGTCGCTCTGAAATGTCAGACACGTAGAAACTAGCGCTGTGGTCAATCCCAAATGATTCGAGACACCAATCAAGCTTGCTCAGTATCAGCCAACTTCATATTCTTCCTCTGGACCCACACAATGGGCAAAGAGAGCGGAACGCTGCTAGCAGAGAATAAAAAGGACGGAGTGCTAGTATCAGAGCCGACATGAGATATCTAGAAAATTGCTACCATCTCGCAGACACTCGGACCATGGAGGTGCAGGTGCAAAGACTAGCACTGTCATACATTTATAGTCTGCCTCTTCTGAGACATGAAAGACTTTTACAGCCACATCTATGTGGTTTGAATGTATAAACGGGCAGCAGGATGTAGGATGCTAACTTGACCTGTGTATTGTGCGTCTGGGAGAACGCGCCATCGTCAGTATTATAAGAGCCCTCATAAATTAACGTAAAACTAGAAAATGAACAATGGAGTTTCCGAGAGCTTTAATCATTCCATTTTGTCAACATTGAGGTTCATCCTGGTCTATGACTCGTATCTAATTCAGGCTTATTGGAGGAAGTGCTCTCGGTTGCTATTTCTGACACACTCAGCAGAGAAACCGCAACTTGCCTCTCTGGTTGAGAACTAGCTGGATGAAATTATGTCACTGTGTCTTCAAAGAGGAGAAATGACCAAATTGGACCCTTACATTTTAAAGCTCTCAGTTGACATGTTCTTCACTCGCAGGATGTTTGGAGTGGGTAGAGTGGTTTGAAACATAAAGGCCTGTGTCAAACAGGGTGGCAGGATGACCTAGTGATAAAAGGCACAATCAGTAAGCCCAAAAAAGGGCGCACTAGCAACAAGATCTATGATTGGTACCCGCCTGAGCTCCTAAACGTTTTACAGGTCTTTTATTACAGGGAATAGAGTGTTTCCCACTGGTTGAGACTTTACTTGTGGTGGTGTTGGGTGGCGTGGGATGTGACGACGTTACAATGAAATAATGTTACACTATAGGCCAGGAGAGAATGTTAACTGAAGGCTTGGTAAGCAATGTTCAGCTCAGGTTAACTCCCAAATATAGATCAGCTCAAGCGGAACACACTGCCACGGTGAGGGTTAACAACCAGACTGTGTAAATGATGTACGGTGTGGCTGTGGTGTTTCTACAGTTTAATCCCTCGGGAAGCCACAACACAACAAGCAGCATGCTACTACTAACGTGCTACTAACGTAAGCCTGGCTCTGAGGCTGAAGTGAACACTGCGGCGTGCAGCATCACAAAGGGGGAGGGCTGTAGGCCGCTGGTCTGTCTGTTTGCTACAAAATCAAAGTGTTGATTGGAAACAATCTTTATTCAGATTTTATCTGCCTAGGCGGCATCAATCTACCTGGGTGGGGCGTCCAAGTATAACCTATGTATGGGAAACACTATAGTAACACTTGTCTTGAATGGTATTAAAGGGGTAGTCAGCAATTTAGTATCACACTT
>NC_048428.1:17258358-17298358 GCF_013103735.1 Etheostoma cragini | reverse complement strand
GAAGGTACAAGGTACAAATTACTAAGTGCCTCCTCCTCCGGATCCACTATGAGCATATTAGCTTGGCTAGACCCAACATGCATCTCTTGTTGATGCTATACTGTGGGCGTGTTTGATTTGGGTCACTTGCAGGTGGTGCAATAAATCAGTGATCAAGGCAGGTGCAACCCTTTTTTACCTTTGCTGAGATACAAAAATGTTAAACCCTAACCATGGTTCGTAATTATGTCATACTCAATTTTATTGTTGTGCATTTAAGTTCAGAAACTGCTGGCCCTGGCCCAGGTGCAACCAGTCACTCGCACCCCCTTTATCCCCTGACTCTATGCATATGCACAAAACTACATTATTGATAAACATCCCATGAAATAGTTAGTCTAGTTTAGTGTTTTTTATATGGATATCACAGTATAGCGTTAGAATTGTAACATCCATTTACGTATGGACAAGGACCAGGTGCCCTGTGTGTGTGTAGTGTTTGTAGGGAAACGCTAACTTACAACACCTAACACAAGAGGCTTTTATTCAGAGTAATTAAGGGAAAGATAATTAGCACAGAGTCGCAAAAAACTGCAAAACAGGATAAGTCAACCAAATGTGCCTGCTGACAACACAAACAAACCAACTAAATACTCATATCCACATGGGTTGAAAATGTCACAACTATTTGTATTCCTTAAGCCAGCTGTCCTAGATTTATATCCAGCAGGAGTTAAGAAATAAAAAATATAAAAAGTTTGGCTAGCAGTTGAAACAATGTAGAAAGTGTCCTCAATTGTGGTAAAAAGCCATGTTAGTTGACATTTCCCATCCATTGATTCCCATCATTGGTTCAACCTTTCGGAGAGCTTTGGTCTGACCTACACTGGCTGCACAGGGAGGCGCAACGGCACAGAGCCTCGCACAAAGCGGCCTGCTATCGATCAGCCCTCGCCTAAAAATAAAGCCCAGGTCTTGCAATGACAGAAGAGAAAGTAAAAAGCCCTTGCCTGCCAATCAATGGTGACCTACAATTTGATGTCCTGAATCAATAAATCATGCTTTTCTCCTATGATCTAATGATCTCTTCAAAGGCTGTCTCTGACACTGTTGAGGAGTGTGGGGACAAATTTCAGAAGGAAAATTTGCTTGATTTTTTTTTTTTGTAGTTTTGTTGTATTTAGAAGAAAACTGCTTGACTTTGCAGTTAAGCCAAATATAATTTGGTTTATGGATGTGTTAAGTCTTTTTTTTCTGAGCTTTATAACAAATTCTTAAGCAGATGTGACCTTTCCAGGCAAAGTAAAATTTAATAGGCACCAAGTCAGATTTACAGTTATGAGCTGTTAAGTGTCTACTGGTCATTCTATCTTTATCTGCTCTTCTATAACTCTCTTTTTACATTCCCTCTCACTTTCCATTATTCCAAATTTCTCCCCATCTTTCTCTATCTCTTACTCTCACCCTGCACCTCGCAGCAGGAGCCCAACTTGCTCAAGGCTATGCGCTATCTCCCCATATTTCTCTCTGGTGAATATTTCATCTCGCCTTTCAAGTATCATTTTCATATTGAAAAAGGGCCTGTGTCCCGCAGTGGTTTTACCCGCACTCTTTACAGTGAAACTTCTCTGTTTCAGACAGGGTGACAATCTGTTTGCACATTTCAGAAGAGCTTTTGATCAGAGAATGCAGATCAGGATTATGAATTTCTATCAACTGGGGGCTCATGAAAAAGGCATGAAGCCAAACTGTGGTCATCTGGCATAGAGCCACAGATGACAGGCTTACATTTAAATGCTGTTCATATTTACTGTGGCCTTTGTGGCCCTACAGATAGACTACTAGGGAAAAACTCATTATTTCTTTCTCTGTTTCCTTCTCTTTCAATCTCCCTCCCTTCCTGTTTCTCTCTGCACCATTGCCCAGAGTGACAGTGATTTAAGCTGTCAGACATTTTCAAGGCCCAAAATTCTCAACTTAGTGACTCACATTTAGGATCAGCCAATCCCACTTGTTTGCATTTGACCAATTTATATCCCCAGTCAGGGTTTCCTGAATGCATGATGGTAATAGCCCAATCCATTTTTTTTTTGCAGATAGCGAGAAATGAAAAAAAGAGATTGAGAAATGTGCTAACGTCAGTGATTACGGAATAATGGGTAAAGGGAAAGCAAGGGGACAAAATCTCAAGAACAATCTATAGTGTATTCATAGAGTTATATTTAAATCAATATTTGTGTTTATTCTCAAATGTTTTATTCATTGTGCACATTCTTTATGGAAGAGTGAATAAGCAATAACTTGCATTTGCAAAGCTTCGGCCTGTGCATTAACTCAGTTTGACAATATTCTGTGCACATGTGTTTGTGTGAGTGCATGTTCACGTTCATGGCACCATGAATATATGCTAGTATTGACGTAGGCCAGTAATGTGAAGGAGTAAAGCTCACATACCTCCAGTTTTTGATCAGTCATAAGTGCTCATGGAGATCACATGAGGCTTTCCAGAACGTTAGCATACATTAGGGCTACCCATCCAACTGCAAATGACACCTCCCTGGCATGACCTCTGAAGGGAAAGAGACATAAAGCAAAAGGGATAAAAGGAGAGCAAAGGTAAATAGAAGAGTCAGAAACCGAGACAGCAGCAGTGACAGCAGCACAAGCAGAGACATTAATAAGATTTGGGTAAAAAAAATAAAATGAGTTGAGCAATTCATTATTTAGATTCCCACCCCTTCAAGAACTGATAAATCACCCATTCAGCGTGTTGTGCTGTGGCTAGCCAAGACACACGATCTGGGTTGGAATTCAGTGGAGACCAAATCTGGGTTAGCGAGTAATTTAAAAAGGCTGAAACCACTGGAAATGGGACTCTGATAGAATCACATGTTCAGCAATTACTGCAGGGAAACAGAGATACACACTATGTCTTGCCATAAACTGAGATGGTCCATAAATGTGTCTTTTAGGTTAAAGGTCCCATGACATGGTGCTTTTTAGATGCTTTTATATAGAACTTAGTGGTCCCCTAATACTGTACCTGAAGTAGGGCTGCATGATTGTGGCCAAAATGATAATTACGATTATTTTTGATCAAATTTTTTATCACGATTTTTCTCACGACTATTTGTTGATTTTAACCAAAACAAAGTGTATCGTCACATCGGCTATTTATAACTGCGAGAGGGAGTGTGATGGACGCTATGCCTACTCACAGAAAGACGGCTGACTCATTATGAACGGGTCCAGCACGGGTTAGAGGGGACAAAATGTTGCGTTTAATGGTAAACTGGTAAACCTTGAGACCGACGTGTAACCGACTGCTATCTGGTGAGTTTCCTCCCGTTACTCCGTCCTCTGTGACTGTCTACATCTTGAAACTAAGCTGCACGGGGTGCAGGGAACTAATTTGACTGGCTCGTGAGCAGACAGTGGTTTACGGAGCGGTAGATTGGCTTTGCAAAAAAACTCAGCATTCTATGAAATGACACTTTATATATAAAAATAAATAAAATAAAAAAAATAAAAATCGCTCGATCATGCAAATTTGATCGTGGGAAGTCAAAATCGTAATTGTGATTAAAATTTGATTAATTGTGCAGCCCTAATCTCAAGTTTCTGTCCCCAAATTCAGCCTTGGTGCAGAATTACAACCACTAGAGCCAGTCCCACAGTGGTCTTTCCTTAGGACAGGATATTTCTTTATCAGTTTGTAGGTATTGGGGGGTGACCTTGACTAACTGCCACTTTGCTCATTTGAAAGCCATGATGTCTCTCCCTTTCTCGTGGGGTGGGCAAAGCAGAGAAAGGGGAGGTACCCTCAGATTTCATTTTCTCAAAGGCAGAGCAGAATACACAGGCCTTGATTTACACCTATTTCATTTCTAGCCACTGGGGGACCATAGGCAGGCTGGGGGAACTCATATTAATCTTAAAAAAACTCATAAAGAGACGTTTTCATACCATGGGACCTTTAATATACTCAGTACAGAAGCATGACACTCTGTGGCTTAAGACTTACTTTCTCATTAATCCTTGCATTTAGTTGACATTGACTTTACATATCCCACAGACCTCACCAACAAGTACAAAATCAACCAACTTCCTCCCGTTTTCCCTGACCTTACAACCGTTTTACAAACTGGTCAAACCCTTCCATTTACCACAAACTCAGCTGTGATAAGGCTTTCAAAATAAATGCCCATAAAGCATTTTTAATACACCAAGAATTTTTTTTTTTAATGTAATATGGACTAAGCACAAACAAATTAAATCAGTACTATCAACATTGATCACAAATACAGAGCAGTTGATTATATTAAACCACTCTTTAGACTTTAGCTATACAATTAGGAAAACTCATGGACATATCCAAGTGATTGAACAATGTTAAAGGTCTAATATGTAATAGTGACAGCTAGGTTTTAAACTGTTATTGCAGTATGTATTCACAATACTGGAGAGATGTCTCCCCAACCCCCTCCTAACAAGACTCGAACTTCACGTTGGTTGCCAGGCTGAGACCGCAGCATCCAGAATTAAAGTAGGAACCGCTCACAACCCCGAAGCCTTGCCGTCCTTTTCCACCCGACCCAAATACACTTTACCAACAATTTATTATCTTAAAATAATGGCAACAATCGCTGAACACATTGCAAACTTACGGTCTTCTCCTTCTGACTTACAGCCCCCCTCTCTTGGCTTGAAATAACTCACCGCTGTCAGCTACGGTCGCTAACAGGCTACACGTTGTAAACAGCCGTGGCCCGCTTTCCTGGTACTCCGGTAACTTTACAGTTAGCAGGGTTAGCATGGCGGCCTTGAGACCATCAGTTTTACTTTACTGGTTGTGTCTCAATTGTTTTTGCAAGGAACCAACTCGGGTACTCTAGCTATACCATTCAGTATGAGTAGCTACACGAATGTTGAAATGACATAAAATGCCTGTCCCTACTAGCATGATATATTAGCCTAGCGAGAAAATAAGCCAACTCGGCATGCTTTTGGGCTCAAGCTGTCTAGGCTGGCAGTATTTTGATTTCCAAAAAAGAAGACACTCAGCCCAGCCTCGAGACACACATTCAGACAGGCTTCTCAGAGGTTAATGAATGCTTTATGCCTCAATGGTACAAAAATAACTTGTGTAATAAAATGAAATATGTAACCTGTAAAAAAATATTAGCTCTTCTCCAGTAACTACACGAATGTTGAAAGTACAAAATGCCAGTCCATAGTAGCATGATATGTTAGCCTAGCGAGAAAATTAGCCTATTCAGCATCCATTAAGGCTCTAAGATGTCTGGGCTGGCCATATTTTGATTTCCAAAATAGAAGAACCTTGGCCACGCCTTGAGACACACATTCAGACAGGCTTCTCAGAGTTGAATGAACATGCTTTATGCCTCAAAACAACTTATGTAATACAATAAAATATGTAACAATGTAGCAACATATTAGCTCTTCTCCTAGCTACTGTCAAATAAATGTAACCTCAGTGGTGTAAAAAGTATAATTTATGTTTGAAAAAACTGGTGGTGCAACAACAACTTTGGACAGATGCAAATAACCACAACATTTTATAATTTGACATAAAGCGATATTTTACATTTTCCGCACATAAGGTGATAATGCAACTGGGCACATAGCCTACCTGTTCTCCTCAATCCCAGTTCAAGTGCTGTCAGTTTGGGTAGCGTTAACGATAGTCAATGTTCTATTGACTAAAAGCCTGCTGCTTTTTTTTAATGATCTCAGAAAGATGCTTGAGGTCCTAAATGCCCATTCTTAACCAGATACCATTCTCTCCAAGTAACACATACGGGCGGGACGTAGCCTACAATAAGAAGCGTCTTCTCTGACAAGCTAGACAGCTAGCAGTTATCCATTTTGACCTGGAGAACCATTGGAGAACCATCACAGGTTTGGCTTTTGACAACATTCCGTGGTGGGCACCGATAGGTTTAATATTTTAGTTTTTCTAGAAAAAGACAGACTGTCAAATACGTGCTGTGTAGAAGATGATCCAGATCGCTCAATTCTAAAAGTACTGACTGTACACTTCACAGTAGTCATTGTGTCGTTCATCCATCATATTTATGTCATGTGAATGGAGGCCTTCATTCACATTCTATCATGCAGTACATGATAACTGCTGAGGCTGATAAAACCCACAAACAGTGACTCCACACAGCAACACAAAGATTACAGCTGATATCTGCTTAAACCTGCTGCCGGCCTTGACACAAATCCAATGTTCTGTAACTGTGAGCGTACACTGAAGTCATCAAGGCACCCGGCGGGGCTGCCAGCCCACGCCTGATGCTCCCTGGACACAGTGTGTGGAACCAAGCTGGACTGCTGATGACAGATGGGCGCTAAGATACCAGAGACCTGCATGGCAGTCAGTTTCCCCCACAGACAGTGTGTGGTGACAGCACTGAGCCACCTATAAAGCACGGGGGAGGGAAGGGGGAGGAGAAGAGGGAGGAACATATAAAAAGAATGATGGGTAGGCGATACAGTGCTCTGCAACAGGCTTATGAATCACCTGAGATATCAGTCACATAAGTCACAGAGAGAAGCTCTGGATGAGAGACACTGCCACAGGAGAGGCGAGTCATGGCATCCAAATTGGTACAATTGGCAATTTTGACCCTGTTCGACCATCTTCTCATTCTAATTAAATTTGACTCAATGTTGACAAATGTTTCACTGTAAAGCAATCTCTGTCAGGGATTGCACTGCTCAAAACTTCTAATCAAGGATAAAGGTGCCTGAGCTCCTGAGCACCCATAGGGAAATCATACTGTGGGGTGACATTATTGGAAAAATTCTTATGTTGTTTAATATTGGGATGGACAAAAATGTCAAAGGTCAGTTTTGTAGCTTTGGATATTGAATATTGAATATTTTTGGTGTTGATTGTATTTGGTTGGTTGCAGTTTATATTGTTTTAAACATTATATAGCAATTAAAAAATGTTATATATATAATGTTATGATAGCATAACATTATATATTTATATTATATATATATATTATTATGTATATAAATACATAAATACATACCATATACTTAATGTCCAGGTATGCCAGCAACTAACCAAGAAGAAACTTGAGATATGACCAACTTATGATCTTTACTTTTAACCTTGTATATCTTAGCATTGTCTATGTAAGGAGGTATATCTGATGGATGGATGGATGGATGGATGTTATTGATTTGTTGTATTTTATCTCTTTATATTTGAACTCTCATACTTTATACTGCAACTGCTGCACAACAATTTCCCTTAAGATAAATAAATTTCTCTCTTACCTTATCCAGTCCATGACTGATATATCTGTGGACAATTATTAAACAGAATTAGACACAGTGTCTATACATGCATTTTAAACCACTTTTGTAATTTTAAACAGAAACAGACTGCCTTTATTATGTAGTACTTTGAATGGTGCATACTTCTAGTTTGTAATGAGTGGTTTAAGTAAACAGCAAGTATACACACAAACTTCCGGATTGTTTTATTTTAGTTTGATTTATTCTTTTTTTTGGTGTGACAGCAGTTCCTTGAATTTTTTTCAACATACCATACAGGACTGCAATTGCCTCAGGTGCGATCAAGTGTCAGGGATGCAGCTTTGCATTGAGGCTAATAACTGGAATGTAAATACACCTAAGTGTTCTTACATTACGTTTGTGGCTACATTTATAATGTTTAAAATACACAGGTAAAAGTCCAGTTCTTCAGTACTTCCATGAAGGTATTTTGTTACATTTTAACCACATTGCTATCTCAGTTTCATCCACAGTATCAGTCAACCCCTACAGCTTCCAAAGCAGCTTATTTTGTAATGAGTTGATGCAACGTGCTGGTAATAATTTGTGAATGAAAATTATTTAAAGGCGTAATTGCTTTGTGAACACTTTCCCAATAGCTGCCCACATGCCATTGTTGTGCCAAATAAATATAGTAGGTTGTCAGCATAAATGTAAAATTAAATATCCGTTATTCATTACAGACTGAGCATGGGCATCCTTTGGGTGCTTTTGGGGTTTAATAAAAGTGTCCACTGGCTTTGAAGAAATATGCTTTAATGAAGAAATGAATCCTAACTCTGCTATTGCCGCTTTTTAGATTTAAAACTGTCAGCATATTCATAGTGTTAACTCTATCAGTGTGTTTTATAGCTACAAAAGCTAGAACAGACCTGTGATAGCTTATCATTACACCCCTTGAATGATTTCACAGCTCATAGATTCATTTGGACCGGTGAATAATGCCACAGAATGTGCAGTGGCACTAATGTAATTCCTGCTGAAGCACACAATCCAACGTTAGTGAAGAGGATACAGAAGTCACACTATAGCAAACTCCCATAACAACTGAGAGGGAGGGAAAGTTCAATATCTTGCTATGATCATAGAAGTGTCATGGCACAAATGTGGCCAATGAGTCATTATTCACATAACATGCTAACATTGAGGCCTTCTGATCATGTGCTGTTAAGGATTTCAGTTAGAGAGCGGCGTAGGTCGGCATTTAGAGAGCGCATGTTAGCCGAGCTCATAACACTTCATTATCACTGGCTGAGACCACAGTCCAGACACTCTAGTGTTTGACACAACAGTTATCATCGGGTTTGTGTTCCACAGGCATACTGATGTATGAATTTCAAAATTCAGAGCAGCAGACATATTGGAGGGGACTTTATGTTTGACGGAAAGCCGGGCAATTTACCAGGGCTGCTACTTCAAGTCTTTCCATCATCAACACTTCCTCAATGTTTTGACAAGTCAATGTCAAAAACCAGATAAAAGCATCATCAGCTGTTTGTCTTTGTCACGTGATTTATGAGCAGCAGTTTGCCAGCTCGGTAGCTGTGCAGAGAAATTTCCACTTTACCCAGAAACCTCACTAAGCTTCAGTTCAAAGTATGTACAAGCCAACAATCCCCATAATAAAAGGAGTCAGTTGTAGTGATCAACCCACACATATACAGGCTGCGATTTGTGAAGAAAGCAGAGGGGGGGATGTTTTTTGATCACGCACAGCAAAACAAGCAAGTATTAAATCCCCCTTCAAATATCATGGATATGCCACTCGGTCGTCCATGCAAAAACGCTTATGCACTTCAATATCCAATGGAAAATAATCTCAAAATGCAATAGTACAATGTGGTGTCAACATAAAACACAGCGCTTCGAGGCCGGAGAACAGAGTTCACACTACTTTTACCCAGTAAACGCTTGTTACTTCCTGGAGAGTGTTAAAATCCAAATATGATCTTTTTCCTAAACTTATTGAGTTGTTTCAGTGCCTAAAACTAACTGTGATTGCTGCATGACGCTTACTTTTTTGGCTTAACTCAACTACCATGGCCCCTGAAAGGGTCTTCATCTGGCTGTAGCTGGCTCACAGTCACCTATTGGCGGCTTAACAACTGTCGCCATTCAGCCGGCGTCACGGCTAAATACAACCAGCACTTGCCGCTCGGATTTTATCGTTCTATAGCACTTGTTCATGTTACAGAGCTTTACTTTAGTACTTTAGTTTGAAATACTTTTGTTTTAGTTATATAATTAATATAGGCTTTAGGCTATTCATGAAGTAGATGATCACTTGAGGATGGACATATTTAGTCCCAACCAGGAATAAAAATAATTATGCAGAGGCAGGGATGTGTAGACCAGAAAGGTGGAAATCCCACCCATCCACCCGGCAAATTGCACCCTGCATATATATCCCCTGACTCTGCAGTTCATCTCCGCTCTGAGCATTTTAGCATCTTGCAGCTAATTGTTTTGGTTTTCCAGCATACAACTAGCTTGGCTCCGCGCTCCTACGTACTTAGGATCAATATTAATTTACCTTCAGTACTCCGTCTGGGTTTGCAGTGTATTCATGAGTTTTCTTCAGCCAATTTTTAATGGTCCAATCAGCGAACAGAGGGAGGGTCTAAGATAAGGTGACCAGATTTCTCAGACAGAATCCGGGGACATTTTCAGCTCAGAGGCGTATATACCTCCAAACACGTCATGTTTTTATTTTTGTAAAACTTACTGTAAAACGGGGACACTAGACCTAGAACTGTCCCCACCAGACTCCATGTAAATAATCAATGATTTTAGCACCGTAAAATACGGCTTTCTGAAACATCTCTGAGCTCTGAGCAGCGCAGGCTCTGGCGGTCTGGAGCCTGCGTGTGTTGGGTGTGCGATTATCGGCGCCGTTTGGTCAGTATTTTCTTTCTTTCCTTCAAATTTCAGGTCTGTCAGCCACAGTGAAATCCGGGGACATTTCCGGGGAAAGATCCAGCCGGGGACAGGTCATCAAAACCGGGGACTGTCCCCGGAAACCGGGGACGTCTGGTCACCCTAGTCTAAGAACAATGATGTTGAGGGTGTGCACTACTTTGAGTTAAAAAATGGCAGCGGAGAAAGATGCAAGCGAATCCATTCAGTCCATTGTGGCAACGTTGCCAAATGTCCAAATGTTTAAGTTTGAGCAAGAACAATCTTTGCTTTTGTTGGTGGCTATGTTGTTGTGGCCCTCCTCCCCATAGGGATCGGGAAAAGATTGATTTCCCAGCTCGCTCCGTTAGTGGTGAAGGAGTTGGCTAAGGCTATGAAGCCAACGCTATGAGGCTAATGCTAGCAATGCTAATGCTAAATGTAAGTCTTGTCGTTCTCCCCTCTCATTGCATCTGCGCATGGAGAGTGGCCAGACTCTCTGTAAAAAGGAAATTTACAAGAGTCTGGAAGGACCAGGCTAGCGTACAACTTCATTGATAATGTGTAGTCATAAGTAGGCAGCTGATTTCAGCCAAAAAGTTCTACTCTATCTTTCATCAGTGCCAAACAGCAAGACAAATGCTGCATTTCCATTGCATGGCACGGCACAGCTCTACTCAACTTGACTTACTCCTTTTTTGGTTTTCCATCAGCTAAACTTGTGGATAGTACCTGTTACCTGGTACGTAGTCCATCTTGGTGAAAGTTCCAAGCGAGCTGAGGCGAAGGCCGAGTTAAAACAGTTCAGACCGCTGGTTGGTTAAAGAGGCTCTTCACGAGACTCATTGCTTGCAAATAGCCAAGCTATCATTATTAGCGACCACAATTATTGTATACTTCGGTGTACAAGTGCAGACATTGTTGCAGATGAAAGAATCCAGCGAGTGTTGCGTTAAAGTTTATGTCAATAAGTGATTGGCTAAATATCCCACCTTAACTGATCTGCAGAGGAAAAACAAAAACATAGAAAAGCACCTGCTGCTAAAGGGAGTTAAGGTTGAGTCGAGTCCAGCCTAAAAATGCCGTTGAAATTAGGCAAATGTTTAACAAAGTAAAGCTGCAGGTAACAAGCTGGTTAACAGACGCCAGAGGATTTAGACACCCATTTACTACCAGGTTTACCAAACCTATATATAGTTACAGTTCTTAAACTCTTTGCTTACAATTTTAACTGACACTTCAACTCCTTTCACTGTTTACACATCAGCTTATTCTGGTTTACACTTCCTTTTCTTAACCTGAATTAACACCAATCCTACTGTTCATTTGATGTCAAATGCTCCTCTGTTTGTAGCTTTTCATGCAAAAACCATCATGCCCCAGCAATCACACTGCATCTTCTTCATAAAATAGTCTTGTTTTTATTCATTTATATATAACTGTTAATCAATTATTCATAGATGCTTTCCAATTCAGTAAATGCATTTATAAAATGCCATGATTAAGTGAAGAATCTCTGGTTGGTGTGTGCACACTATTAATTTAACTTGGTTTGGTTTTTAGCAAGTAATGAGGATGAATCGGTTTGAATTTGACTACAGGGCATCTCGTCACATGCTATTTATTGATGATCTTCAGAAACAGCAATGTAGAAGTAGCAAGTTTAGGTAAAAAAGGGAAAATAGACATATACACAAATCTAAGAAACTACATTTATTTATTTCTTTTGTGAAGCATTTTTAAGCCTTCATTGTTGATAGGACAGCTTAGACTTGAAAGGGGGGAGAGGGAATGACATCCCACAGCCGCAGCGTCGAGGACTGAGCCTCTGCATGTGGGCGTACGCTCTGCCAGGTGTGTGTAAAAAATGTGAATACTTCCTCCAGCACTGAATGTAAGAGCACACTCACTCTAACAAGGGATGAAAATTGGGATTCTGTACAACATGCTGAAGCTGGTGTTTTGCTCAAACATGCAGTGCTTGAGCAGCAGGACTGATAGTGACTGACATGAGTAGTTGAACCCGGGTCATCCAGTTTAAGGTTATCACTGTTCAGTCTGTCACCCAGATGCCTAAAGTACCTATTGTGATGAGGTACAAAATAAACACTGGCTTATTCAAATATCTGCTCTTTAAAATGGGTTTAGAAAGTGTCAATCAGTTTCCAGATTCTGACTATAATTTTAATAACTGTTTATTCACATGCAAAAAAGATGGTGTCTCCCCTGCATGCTAATTGGCAAAGAAAAGCAACTTTTCAGATTAATGCTGATATCAGACGCTGCTGACAGAAGTAAGAGAGAGAGAGAGAGAGAGTCTATCTGCACACGTGCATCATAAGTGGGTTTGTGGTAATTTTAAACCTTTTTTTTTTATTAAGGCAGAAATTAAAGATGACAAGCTTTCTTCTGCATGGGTAACAGTAAGTTGTGTGTGTGTACATGTGTGTAAGTAATAAAAGATTGGGGTGGACATGTCATTTACTATCAACCAAAAAGGGTCAGGTTGGTTGTTCCTATGTGAGGTTGGTTGTACCTATGTGAATAAGGACGTTAAGGTTTATTCAGACACCTGCTATGTATGTTTGTTCCACATTCATTTTAGGAAGTCCTAACTGTATTTGTAGTTATAGTTTTTTTCTGCACTCTTCTGTTTCCCATCCACACTGACTTGAGTCAAACTATAAAACATGAAAAATGTAGGTCTAAATAAACATAGATATGTTTGAGTACAGCAAAACCTAGTTCAAAATGTAATTATGGATTGGAGCAACCGTTACTAAGCACAGAGGCCACCCTGTTCCACCTTTCATGTTGCCTTGTTGAGTTTTGCCTCTTTCACTGTGCTCTATAATTCAGTCTGGAATGCATTGGATGGAAATCTTACTAATTATGTTCACATGTCACTGAATAATCCAGGTTTTTCCTCTCAATGACACCTCCCATGCTCTGTGCGTTAATTTTGAGTTTTGAATTTGAGTTTTAGCATTAAAGCTGATAAAATATGCAAGTCACATTTGTCCATTCAGCCGACAATGACAGAACACGTCTTCACAACAAAAGCGGCTTCTCATTTCCAAAAGCTTTTGTTCTCTTCTGTGTGAAATCAGAGACCAAAGTGTTTAAAAATTACTACACATTTTCCGTGTTAAATCCATGGTTAAATCTACCAGCATTGTCATGGTGAACTGGGTTCTGTGTTGAGCTAGAAGGGAATGCTTGACAGGCTTAGTGAAGGGGAAATGATTTGAAATGATTTCAGCATAGAAATTTAATGGTTTCAAGTTGTCTGCCTAAACTTCAGCATGGTGTAATATTAATAGACTGTAGCATGCATTGTATTATAATTTAGTCAGCTGATGTTTTATCAGACGTAGCTGGGGGGTGAAAGTGCAACCCAAATACAATGTAGGAATAAAAAACTAAACAGTATGAATTGGCCCTGTGTCCTTTAGTTGCATTTGATGGAGAGGGCTGAGAACATCAAAACAAAAAAGTGTAATTTACAAAGAAAGATGAATGGATAAAGCAATGGACCAGGAGCATCAGCATTTATCATTTTTGAAGCTTGTCATCTTAATTGTATTCTGGTTCATTCCACATAACACAAAGACATGCAGCTAAGCGGTGCCAGGCTCTGCATTTGGTTTTGTGTCTTTGTCTGAGAAATGCATTACACATCAATAGGCTATAAAGCAGCTTCCAAGAACACTCACAACACATGTAAAAGGGATGCTTTATTGCTCTTTAAACCCCTACTTAAACAATATGATTACTGCTAAAGATTACTGCACAGGAAATGTGTTTATTATGGAGTTATGAGATTAGGTTAGGCATTTCATTAAAGTAACAAATTCCATCTTTGCATCAGATTCTGAAGTATTTTGAGTATTAAAATAATTCCCAGATATATGTTTTTGGAAAGAAACATTTGATAAGATAGTGGATTGCAAACTGTACCTATCTTTGACGATTGCTGATATCATGTGCACTTTTTTTGAAAGGCAGGGAGGGAGGGTTGCCATATGTTTTTCTTCCTGTCGTTCGCTGCTGTCAGGACAAGCTGATTGATACAAACTGGTGCAGCAAAGATCTCTCCGACAGACAACACCGCCTGCCTTTGTTGGCTCGTGACAAATGTAGCCTCTAAGTGGCTGTGGCAGGCTGTGATCCTGCAGGACCCTTCATGTTACGTATGAGCGTTCAACTTTTTTTATTAACTCCAGGTGCGTTGTCACCCCCCCCCCCCCCTCTATGTCATTGTTGGCCAGAGCTGCATAGCCCACTCTGAGCAGCGCTTTCACTTTCCGCTCTGTTTAAACCAAGTCCAGATAGGCGGAAACGCATGGCAGACTATCCCTGCCCTACTTGCAGCTACACCACATGGGCACGCACATCATACAGAGAGAGAGAGAGAGAGAGAGAGAGAGAGAGAGAGAGAGAGAGAGAGAGGGAGGAACAGAAAGTATGCCACAGAAGGCAACCACCTTTGGGAAAAACAGGGCTGAGGGCCAGTTGTGAATCTGCCTCTGGCTGTCCTTGACAAACCTCGGGGCCAGATCCTTCTGGGTGGTATAAGCAGCACGGAGCGGTGAGAAGATTTATCTGGATGGCTGACAACTTCTGCGCCACTCATCCAGGCTGCTTGTGTCCCCATAGAGAGCACATGTCACTGCCTTAAAAGCAATGCTGCTTGACAATGACATTGTGGGGTTGGTTTTTATCTGGGATTCACTTTATTTTGGAGCAGTTCTGAGAAACTTTCGAGCAAGTTCAGTTTGAGTTTAAATATTTGTTTGTGGGTAAATATGTTATAGATATTCCTATTTAAACTTTGTAGGCTACTGTTGTTTATTCGGATCATTAGCAGCTGTGTCATATATAGAAATGTAGGCTGCACACAGTTATGGCATGCAAACATCACATACACACAACTCACAGTCACATCATGACAGTAGGCCTGCAACACTCAATAGCACTTAAATTGGTATTGATTGAAAAAGTCAGATGGACTTGAGCTACATGATACAACTGCAACATACTGTTAAACATCGTGCAGGAATTAAGTGAAATTACTTACTTAACCTGACAGAGAAACTAGTTTATCCACAACATGCTCCTTCTACAGTGGTTGTCCTGACAAATGTCCTCTATTTTGATATTATTAATGTCAGTTATGCACTGGGAAGTGCTAAATGGTAGCCTGCCATGCTACCTTTTTACCCATAGTAGTGGAAGTGGAGTGATCAGTTACAATTAGTGATGTTATTTTTATTACAGCAAGACAGGCCAGATGAAGTCTTAATTACTGCATTTGTTTTCATTAGAAATATCATACTGACAAAGCCTCATAGAGTTTGTACAGAATTCTTACTTTTAGTCTAAATACTGATAACTATTTTTCCAGACGTGGTTAAAGGAAATGTTATAATGATAAAGTTAAAGAAATGCTGTATTTTCCTTTAACCTTCAGAAGAAGTAAAGACACACTGACAGTGTTTTGACTCAAAAAGCAATGTTATAAAATTTTATTTCAGACATTTATTTACTATTTTAACCCTATATAACCTAAGACGTCTGTAAATTCATTTCAAGCACAAAAACAGTAAGAAGTTAGGATTTGTTTTCAAAAGAGATTTGAGGGATTAAAAAAAAAAAAAAAAATCAACATTTCAGCCCTTATCTCTTCACATATTGCTCTAGAAAATATTTGGGCGTCACTATACAAAAAGCTGAGTTTGTTGTGAACATTTTGATTTGAAACACATGGGGATCAGCTCTATACAAAAACCCTAAATGGTGAATTTAAGAAGATTTGTAAAAAGGCCCTGAGACCTCAGAGGGTTAAACAAACCAACCAAAAGCAGGACATGCTTGGCAGAGGTAATTAGTATAAAAATAAGAGAACTTTAGGTTACACTTTGCATGATGTTTTCTACATTTCTAAACAAACATTATAAACAACTAATAAACGGTTATGACACAACGCTTTTTTAGTGAGTGTCATTTGGTTTTGTCATGACAAGTTATGCGTCGTGACAGTGTCATATCACTCTTGTGTAGAAAGCTTCACGTAAAGTGTTACCAAACTTATTAGTTAGTTAGTTATTTTGAAGGTACAACTTAGGTAGATCAAACAGCCTCCAGGGAGAGACAAACCCACCTTTACCCCTTACTGTAGACGCCCCTGCATCCCTACACTAAAGAAAAATAACACATTTTAAAGAGTTTATGTGAACAATCCAGTTGAGGCAACCGCTCCTGATGTGCTATTCCTTGGAACAGCGGTGCAAAGTGCTCTTAGTGGTCATTACTGAGCCCACTTCAGCATCCAACACCATGGAGGAATAACAGCCCACACCTGCAGAGAGTAATAACGTCTTAGTTCTCCTGTAGCCACATTTGGCTCAGGCCAGTAGTTAACTTTGCAATCTAATAGGAAATGTTTTCTTTTCAGCGCCCTCTGATAGCTTTTTAATTGCTTTCAGCGACATTGTCACCTCACTCCCTTGATAGTCTGGAGACCGTGTTGTTTGCTGTGGCAAGAGAGCTCTGTAATGTAATCATGAAATAATCATAATTAGGGAAGCATAATTATGATCAGTTATTTGGTTTAAAATGACCCAAAGGTGCAAACTAATCTCTTAAAATGCATTCTTGTTGATCGGGAAGACGTTTTAAAACAAGCAATAATGAGGCTGGAGACCTATTTCTCTTTGTAGGGGCCAATTCTAACACTATCTTCTGGGCTTTCTGGTAATACCTCTGATAGAAACCTTCTGGGTTGTAATAAGACATGGGTCTTTTTCTGGTTGTTGCACTGAATCATTGTTATTGCATTAAGCTTCACTGAAAAGTGTCTTTAATATTTGTTCACTGTGGGCAAAATAGAAGGACAAGTGGAAAACATAATTAAAATGCAACTGAGTATTTCTTGTTGGTGACACAGCTTCAGTCGAGAACAGATAAAAATAATCTAAAAAGCATTTTTGAATGAACTAAGACAGCTGAATGCAATGTTCCTGTTTTCTAACTGTTTTCACCAAAACAGAAAAAAGTTCAGGTAAAGGTTAAAGAAAACAAGTTGTGGTTTTACGGGGGATTACTTTGGGAAGTCACTGCTCCCGGCTAGGGAAGAGTCCGGCACATACAGTAAGTCCCTCTAAAACCGTATCCGTATGGATAGAGCCAGGATAACTGTGTCCAGTCCTAAAGCTAAGCTAAGCTACCCTTCTCCTGGCTGAAGCCTCCTATCTAGACGGCTGAATAGGAACATTAGACATTAGACCGCAACGGATTTTCTGAGCAAATATGCATCCATCCCAAAAAGCGGAACTATTAACTTTTCTTTTTTAATTCTCTCTGTACACAGAATACTAAAGGTCTTTTGTGTTATGTTACGGTTAAGCATGTCCGCCTCCCATTTGTGTTATTTTTGTGTTTTTTTGTTAGAATTTTTGGTGTTATGTGTTATATTAAGCCCAGAATCAAACCAGAACATATCATCTATAACAAGAAGACTGATGCTAAAGTGCTGCAGTTGATAGGATAATATTAATAGGATAATATCAGAAACATAACGGGTAATGAATAATTAAATAGTCCAGTGTGGGTCGAAACTCTAATTAAACCTAAAACATATGTCGTATATACCCTTTTAGCTACATGTATATTAATTAGAGCACTACATTAATATTTTAAGGCCACCATATGGAGATAATAGTTTTTAGATTGATTTAAATCATCCGGATCTCCAAGAAATGGTATTTTTATTTTTTTTACTAAAGGCAAGCAAGCCTTTCGTAAAAAAATAAAAATACAATTCCTTATGCAGCTGTTTGTTTGTCGAGCTCCTGTGTTACTGATTGCCATGTCATAGTCCTGTGTGTCTGTTGATGCATCTGGCGCATAGAGTAATTCTTATTCAGAATTCTAAACAAAACAAATCTATAACTCTTGGATTTTTGCAAATATGCTTAACACGTCTTTCTAACACATTTCCCTAATTTTTTCACAAAACTAAGTATATAGAAGTGTAACAAATAGGCTACATCTAATTATTTCAAGGGACAAATTCAATAGTGCGTCCCTGGTATATTCCCTATCTTGTAAGGAGTCTGTTACAAGCAGGAGACATCACAAAAAGTACAAGCTCCTATTTTGAACAAGTGGGCTCCTGCTCGTAACAAAAGAGGAAGCCCACACATCAACTTAAAGAATTTAAATTGTCCAAACTGTCCAAACAATAAACCTAAACATCAAGTAAAACATTTAAGTCAGTAGTGCCATAAGTGTATGGGTGAGTGTATCATAAGGTGTGTGTAAAAGGAAAAGGCAAAATGTAATGAAAAAGTGAAGAGCTGGAGGGTCCCTGGGGTGGTGCATGGTGAAGAGAGAAACAAGATTATGGTCTGCAGCTATCTCAAAGCTTTTGAACACCCACACAGGTGATTTCAGTTATTCTGGCAGATTAGACCTCTGCTCCGGTTAAGGAAGGGCCAGAGCTTTAGAGGCTTTCAAATGTCATCTCCCAATAAGAATGATAAAGCTGTCATTTGTCCAGCCCTATCAGGTGCGACAGAGCTCACAGGAGACTCAGGAACATGTCAGTCAATCAGTCAGCACCCACAGTAATGTGAATGGGAAGTTGTCCAATCAGCCATATGAACTCATAACACCTGTAAATCCAAGACGGAACTGACAGCACGACGGGACTCAGCAAAAAAAGTAGCAATTACAAATCCGTCCACTCACTTCAGCACCATGGACAGTTCCGTGGATTTATTAACACACAACACTGATATTTCGGAGCCGTGGTCGGGGCCAAAGATTCTAACTTGCAAAAACCTCAGTCAGATAAAGGGTTAATGAATCAACAGACTAGACTTACATATTCAACTAAACAACCCCTCTGCACCTTCCCTCTCTCTGTTACTAGGAGGTGGAGAGTTCACAAGGGGCGTGCATTTGGATCATTTTGCTGACAAGCAGGATAGTACCGCCCATCTAATCGCCAAATGTATTTAACGGTATATAATATACAGTGTAGTCTATATGAACAAACAGCCTTGTCCTCTGAGGTTGAGACTCAACCAATTCAAAATCTTTTAGACATGCCTCTGAAATGATTATTGTAAGAAAAAAAATATTCATTTAAATAAATCCCACTTTCTTCACAGAATATAGCACTCAGCTCTTCATGCCCCAGTAGTATTTCCTGAGGTTTCCAGTTTTTAGGAGTTAAAAGGGAGTCAGAGACACTGTTCCCACAAGCACTTCCATTTCTACAATTTCTTTCCTGAGCGGCAAAAGGCCCTGTCAGCAGTGTGTGTGTGTGTGTGTGTGTGTGTGTGTGTGTGTGTGTGTGTGTGTGTGTGTGTGTGTGTGTGTGTGTGTGTGTGTGTGTGTGTGTGTGTGTGTTTATGAGTACATAAGTGCTGTACTGTACCATCATTTTGACCCAGCTGGCTGCATTCACTAGGGGGTTTGGGAGTAAGCTCTGGACCCAGCAGGCCAGTCACGTAATGTCTCTGAACATCTGTGTGAAGCGACTAAGGATCAGATTAAACACAGGCTATGAAGGCTGTAACACACACCCACAAACACACACTACACACACTCATGTGTTGATTAACCTGTTGTCTTCCTTGACTATGAAAGCTGATTTTTAAGCTCTTTTGGTAAACAGGTTGGAGGTTGGATATCGCTCGTGGCAAATGGGTGGGAGTGGCGGCGTCAGCAGCTGCGTTCAGGGACATGTCACCTCCTCCAGGAACAGTTACGTCTCGGGTACTATAAGTCACCCTGACCCCCCCCGAGGGGACAGGTCCCTTCGGTAAATGATCACAACCTGGGCAACATCATTAGGCTGCTGCCGTGTGGCAGCAGCTCCTTGGCAGAGTGATAAGCAGAAACCCTCTACCGGGAAATGCTTACAGTGCACTTACAGGTGACAGGGATAATATGGGCCGTGCACTTATTCTCTGTCAAGCTGCGCATCATTTATAAGCTTTAGCTATAAATAAAGATTTGTCACAAACCAAGATATGGGGTCTGTATGAGGCACAGAGCTGGAGTGATTTCTAATTGACCGTTTACTAAACCCCTCACCCAAAGAGCTATTGTTCAATCACTGCTTAGCAACCGTTACTAGGCATGGCAGGTAGGGGCAGACGATACCACCAATATCATAACTATTTGTAGTTAAAAATAACTAGTTTACTATTATAAGGCAGAGAAATATGTCCTACTTTGTGAGGTAATTGCATGATTAATATGCTACTTGTGAATATACTTTAACTACCATTACATAATTTGCCAAACATGAAGCATTTCTTTTTAATATTCTCTGTTAATTACCTGATCACATGCAAGACAGTTTTCAATGGTAAATAACAAATGCACTAAAGACGTTATCACTGTGGACATGCGCACATGTAAATATTGCATCTTTGTAGCCTGAAAAAAACTAAGAGTTAGTAGTAGTAAGTCTTCCATCTTATGATTGTAGACTGCATGTGTGCCACAAGAGAATAGAAAGCATGACAAGCGTTCAATGGGGGGGTGAGGTCGATGGGATGTTATCTGCAGAGGTGATTGTATGTGGGGAAACTGTATTTGGTGACCTTTAATAATGTATAATCACAGGGGATCGCTAATGGAGAGTTCAGGGTTGCGCAACACTGCAACAAAACAGACATAATGATTACAATTGTTTAAAAAACAGCTATATCCGTTAATGATTTATTTTGGGTTTTTTTCAGCTTTCAGAAAACAGAATGTGTGTTGGAATCTCATGTGTTTCTTATCTCCTTTTCAGCTGACAGACACTATCCTCCTGTGTGTTTGTGGGTGTGTTTGATGATTTTTGATGCAGAAGTTCTTAACAGTTTTGATAAGCATCCTAACACACAGTCATTTTCACACAACCCCGAAGGAAAGTTTTCCAAAATGTCAGGTCAAAACAACTGCAGCAAGCACCATCAATCGACTGACAAGCTGACAAGCGGCTATTAGACTCAGTTGAACTGTTGATGTAAAGTCACGGCACCAAAAATAGTCTTGACGTGGCTGCAAAAAAATTATCTAGGCCTCACTACCGATGATGGAAACACACAAAAGAGGCGTTCGCTGACGGGAGGTGACATCTTAAAAGGGCGCATTTGTCGACGTTGTTTGTGTAATTAGGCATCGAGGTATTTGTGGCAGCAAACAGATGGACTTTAGCAGCTGCCGCCATCTATCAGCAGTAATGTAAAAAAACCACTGCTTTTCTAACAGGCTTTGCAAAGAATCCCAGAGAACAAGTGTGGGCTGGTTTCCATGGTGAGCAAAGCAAATCAGCCATTTCTCATCTTGTTGAGTGACACAAACTATGCTCAGAATACCCCTGAAGTACAGGCGGGAAGCATTATCTGAAATAATCATGTATTTCTTTACCTTGACCTTACACCATTAAACACCTCCTATGTGAGTCAGAAATGAGATGATTACTATCTCGCTTTAATATGCAATTTCAACATGAGACAGACGTCAGAACGAGCAGCGAAGTGTAATTGCCCTTGTCTAGTGCTCGAGATAGTTGGTTCTCCGAAAAGAAGAGACAGCAGGCCTCCTTCATTTGCCACGCGACGAAACTCATTCTCAGAATATACAGCGAGGTAATTGAGCGATGAATTACTTTTTGCATCAGCACCACTCAATGACACTGATTCTGATGTAGTTATATATTGTCTCGCCCTTTGTGGTAATTTATCCCCAAAATGACACACAATGGAAAATGAACATTCTTCTTTCTTATCTGACCTGAAACACACCTTCCAAAAAAGCAACTTGTTTTTTTTTCTTCCTTTCTCTTAAACTGTGTGAGGGTCAAGCCTTCAGAAAGTACGGCGTGACACTGTGCCTTTTCATTCTATAAATTCACGTCTCAGAGTTAGATTTTTGAGCGACATCATTCCCCAAAGAGAAGAAATAAACGTGTTTCACATCAAGTAATGCCATCAGCCACGGTAACACCTAGATCTCTAAAGATTGTATTACATCTGTGATAATTGAGTAGACACCTCTACATTGGATAATAACGTGGAGTGGGAAAAAAACACATTTATAACCGTACATGTGATAATTGGATGTAGATGGAGAAACGGAAGGCAGAAATCAGATGGAACAAAAGACAGCTTTGTTAAGAACAAATGAGGACAATCTTTATTTCAATCTTTCAAACCTGTAATAAAGTGTGACAATCTCAAATCAAACCCAAAGAGAAAGTTTGGCAGAGAATGGTAGGCAACTACAAAACCAAAAGGCAAGGCGAGGGCATGTTTTTTTTTTAGTGCAGTTTCACAGTAATGATACAGATAAGCTCCGCATATTATAAACAACAGGTGTGCTCAGGTTGAATTGCCTAAGTCGATCAATTACAAGATTTACTGAGCTACAAAAGCACGATAAAATGAAGAATAACCAATCCCGAGGGGATCTTATTACTCAGCTACACTTTTGTTTTTAAAAGGATTACAGAATGGGGGGGAAGATTGAGGATTACCTTTACACAATAACACATTCAAAATATCATATTAATAAAAAGTCCACTTAGTAGTTTTCTCAGTTGTGGTTGGTTCAGTTGTCATTATATGAGATAATTTTTCTTACTACTTTTCCCCAAGGCCAATTAACTTAATGCTCATTCATCTCCCGTGTGGAAGTTCCCTTGAGTAAAAGCCTGTTACAGAAGCTGCCATTGCTCAGTTCAAACTTGTAATTACTCTGCAGCTCTATATAATGCATGAATGTTTAGAATGAATAATGTAACACAAAAGCAGGGTAAATAATAATCCTGTCGACATTTTGGGAGCTCCACTAGTTCGTTTTCTTGCCGAGAGTTAGATGAGAACATCGATACCGATCTCATGTCAGTATGGTATAAAACTAGAGCCAGCAGTCAATTAGCTTAGCTTAGCATGAAGACTGGCAGCAGGTGGTAATTGCTATGTTGGCTTTGCCCAAACCAGACTGTAAAAATTAATAGAGAACCCATACGGTTTGAGGAAGTGCTGCAAATGCGGAAGTGCCTTACACCAGCATTCCATCTGAATTCTAGCAGGGGGCGACACGTGCAGTTACAAAAGGAGGTTGGTTTCTGTAGAAGTCTGTGAGAAAGTGACCCACTTCTCACTTGATTTGTTACCTCAGTAAACATTTTCATAATGCGTTTATGGTCTCAATCGCTGCTTATAAGTCTTCAGCAACATAGAATGTTCATTTTTGGAACTATGGTCTTGTTGATTTTAAAATCAGCGATAAAGCAGGGGGGGTTTTAGGGCGTGGCCAGTGAAACTGTGTAACATAATGTGGCTCTTCGTCATACAATCGTCACATCCCCAACCAGGATGGCTGTGCCAGTAACGGCAAACTCAACGACTCATAGCAGATCTCCGCAAACATGCGCTGCCTATTAATATTATGTCTATGGCTCAAAGGGGAAAAAACCTCCTGCCACCACGCTTAAAAAATCACTAATGAACATTTTTATATCTTGTTTGTTTAATGCATAAAAGAAAGTGTAAAAGCATGTTATGGTTTCACTGGGGGTTACAGGACGTGGCAAACTAGATCCTAGCCGGGCGCAGGGACTGAATGGGGTGCTTGTCACGTTGCTTATTTGATAGCTCCTCAAATCCTCGGTCCTCGGCTGAACCGGAAGTTGTTCTGTCCGTCCTCGGTGAAGGCAATCTCAAAGCTCTTATTTCTACTCCGAGGACCGAGGAACGAGCATCAAGGAGTCAAGGATACAGGCGAGGATACATGAGAGCAGCCTACCCGGGAAGCCGTGCAGCTGAAGGAATTGCTAACTCTGCCCTTACAGCTGACGACTTCATGTGAAGCTTCAGACAAAAGGACGTCTCATCCCTCTAGAACACATTTCCTAGCTTCCTCTCTCCTCCCGTGATTTCCTTGCATCTCTCTCATGCCTCCTCAGAGGAAGGGAGGCAGGTGGAGGAGTCAAGGACCCCATTTCTAGTTTTTTGGACTAAGCTAACAAGCCGCTGGCTATAGCTTCATATTGACTTCTAATGCTTGGCAATCATGTAAATAAGCATTTCTCCCAAAATGTCAAACTCATGAGCGATGGGGACATTGTGATTATTTAACACAAGAGATATGTATATTTGCATTTTTTGACTATGCTCCTCCCACTGATTTCAAGTGGGTGGGGCCTAACTGGAACACAGTAAGTAAACTGTCACTAAAAGATGTAAATCATCTCAAAATTACACCCTGAGTTCTTTTGAGTTTTAACGGGTTTACCTTTATTTTTTCCTTTTTTAAGTCACACATGCTGAATTTATACTGAACATACTTAAGATAATGAATCATGTTCTCAGGTGCTTTAACGTGCCTCACTACCAACTCCAACAAGGTGCACTCTTCTGCTGGGTGTGGCAGGTTTTAGGAACATTTGTCCTGTATTGTAATAGGCAGGCCACTTGAATCCAAGAAGAAGCCGCAACCCATACTTAATATCAGCTATTACATACATTTCAGCCAAAAAGGTAAGAAAATAGGCTAGAGATGAATGTCAATGCCGTAAGAAACCTAACAATAATGGGTTATTACAGAAAAAGGAAGTAAAACCAACGACTAGGAAGGGAGACTGGTTCAATATTTTGTACGCTCAGTGTACGTCTCAGTGCATTGGGATTTAAACCTCAACCTGCCTACTGAATTCAATATTGCAACCAGTGATGGAGGACAGATTGAAATATGGAAACTGACAGAGCCAGTCTATCTGAGGCACATGAGTTGTTAAAAGCTGCAGGAACTACTGATGCGTGGTATGGGTGTCTCCTCACAGGTACAACACATCTAGGCTAGGAATTTTGAGCAGGTAGGTCGTAAAATGGAAAGAAATGCGCATTTGCCACATTCTAGTATCAGACCGACTGATTACCAATTACTTGCCTCATAATTGGACATCAAAAGGTTGCTGGCATGAGAAATAAATTTAAATGAATGACTGTCTCAGCACTTCACGCCCCTAGTAGAAGAAGAAGAAGAAGAAGAAGAAGAAGAAGAAGAAGTATTTTCAGGCAAGAACATACAATAAAAAAAAAAATTTTTAAATCATTTATGGCAGATTTTCCTTCTTGGGCACTTCCTTTGCTTTCTTCCCGCGCCAATCACTATATATTTGATAATATAGGTAATATTTGGTTGACAAAAAGTCTAATTATTTAAAGGCAATATTAAGGATAATATAGTAAAGTAGAATAAAAAAAAAATAAAATAGGAGGAAATTGACATTTAACAAAAAAAATAAAAATAAATAGGGGCATTTTAGAAAACAAAGAGAAAGGGTCAAAATCACATGGAATTAACCACTGGTTGGTTGATTCATAATAAATAAGTGGTTTGCTAGGTTCACAGCCATCCCGCCTTCTCTTGAACAGTGTGCGTTTACACTCCATTATAAAAAAGGCTGTTAGTTTGAAACATGATTTTATGGCTTCACTGAGCAGCCGACCTTAAACACAGAACTCAAAGATGGGGGAAGAGTCTGCGCTCGAGGGGCTCTGAGGGGAAGTGATATGAAAGACAAAGACGCAGAATAGTAATACATTGATAGTTCTTTGAGTTTCATGTCACTGCATTTGACTAGGCCCATCATCCTCTATCCAACGGGAGCCCCTGTGTTAATCGGTTTTCTTCTCTTCAGGATCCTTCACTCTGACATCGTCTTCCTCGATCTCGCCCTCTTCGGGACCCTCCAGCTCAGTGGCGCGTTGCCTCTCCTCCTCCTCCTCCTCCTCCTCCTCTTCTTCATCCTCTTCATCAGTCAGGCCCTCCCTCTTGAGCGCATCTATGTCATCTGAACCGTCATCCGACTCAGCCGTGCAGATGCCATAGCACATCAGGCTAATTACACCCAGCGGTAGGCCAAACAGGAAGCAGGCCAGCAGCGGAGAGCTGCGAAACACTGACTGATGTAGGAAAGGAGACAGCGAGAGATGAAAGGAAGACAAAGGATAGGGAAGTGTGTGGGAGAACATGGAGGCAGAAGTAAAGAGATGCAAATGGGTCGAGGAAAATAATGGTGTAAATGAGGATAGCGAGAAAGGACAGATGAGAGAACAATATGTGAATTTTTATTTTACAATTAAATATTTTGCAGAATTTTTTTTCGGGGTTTACTCTTACCACCATACGAACATGCTCTCCACTTTTTTGTTTTATAAATCTACTATGTAAATATAGACATTTGTAAACATTAACGTTCTCATTCTCACTCCTAATCCCTTCCTAAACCTTCTTTGTTGTGTGGGTAAAGCAGGTACCTGCCCAGCGGGGCCTCAGAGATCAGGGCCGGCTTCACTGTGTGATCATTGGATTGTGGGGTTTTGGATGAATTGCTAATTTGCTTGGTAGTAATCAAGTGAATAAGAGAGAAAGGCCATGGTACTACTTACAGAGTAACTGAACATGGCTGAAGTGTGCTCTGGTTGCATCTATAACACACCCTGGGGTACAAGCCTCCATATCTAGAATCTAGTTTAATATGTTCTAATATTTAATTGGCATTGATTGACCATTGATTGATGGTGCATATTTCTAAAGAAATTTGTTATATTATAATCCGTTGTATTTATTTAAATTACCACAAGCCCAGAGTGGTTATAGACATTTAAATCAATGTCCAAAGCTTCAAATCGATGTCTGCTGGGATGTTAGCTGACAGCTGTTTGACATGGTTTGACAAAACAACTGCCCAATCAGAGCTTTGAAGGATCTCCTACATTGTGAACTAGCTACTACTGCATAGATTAGGACACTGTACAGGCTGTCAAGTCAATTTAGAGAAGAACGGGTAACTCCGAAACCTGAACATTACTTTGATCACCGTAAGAAAAATAACTCAATACTATATTAACTGCTTGTATCAACTGTACCGGAGCCTCTGTGTCAACTGGAAGTGACGTGGATGGGACAAATGAAACAACAAAAAACAGTATAACCCCCCCCCCCCGCAATCTCTAGCCTGGGATAGAAATCGGCTAACGCGGGGTGGCAGTAGCTCAGTCTGTATGGAGTTGGGTTGGGAACCGGAGGGTCGCATGTTCAAGTCCACAAACGGACCAAAGTATGGTGGGGGACTGGTAGCTGGAGAGGTGCCAGGTTACTGCCAAGGTGCTCTTGAGCAAGGCTAGAACTAGACATCTAAACATATCTAGACATTTCTCCAATTAGCGCATCTGTAATGTGTGTAATAATAACAGAGTGTAAATTGTAATTTCCCCTTGCGGTATTACTAAAGTCTACATTAACATGGAACTGGGCTACTACAAACTGGGGAAGGGGGTAGAACTCATATGCAATGGGCATAACATTAAGGCTACTGACTTGTGTTGTCCATTATGTGCACTGTTCTGTGCTTGCACAAGAGAAAATGGGAAGAACCGGGGCTCAGTAAAGGCCACGGGCTCCTGACTTTATTTCTTCTCACATAAAACAACAAAACACACTAACAAGGTATCCCTTACTTTCAGTATGGCACCGCACAGATGTGAAGGCTGGCAGTTTAATAAAAGTGTTAAATCTCTCTTAACAGCGTTTAGAATGGTAAAGAGTCTCCTATTAGCGATTAGGTAGAGTGAATTAAAATCCTATTCGGAGATCCAAAAAGATTTTCTGGAAAATTGCAGACAGGCTTTTATGTATTTAGCGGAGATACTGCATTTTTATTTAGTCATTCATTTATTCATTCATTTGCATTACGCCATTAAGCCTCGCGAGTGTGTTTAGAAGGCAGGTCACAAATCATTTGCAGAAACCCGGGCAGGCTGTAATATTTTAGTATTAATTACATTTTTGTCATGCAACTTCAGAATGTCTGTATTACGTATAACCGTTTGTGTTTCTATCTGTAATGTGCTGTGTTGTTTGCTCCGGTTTTGTTTTACACGGACGACCAGATTGGACCAGATTTCCCCTTTTATCTATAACCCTTTGGGTTTCTTGTACTTTCAGATTGTGCTGTTTGAACTGAAATGAATAAAGAAATCTCAAACTTCAAACAAGCAAACATCCACCTTTATACGCAAGTCTCTCTGAAGATATTTTCTGTCTTCCTCGCTAGGCTCACATCCCATGACTACACACTCACACACAAACTAATACATACAGATGCTGCGTGTGTGCAAAGGTTGCATGCACACACATACTAAAAGTGAATTACAACTTTGAATTTGTTTTTTTCTCAATGCAAAGAAAACCTTTCTCAACTTCATTTTCTTTTTTAGTTTCTCTCCATTGTAATACCTGTAGATTGCAGATTCTAACATAATTTGGTAAATGGAAGTGTGTTTATTAATCCCGAAAGACCTGTTTCGAAAGATTGGATTAAAATACAGTAAATTCTCAAAACTCCGATTCACATCCATGCCCTGAACCTGCATGTAAAATTGGATATTTTTATGACACATTTCCATTCCAGCGAAACACGATCCCTGCAGGCTCAACAATGCCCGAGTCATTGAAGGACAACTTCTTCTTTAACGATCTTGGTGACAAATGAGTCATTTAGCCTTAATATAGCAGGATACATCAGAGACAATGTTGCTAGAAGGAAGTATTCGGTCACAACTTCTGTCAGCCACTGAGCTGAGAAATATTCATGTTCCCTCCGGTCATTGCCACATGAAGAGGGATGGTAATTGCTGGATGAGGTAGATATGGGTATGCTATGCTAACACAGCTGGCAATGAGTCATTGGGCCTAATGTGTCTGCTTGCTCATGCTCCTGTCAGACGTGCATTTAGATGCAGGGCTCTGGGGGGGGCGAGGTGATGGTTGTGGCCTATCTACTTTGTATCATACTGTATCATGACACTGTAAGCAGGGCTAGGCTTGGTGATGCATGCAGCGCACAAAATTTAGGGAAGCAAGAATAAAATAGCATTTCATTTCTCTCACAGGTGTATGACAAGCCCTTCACATGTGGATTCTTACTTTGGTGCAGTTGCTAATTGGAAACAGTACGATTTTGCACACTTAACATTTAAGGCTGACTTACAGTAGTACGTAGAGTCTGTGCAGAGCCTACGCTTAAGTAAGTGGCCTTCCTCGATGTGAGGATTTATACTTGCGCAATGGTGTGTATTCATGTTTTTAGTGTATCTTTTAAAAAGAGAATAGCAGATTTCATTGCGGCTTTGTAGTCTACTGTTTATATTTTTGCCCAATCTCACGGTTCACATTTTAGAAGGTGGGAGCATTCTATATGCACACAAAGTGCGTCTATCTGGGCAGTATTATTCTTTTCCTTAAACATCATTGTGAGAGTCTGTGTTTTACCATAAAAGTAAAGCATGTCACTAACATCTCTACATTTGGAATATCTTCAAGTGCCTCTTTGTACTTATTTATGTGTCTTATTTTGCTCTGTTTTGTGTCTTTGTATGGAATTGAAAAAGTCAATAAAAACATTTGTCAAAGAATTAAAATAAAAAAATGAGAGAATAGCCGAGCCGGTGTTTGTATGTGCGAGTGCGGTAGCGCGAGGGAGAGACAGGGATTCTGCAGGTTTTACCAAGTCAAATTTAAAGACTTTTTAAGACCTTTACAAATGAAATGAGGGGAATTGAGGTTGTTAGATGAATTAAAACAAAACGTAAAAGTAACAACGAAAATACAGAGTCATAAAGTACTTGCATAGTAAAATAAATGTATTCAAATTAAATAAAAGTGACTCTGAAAGACCAAAACACCACCATAACAACATGTCTCCCTCGAGCTTTCTGACCCGGTTGGAAAGCGGCAGCAAGATGAGTTAACACTCTCGTTGGGTTCATGTTGTTCACGGAGAAGGAGAACCCGAAAATGACTAGGTGGTAAATGCAACGCTACAAAGCCCAGCCAAGCGGATCACAGTTGTTGTGGAGCACGTCAGGCTAAGGCGTGGGCTACGGCTTAAGGTCCATATCTATGCTTATATTCAATGCAGAGCGATAAATCAAACTTAAACAACCCAAATAAATAATTGCTTTTATATTCAAACATTTTCTGAAATTTTCTTTCACTAATTTAAACTGTCTAACAAGACCTGACAGCTTAAAAGTAAAACCTTTAATAAAAAATGTTTCTACAGGCCTCGGTACCTCAAGGCTTTTTATACCTTCCATCTCAACAGTTTCCTGAATAAGATCTATAATTTCCCCATTTCCCTTTAAGCGCAGTATTAAGCTTTAGCTGTGGTTACTGTACAACCAGAGCATTACAACACAGCTGTATTTACATTCCTATCACACCCGTGGTAAAATAAACACCAGTTGTCCTAAAAGAGCCAAGAGTGAAAGTGGGAGGAGAAGCGAGTTCAGCCTCCTGACCCTGTCTACTCCCTCATCAAACGTGCGGTATACTAGCCGCAGCAGACCTGTCGAGCGCCGGTGTAACGTCATGGAGGGCCGTGACTGTTTTTACTCCCGCGTGGTGGTTGCGATACTAGTTGCACTCTTCTCCTGAACAGAGCTGCCGCTAATGAGGAAAGGCTACCAACTTTGCTATTTCTAAAGGACTAGAAGAAGTAGAAAAAGGTAAACAACAGCAGAACTGGAAGCAGCATTGACGTCAATGCTTTGGTTTGATTAAATGCATTTTTATTATTTGGTCAGATAAAGCCTTTCATTCACCATAAAATAACTCATCTTAACCTTAGAAGTTTACAAGAGAGACTTGCAGTAACTATGAGTCCTCGTTCAGGCTTCCTGTTTCTGCGTTGTCACGTGCCACTAAAAAAAAATAGAGTGGTGTGCGCCCTCTGGACGTGCACACAAAATCCTGGAGCGCCAGGGAGATCAATGTCGTTTTGACGTCACATTAGCGTGCGCATGCTCATATGCGTCGACTGTAAAACGCTCTTCACTCCACCTCCTCCTACTCTGTTCCCGGCTTCTCTTTCCCCATACTATGTTTACTGCCTGCATTGCATATTCTCATATTCTCGTACTCCCCTGTCTTGTTCTCTGAATGTTGTTTTTCTCCCAAAGGGAGAGAGCAGGGCACTCGGGCATTTGCTGTACAGTGTTAATAACCTTGGCGCAGTTTACATATGCAGAAAACAGCATTTACCCTCAGCTGGCAAACGCAGTCAAGGAGAGGCATGGTGTGAAGCATAACAACAAGTACAAGGTGTTCAGTTGTATCCTAATAATGAACTGTAGAGGTACAGAAAGACCAAGGCTAGAAAGGAGCTTTAAAAAGTTGGGAAGCAGGACAAAATAATATTACTCTGAAACTAATATAAAATAGACCATAAAGCTTTAGTGTGTTCCCTTTTTAATATCAACTAGTGCAGTGCCCTGTTTGGAACGGGCCGATTGCTTGGCCTGTGTTATTGTAGTTTGTAGAATTCATCAAAACCAAATTGTACCCCAAAAAAGACTTACAGAAGGACCCCAAACCACATCATATGCAACTCCCTTGTATGCCCTACTACTAACTTGACTGATTTATATAATTACAAAATATCACAATGAAAATGTTGAGGAACCAGACATACAGTAAGCGTCATGGACTCATGGCAGTGCGCTACCCACCCGTTCGTTATGAGAGCTAAACAGCTGCGTTAATCAACCACCAGAACCGGACTGTATGTGTGTATGTGTGTATGTGTGTGTGTGTGAGAAAGATGGTGTTGTCTTGTGTCGGCTCGTTAACGAATTTAACATTTCAGCAGAGGTGTTAATTTCCATACAGGTTTAGTGGATGACCGTTAATGGTGACGTAGGGGATTTGATTCGCGGCAGTATTTTGGCCACGGTAATGTAATTAGTTAGCGGTAGACTTAATTAACCCGGGGCAGGTCTGATGAAAAGTGCTGTGTCTGCCCGGTTCAGTTTTGAGACTTTCTCATAGTGCACAGCGCTGTGAAGGAATAATCTCAGAGATTACGTCATATTCTTTCTCTGGTTAGAAGTGAATGTAGGCTGCAGCTCACAGCAACTTATTACTATATAGTGTCTGGCTTTTGTTTATTTAGTGTTGGCAAATGGCTTTTTGTTGAGTTTCCTCTTAGCGGAAATTATACAGACGGAAAAGCGTAGCACCCTTTTTTAACAACCTTATTCCACACAGTCGCAAGGTTTCTTTCAGCTATATGCCCATGTTCCAGGAAAGTGATAAAATTAACATAGTATAATGTTGTAATGTCTGTGAGTCTGCTGGTTGTGTAAATGAGAAACTATACGCCAACAAGTTCCAACTTTATTATTAATTTTAATTTACAGCTTGTTGTGCTGCACCCAAGTGGCAAAAACATTGTATTAATGGAGGTTTAACTAAAGTTACAGTACCATGTCTGCTTCAAGAAATAACCTAATGAACTCAAACTAAATATATCTGACATGAGTGGGTTTTTGGAGCTTTAATTGATGTGCACAATACACAAAAAAGGCATAACTGAATTTTAGTCAAATAATTATATTTTCAGTGGAGGTCACGATGGTGATATCCTGCCAACTGATGTTTTTGAAGTATTTTAAAATGATTTATTTCTATGATTTAATCCTTTTTAATTGCATGTATAGTGGTAACTGAATTAATTTAACTAAAAAATATATACAAGATTACCATATGACCCTGCTGAAATTGTGCTTGGGATATTTTCTCCGTCTGCATGTGGCAGCCTAGAGTGAACTCTCACCAACTTACCATAATGGTGGATCTGGCATCAAAGGCTATACGTTTGATCCTCTGAATGAATCCGTCACCTCCATTTGCCTGCAGAGAGACCGACCATTAATAGAGACAGAAGAGATACTGTGTCTAGTTCATCTTATCACTTGGGGGACAATACCTAAATAACAAAACAGTTAATATGTCAGTAAAAAAGATTTTTTTTCAAACTAATCACAGTACGCGTACAGAGGTATCCAAGTGTTAGGTTTTCCGTCATATGGTCCGTACATGCCAGACATTTAAAATATTGTTTAATTAAACGCTTCTCTGCCCAAATGATCGTCTGTGCACGACTCTAACTTGTCTGCTGCCCAGCAGCTCTACTCCGTTTGACCTCATTTGTTGGCAACAGCACCTGGGCAGCCAATGAGCGAGCTTTCTCGACGCTAATTCATCAGGATGGCCAATTAGTGTGCACTGACTGAGCAGGACTTCTGTGAACGGGCTGAAGGTGGGCACGGGATGGTTTTTGCAAAAGCAGCTGTTGCACAAACTCGTGCTTATGCTGTGGGAGGACTGCATAAGTGGCTTGAGAAATTTCAACATACATTTATCTACAGCATGTAGTTGGAGTAGAAGGTTAGAGGACTAAAAGAACTGGAGACAGCCTATGTTCCACAAGTACAGTGAGTGGGGAGATATTTAATATAAAAAATTAAATTAAAAAAGAAAAATGGAGTAGCAATTCCTCAACAGCCTGTTTGAGATATGACTGGCAATTCTGTCCTCCTCTGGCTGGTTACCGCTTCACGCGGTTCTAAACACGCCGTCTGCGTACCTTAATGTTCATGCTTTCTATGAACAACACGCAGAAGTTCAAAGATATTTGTCATGCTTGGGAAAAATTCCACAACTCTCTTAAAACTTTTCCCTAAAAATAACAACAACAAAATGACTTGAAATTGAATGCAATGCATTAAACACATTTTCTGTTTATTTCTGCATGCAGCATGAACCAGCCTTAAGACTCCTCATTGCACACATTACCAGCATGACGTGAAGACGCTGAATTTGTCCAGGCTTTGGCTGCAACTGGACAGCAGAAACATGGAGGTTTCTGTTGCTGTTTATTTGGAGGGTGGTGGTTTGTTTTGCCAAGCAAAAAATAGCCTAAACCTTTCTTGGAAGAAAAAAAAAATAAGGACAAGACCTCTGGCTGTTTGGCTTATGGTTTCATACATCTGGTGACTTTAGTGTGGTGCAGAGGAAAGCAATGACTTTTCTTTTCCAGATTAGTGTGCACACTACAATACAAAGTCATGTAGTAATCTCAGTGTTTGACTTAGAAGACAGAATTATTCCAGATAATCCATTCAGGGAGGACAGCAATATGAAATCTAAACATGCAAAAGGAGATTGCAAAAATACCTCATCTGCTGAAAATATTTTCCAGCGAGGACTTAAAATGCAAGGCAACGTGGATTGATTAATGAAGACTACTGGTGTGATTAGGATGGTCCAACACAAGGGGAAGGGAGGGGAAAGGGCTACACTGAGCTGCATGCATAAACAAAAAGCAGGAGAGAGGTGGGGAAGGAAAGAAGATTTGGACCTGTGCAGAACCGTTCAAAACACCATTGATGAATTGGACCAGCTGCTCCATGGTCTCAATCGGCTCACTGGGCAGGAAATACTGCTCGTTGGATGTGTTGAGGATGATAACGGAGGGCACCGTCACCTCGCTGAAAAAAACAGGAAACACAGCTTTAAATCTTCGTAACCTCAGCACCTTGGACTGCCATTATCAAGGTGCATCATTAAAGAAGAACAAATTGTAACATGGAGAATGCAATTGGGATATAAACAAACCCTTTGTACTCCGAGTAACCTAACTTTTCCCGTGGGCATTAATTTAAAGAGGATTTCTTTTGTCTGAGGAAAAAGGCGATGCAGCCTGGCCTATTTTAGAGTGTTATTATTTCTTTCTATCTTTTATGCAAACAGTGTGGCTTTACTGGTCTGTGCCGGTCACAGTTAAATAGACCTTTACAAATTACAGCTGACAAGTGAATCACAGGGAGCCCAGAAGAAAAGCAACTCTGCATCCATGCTGAGAAATATACAAAACATATACAAAGAAGCCCAGTAGTCCATTGACAGAGACAGACACCACACGCTCTCCAGCATACTTATTTTGAGAAATCAGAAAAAGAATTACAAAACTCAAGTGAGATAACGAACAAGGTCATAAACAAGCCATCCCTGTTTCGCCAGTCTTGCGAAGATAAGGTATCTTAGTGCACACACACACACACACACACACACACACACACACACACACACACACACACACACACACACACACACACACACACACACACACACACACACACACACACACACACACACACACACACACACACACACACACACACACACACACACACACACACACACACACACACACACACACACACACACACACACACACACACACACACACACACACACACAAAAATAATTATGGATTAGCCTATTCACCTCTGTGAATGGAGACCACTGGGGGTTTGCCACCCATAATAAAAGGTTCATATACTGTACTGTATAGAATAACAGCTGATAGAAAATATATATTTAAGTTATAACTTTTCCAAAAACAGCCACAAACTGTATAATTAGGTCTAATTTTGTTTTGGTTGGAAAACTGTATCCATATTTATTTGGATTATTAAAGGAACAGCTGGATATTCTGGTCAAAATTTGCTTTCTTGCTTATTATTAGATGAGAAAATCAATTCCACTCTCATATGTGTGCTGTAAGATGAGATGTAATATACATATGAGGATAACATTTTCTTCACATTGATTTCATTTTTCTTTTGTCTGAAGAACAGTTCAACATTTTGGGAAATACATTTTTTGCCTTCTTGCAGATGTCTGTGTTTACTATGAAGTGTTAGCCTGTGCCAGCATCAAGACAGCTAGCAGGGGGTCGCAGCTAGCTGGACTTTCTTAACGCTAAGTTAATAAAAGTGAATACACTTAGAAATATGCCCTTTGGGATCTCTTAACCTCACTGAATGACACGTATCTACTTCATTTCTACGAGCAGATATTTAAAAAAAATGACCATTCGTGGATTTACGGGAAGTAACAGTGAAACAATGTCCTGGCAACCATGGTGTGTTAAACTACTGTAAGCTACCTGCGTGGCTTTAGCTGCATATTTAACACACAGAGATGCGTGTTGGAATTACATTATTCTTTAAAAAGATAAATAAAGAAGTAAATATTGAATCAAAAACTGGTGAAAACTGGATTTTTAAAATAGCATTTGCATTCTAACAATCTATAGTTTGGAGGTTGTTGTCGTCTTTAACACAATGGGACTGGATCATTACCAGCAGTTTGTCTTCCCCAAGTTTTCTTTTCACTTTCTGTTTCCAGAGGCATTTTCTGGGCTTTAATTATTGCAAGAGGACTTAATTAAAAACTTAACTGTAAACTGTGATAATGATTATCACAGTGGTTCCAGGAAACAAGTTGGATGCATGGGGACATAAAACCTGAATGATTGTCATTCAGGTTTTATAGTTCCCCACTTTATTAAAAAAATAAAAAAATAAATAAAAAACGCATTGCGCCGGCACTTGCGTTGATTTCTTATGGGAAGGGTGGTGGCGCCAAACTAGGCGCTGCTCTACCCCTGGCGTTGCGTACCCTCGGTGGCCGCTTTGCACTGCGCTCCAAGTTCAAATGATTTAAACTTTGACCTAGTGGCCGCTGACCTTTTGAAAGCATAACCAATGGGATAATAGCATGTGGATACCTCGCAATGCAAAATAGCTTCCTTGCCACCCTTGATGAATACCTACGCTGTGCTTTGCTCTCTGTGCCCCACCAAACGGTCCGCAGAGAGCGTATCATGTGTAGGCGGCTTAAAACCGCCGATTTAATAAAGGCCTAAAATGCCAAAAAGAAATTCTTTCAAAAAATAATAAAAAAAATAATATATACTGTTTTCTGTTGATAAAAACATTACAAACTAAAAAAACTATAGTCAAGGAACATAATTGAAATCAAATTTATGTGTGTGTGAGCTGAGACATTTTCAGAGTTTAAAATTTGTATCCGTGATATATGGAGTACCAGAAATGTATTAGAGGTTCCACAAAAGCAATCTTATACAAATCAAATGACTCCTTGGTGCGGTAATAATCTTTCTAGTCATTCACCTTCCCAGATTACAAAGCTTACCTTCACACAAACACACATATACAGACACACACACACAGACTTTCAGTCACCTCAAATCTCAGTGTTTTTCACAGCGCACAATGCTTTCCATATAAGGGGTTAGCGATAATCCAACATTTAAACAGAGGCAGAGACAGCCTTGGGCTTAGAGTGGTGCTCATGTTGTATGTGTGTGTGTGTTCATGGGTGTCTCTGGTGAAAGCAGGGGCAGCCTTACGCCAGGCAGACCGCTGCCAGAACACAGTAATCGCTGTGATGACAGAACGAGGGATAAAAAGCCATCAGATTTATTTCCATGGCTCTCCTAAAGGAGAGAATTAGTGGACATTGACAGGCCAGGATTTCATTCCTCAAAGGAGGGCAATTAATCCTGTGCTACAGCGGCCAAACTCAGCCCTGTAAAACCCTGCGCCCTGTAAAACCCGGCAAATACATATTGTATCTACTCGGAAAAAAATTGGGAAGGCTAATCACCCCATTTATCCTTAAATATAAACACCGTCTGTCTAATTTCAGCCGTGCACCGGGAGTCTGTTCTTTGAATGTCGTCATATTTCCAATGCAACTCCTACTGTACTCACTGGCACACTTTTAATTACACAGGACTTAGGAGACCATGTCTGCTATAATCTCCCTTATACAAACAATGATATGCTAAATTTAAAATTACATCCTGCAGCGGTCTATTACGCTGGGAGATTCTCACACAAACACAACATTCTACAAAGACACACATAATTAGACACTGTACGTTTGTAGATACAAAACAGACCCTCCAACTGCTTCAGCCCTGCTGGCCTGTAACACTAGCAGGGTTCTGTCTAATTAAAAGTGTGGGATGTCGGTTGCAGGGCCTCTCAGAGCAAGACACACCGACAGCAGGCCAAGGCGCAAAGCTACAGCAGCATGGCTCTCTGGATCATTAGCGCGGCTCTAGCTATTAAAATACATGACCGCCATAGATTTAATCCACGCATATGTCCTTATCCCTAAATTCTTCATAGATTCCTTTTACTATCCTTCACTCGCACAAGCAGATTTGCAGAAGCTGGTGTGTTTTTTCGTATGCATTAGTGCGTGATGGTAGGGGGTTACAATTTCCAAGTGCACTAAAAAAGAAATGACAGTCTGTCTGTGTAATTGACTTCTCCACAAGAGAGCATCTTTAATGGCAGAGGCTGGCATTACAAGTCAGTCCAGACCTGGATAAGTAGCTGACAGAAGGTAATATGAGGTAGAGAAAAGAGGATGATGGCATGAGAAGAGAGAGGTGGGCTGCACTCACCCCATAATGAGGCTGTTAATGTAGTCATTCCCATCCATGTGGCCAAACTGGAAGTCCCTGGAGAGATGAAAGACAAATCAGTGCCATAAGAAAGTGAAACACAGTGAATCAAAAACAACAAATTAATAGAGCAAAATTTGCCTTTTTTCGTGTCTCAGTGGACTGCACAAAACTGGGACACCAACGCATTGAATGGAATTGCATGTTTTTTTTGCTATGGAAAACTTGGATTTTGTCACTGCAGAAAGAAAAAGATATCCCCACAGCTTTGTCCTGGGCTGTCTCCTGTTTCTCCTCATCTTTTCCCACCACAGAAAAGACTCAGGTGATTTATCTGAACGATAAGGCACGAGGTGGAATTCAATTTGTTTCTCATTGTGCTCCACTATGTCTGAGCAGAGTGTATTGTGGGTAGGCTGGGGAAGGGGGTGGTTGTAAGTCCAGGAAAGCCAGTGACTACCACTGAATGAATGATTATGGGGGGACTCTACATATATATATATATATATATATATATATATATATATATTATATTCATATTGAATCACAGCTACATATTGCACATTTGTCCTCTGCGTGTTATAAAATACTGCCTGCACTCATCTACGACATAATTATGAAGAGCTAGAACTAAATAAAATATGGATGCAACATAAAAGTCGGTCTGTGTTAGTGATAATTTTGCTGACAATAGTAGGCCAAATTGGAAATAAAGCTCAAGTATCAAAAAGTCAGTTTGTAACTTTTGCTCTGAAAGCTGCAGCAGTGTGAGTAATGGATCAGACACCGCCGGAAGATAATCTACATGTCTCAAGACTGATGGGGGAGTGCTGAGATCCACAACTTGTAATGTGGAATCTAAACTCCTTTTTACTTTATTATCACTACTTGGTCCATAGTTTAAATAGTTACAGGTCTGTTTCCCATGTGTGTCCATCTTCCTACTCCCACTGACACTTCTTTGGCCAGCCCACTGAGCAGACGGGCCAACAGAGCATGGAGCAACAGTGCTTCCAGATATGGCCAACGAAAGTTAGACATTCTAACTGTTTACTTATGTGTTCCCTCTGGACATGTGCAAGTGTCTGTTATTCATTCTACTTACAAAAAACCTTTGTTTTTGGAGATATTATTAACACCATGGTGGGTATTGGGAGAGAAGTCACCCACATATGCACTCTAGAAAGGATTCAAATCACAGATCACCACACGCAACATTAAAAATCACCAAAGTCCTGTAATATCTTCATGTGATATTAAGCATCAGTTAAAGAAGTTTTTCTTGTTAAAAAAAAAAAAAAAAGTGGCTTGCATTACTGTGTGTCTCTTTTATCACTACAACTGAGGCAGCAGCTTTAAAGTATTCCTTTACTTGTATTAATTAGTTTTTTTTTGGGACGCTTGCAGCACAACAAGCTGTAAATGCAGTGTTGACCTTATAAAGTTGAAGTGAGGAACACACACACACACACACACACACACATATATATACATATATATATATATACACTCACCGGCCACTTTATTAGGTACACCTGTCCAACTGCTTGTTAACACTTAATTTCTAAG
>NC_048428.1:17241924-17258258 GCF_013103735.1 Etheostoma cragini | reverse complement strand
TATATATATATATATATATATATATATATATATATATATATATATATATATAAAAAATATAAAAAAGTTTAACAGCATGAGCATTTATTTAGCTTTAAGTTTTGGCCTTCACCCTTTCAGATACCAGGCTCTTTAGCTGCTAAATGCTCCACCAGCTGTTCACCAGCTAGTCGTTAACTAGAAACATCTACTGACTGTCTGTCCTTCCAGAGAGTTGCTCTGGACGCAGTTGCTCTGCCTGAGGTTTCTTCAGATTTTTTTCCCCATTAAAGTTTTTTTCTAAGGACAGAGGGGGTCGTACGCTGTACAGATTGTAAAGCCTCTTGAGGGAAAATTTCTGATATGGCTATAACGCTCTTTAGAGTTGAGAAGAACTGCAGAATCCAGTGATAAATCTCTGTGTTCATCACTTCAAATGGCATCTTTCACAATACATATTCAATCAAATCTAAACATAAGAAGATGAGCAGCTTCAAGAGCTTCTTTCAACCGGTAAAACTTCCTAAAAACCTAAAGAATCAAGGTAACTTATGAATAGAAAGTCAAAAAGGTTTTAGTTTGGGAAGAAGCTGTATGTGACAAGGCTTCTTGTCTGGTGTGCAGCAACGGGCACATAAAAGACTATAATGACGGGTGCAGATTGTCAACCCAACCCACACCCACTTACTGATGAAATCAGACTTTCCCACAAGTGCGGTTTGCGCCCATGTCTCCGCACACACACAAACACACACACACACGCACACGCCAACACACACAAACACGCGCTCCCTCTGAGATCTGCATTAATTGTTCTGTCAAAATGCTACAAATGGTGGGTGAGTTGACCGCCACAAAAGTTATTACTGCAAACCGAATAAGCTCATCCAACCGTCAGTCAGCACCATATGATCTGTTGACGCTATGCGCTGCCACCGCCCACCACCAGTTGTCACACGAGCTCGTGACTTGTAATTACAAGTAATATTTAGGTGCGTCAGAACACTGCAGGCAGCTCTGATCTCAGTGGGGATTCTCAAACTCAAAAGTCTTCAAAAAGAAATGTACTGCACAGAACAGTGTGGCAGATAGTAATCCAAATGATGATAGGGATCTGTGTAATTCAATCAGTCCTAATGGGAGCGCCTGGAGAGGGAGAAACACTTTGATCATGGCAGTTTGAGATACTACTCTTCAATGAAAAGCAGAAATCTATCTGATGGAAGCAACATGGTCAATTATGGGGCAGAGTGCGGAACTTAAGCACACAATGATGAAAATGTGAGACTTTATATTTTTATGTTTTATTAATCCTTTTAAAGAAATCCTCTTGTCGCCAAGCAGCCGTACCGGCAGGGATCAGAGGTAAGGGTCAGCTATAGAACAGCAATCTTAAGAGCAGATTTGGAGTCACGCCACTTCAGTTAAGCATGTTTGCTTTAACCGGTGTCCTCCAGGTAAGGGATGACCTGCCTACTGTAGCCTACTTACTAAACCGTCCTGCTGTACATGTACAGCAATTGTTTCAGGAGCCCTGTGTTACAACAGTTTCGGGTGTCTGTGTTTTTGCATCATCTCTGTTTTGAACTATATTTGCTTAACGGCAAAAACAACTAGAACACATTTGTGAAATTAGACATTTAAACTGCATGCATTTCCTCTTTGTATTCTGTGGCTGTTTAATTAGTTCCTCTCCAGTAAAAGAACTGGTCGAACAAGGCGGTACGTAATACAAACACCCCATCACCAGTTGTTATTGCACAATTGGAGCTTGAAAAAAACTGAAAATTATGCATTAATAAAAAAACTGAGCTTAGATTTTGACTGACAGCTGAAAAGAACACCTATATTTGGAAGCTGACATTTTGCATAATTACCTTTCTACTGAACGTCAACGAGAACAGACGTGCCCCAACAAAGGAATAAACTTGCTTGTGAATAGACAGGCGGCGCTCCCCAGTGAGTGCGCCATCCTCGAATAAATGTATAAATTGGATATTCCTCTTTGACCTCATTGTGTATCCGTGCCTTACCTGTTAAAATGTTCCCTGTATTCCTTCGCCACCCTCTGAATCAAGGCCTTTAATCTAAAAGCAAATGAGAAGAGAGTGAAACACCACATGAGTGGGGAGTTTAACCTTTATTTAGAACGATGCCTGTAATTTGTGATCCAAACAATATCTTTATCTGAAAGCCCTGCACATCAGCGTAACTATAGTGGTAACTGTTGGGAGTAATTTATATAGAGCAATGCTTTTTTTTTTTTTTTTTTTTTTTTTTTTGCCCTTTGTACCTGCGACTCTCCTCTGTGGGGTCCTTCTCATCGATGACTGCAATCGCGACCAATTTGCCTGAGGTGGCAGACAGGGATTACAAATCACAATCAAACACACAAAAAAGGCTGAAAGACAATGACAGGCAGATAAGAGTCTCCGGAGGAGACGAATCACCTCCCAACCACGGGAAAGAAAAGAAAGAGGCTGCGAGAGTGCTTTATTCATTCATCACTCAAACATTAAGCTAGCTTAGGATTTCTACTTGGTTGAGCAGGAAACAAGTGGTCACTTTCTGGTTGAAGAGCTATTTCAAGCCATTCAAAACCCAAAACCACGACACAATAATCGGTCTACTTAAAAAAAAAGAAAAACCTGTTACACAACTTAAAAGGTCTGTTATTCAGACTTGTATTGGTTTGAGGCCAGAAACCCCTTGTCGCTGGGATGAGAGTGCCAGCTTGCCCCCTGGTGGTCACTGATGGTGTTTATGTGGCCAGGTTAAGGTTATGTAAAGGTAGTGGCAGGTGGTGTCATAAAAAGAAAGATTTCACATGCAGAGACAGATTGTTGTATAAGATGTGGGAGAGGAAGTTCAGCCACTTAAACTAATACTTTGTTACTTTGTGTTTTTTCCTGCAATACTTCAGGTGAAAGTGCTTATTATCTTTGTGGTGACTTACTAGGTGCACAGAATCCACTGCTGATGTTGCTGCATCCTTCCTTCGTCCATTGTCAGAAAATAATTGATTAATTCTGCAATGTTGCTAAACTACGGGGCCTCTGAGCTAAGTGTTTTTGACTGAAGGAAATGCCACAATCTCAGGTTAAAACAAAGGGGACCATCTTCTCGTAAATCACCATTTATAAGACACAAGATAACCAATGGCTTAAGATAAATGTTTATTTTTTTTTTGACTTTTTTTGACGGATAAGAGTATAGAAATGGGTGCAGAGAGATGTACGATGCCAAGGCTGGAATTGAACCCAAGACGTTGCCATTATACGTGCGCTTTAACCACACGGCCTCCAATGCACTCTCTAAGTAGCTTGAACTACAGTTATTGGTAATGGTTACTGATGATTTACAGATCGTTAAACCATTCCATACAAACATGTAAAGTTCGCATCATTTTTGTGTGATAATAATGTAGTTAATATTACTAAACTTTTATTACAGTCATAGGTTTTCCCTTTCTAATAATAGCTAGACATCAGGTCTATGAGGAAACATTTTATCAAGTTATTTATAAAGGGTCACAGGCTATAGTTTCAAATTCTTCTGTTAAAAGCTTAAATAAAGAGCTAGCACTCACAACCTTCACTGTGAAGTGATGTAATCACATTTACAAGACATCCATCTTGCACGCATCGTATTTCTTGTGCCTTAAATTCAGTAACGTTATGCAGAAAGTTTGATGTACTTTATGGGCCAAATGTCTGAGAAAATTCACACCTAAAGCTCCCATTCCTATTAGTTTTTTTTTGGTGTGGACTTTGACATTCCTTCACTGTGCATTTGTACAATATTTTGGATGTTGTTAAAAGTATGCAGTGCAGTCTCTTTTTTTTAAAGGGGTTGTTTGAGTTGTGCTTATCGGACATACTATCCACTCTCTGCCCCTGAAAAACAGCCTTCCAATGTAACTGCACACCACAAATGTACTGGGACTCTGTCAAATAGACGTTGTTTTCAAAACGCCACTTATTATTTCCTCTGTCTGTGTTCTGTCCCTTACGTTTTGACCCATAAATAGATCTAAATTACGGCTTGAGACTATATATTGATTTTGGCCCCACTGGTGTTTAAACATGGGGACATAAATGTGTGGGATGAGGCTTTTAGAACATTTAAATGTCACTCCACCACCCCACAAAGAGCACAAGGGCATGAAACTTGACGATTGATTGAAAAGCCTTTAGAGACAGGGCTGGGAGATTCTATACTGTTTTCACAAATGTACTTCGATCTAATAAGTTATTGCAACAGGCTGAAGCCACGGACTGTGCTGTCGTTAATTAGTCACATAGCATTTATCCAATTAAGGTGCTTTAGAGACATTTTTGTGTTTAGAACTACAAACTGCATATTTGGTATAAACAAGCTAAATACTGACTGTAAGCAGCAACAAATGTAAGCAAAATCCAACCGCAGAGCGTCACTGATCTCAGTCAGCTGCACATTAAGAGGTAAAATACTGCATCTAATATTAGAAAGCACAGCTTTCTCTGCAAAGAGCATCAATTTACTGCAGTTTGAGAGCCAGTTTGTATTTCAATGTCCTGTGGGAGAGACAGCGTGTGCACATTTGAGCAACTTGGTCTACATCTAGAGGGAAGTGACTTTTCTACCATAGCCACGACACACAATTACCACTGACATTTTTACAAGGAAGATTCGACAAGAGCAACTCGAAGATGTTTGATGTTCAATTATGAAGTCATCGTGTGGTAGTTTGATATTAGGGGCTGTGAAGGTAAATACAGTATGAGCGGGTTTTGAAATGTGCGACATAGCATTACAGAAGCGGGCTGAGTAAAGCTGTGTGCTGATGCACTTTTCAAATGATACCTGCTGGTAATCATTCTGTAATTGAATAGATGTTGACTATTAACTTTGGCTCCATAATCCTTAAGCACAAAATGAGCACACAAAAATTTAATCCAAACAAAAAAAAACATTATGCTCACGATTACAAAAAAAAAATCCCAATTTATAAAATTTAAAAATAAAACGGAGCGGAAATAATAAGTTGATTGAGCCGTTTTGAATGAATCTGCAACTATTTTCCTTGTGTCAGCTTCTCAATTATGTGATAATTTCTTACATTTCTTTGTCCTATGTGATAGTAAACAGTGTTGGGAGTAAATTACAGTATTGTATTTCTTTTTGCGGAATCCACTCCAAGCAATGTGTCCGAGCTGCTGACAGATAGAAACATGTCAGGAATTAATAGGCTTGCTGCACAAAATATCATTGTGAATATATCAGCCGTGGAGAGTTACTGGGCCTGTAGTGGAATCGCTTTGAATGATGACCCAAAACGCTTGTCTTTTACTGTGACCATTTACTGTCTACTTTGTTGCTGTTTTACAATCTAGAAAGTGAACAACTTAAGTTTGACAAACGTGTTTTGCATCTCGCGTCTCACGTTCATTTCAGTAAGCTTGCAAGAGTACACAGCGGACAACTTCCGTGTAGGCTGCTTCAAAATTAAAGCATTTCCTGTGACGATTCGCAGTAAAACTAAATTACTGTTAAACAAATAAGGTTGTGAACCTTTTCACATATAGGCTGTAAATAAAGTACTGTAAATAAAGTAAATGGTGAGTTTTAATCACACATTAATTGACCATTTCCTTTAGGCAACCTTAGTTTTAAACAAAACAAAATGACTTTGTTATTGAAGTGCTTTAAACAAACATTTTACAACAATGCTGTACTTCAATACAACTGTAAGGTACTTTTAACTGAGTGTTTTAATTTTCTCTTACTTGCCTATTATACGTTTTACTCATCAATTTGTATAGCTTTACTCTGCATATATAATAATCTATCATGTATTAACGTGGATAAAGAGGAGACTTTTTAGATCCAACGGTTAAATTCACAGATAGCTGTCAAGTCAAACTTACGCTGTTATTTTGGTGAAAGTAACTCAAACGTAATGCAAAATAGTGTCACGGATTACAATCCAGAGACTGTAATGATGTAATATAACCAATTACTCTCAAATGAAAGTGACTAGTAATCTATAATGTATTATATTTTGGAAGTAACTTGCCCAACACTGATTGTAAACTAATATCTATTTGGGCTATTGGTCAGAAAAAAAAGACCTGTGAAGATGTCACCAAGAAACTTGGAAAATATTTGTTGATAATAAAAATAGTAATAGTTTGTTGAAGTCTTAATATTAAACCATACCAATGTAATATGATTGCTATATAAATATGTTATTTGGAAGAGTAAAGAACATATTATCCATGACAACTTGTCTGCATACGCCACCTGTTTCCCCGAGCTCGTATAGTGTAAAGCCGTCGATCTGAAGGTATCCCTGGAAGCGCTCCTTGTTCACCCACGATGACAAACTAGAATCTTCATACTCTGCAACACAAAGACAGAATCTTTCAGAAGCAGAAGCACAAAGTCAATATTTAGGACACAGCCTCTTTGTATAAAACTGTGTATTGGTGCCTGGATCGTAAAAAAGATCAGTGTTTACCACCTTTATGCTCTCTAGGGAATAAAGAGCGGGACACAAGTTCAGCATTCATAGACAGAGGGCAGTTAAACAATGAACAGAAATGGTTTGGACAGAGGGCTGCCTCTGGGTTGAGTAGTTGGTGGGGGGGGGGGTAATCAATCAAATGTATCAGTTTGGTTAAGGCGTAAATGAGTATATGAAAGGTCATTTTGTTCTGTCTAGATTGTCTACAATAAGCATTCATTTCCTATTTATCAAATAACCGGTTGTCAAGACATTTAAAAATAAAAAAACTGCAATTTTCATTCACAACAGACGCTGTTTTTTTCTGGGATGCTTGCTCACCTAACCTCATTTTCACAGCTATTATGCCTTTTGGTCTTTAAAAAAACAACACATTTGATTTGTTAAGAATTCTCCACGCGTACGTACTGTATGTACATTCGTTTTCAGGACACAGTTTTGGCAGATCTTTTACACATTTGGAGCAAATGCATAATTCAATAGATGCATTATGCAACCTCAACAACAAAAAGAGTGAAAAAATAAAATGAAGTAAAATAAAGGATTGCTTCCATATTGTGAATCACGTGTTGCTGCTACTTTAACATCTGGAGGCAACAAGCAAACGGGAACCAGAGTCTGTCCCTGGAGGGTGTAAACCGGTTGTAGCGAGGATGCTTACACATCGTTTTCTCCGGCTGAGAGAGGCTACTGGATGCTCATAATTGATGTCAAATGTAGCTGGGACCTCATTATGACATGTTAATAAGTTATCATGACCTTTTTGCTACTATTTCAGTAATTACAACAACACTGATGACTTTAACATGGTTCTTAAGCTGCTCCACTAAATGAGCTGGGAGCATGACAACCTAAAACCTGAACACGCTTTTAAACCCCCGAGGTTGTAGCTTATACCAGACTCAAAATGACCTTAATGCAACGCAATCTATTTCTCAGAGTTGCTGCTATGCAAAGGCAGAGTCGTTGTTAAGGTTGCTGACTCAGTCCGTCTGGTAGACATTCCAGAGAGTTTGTTTCACAGATGTTCTGGCTTTATAGACATCCATGCAGCAGAGAGAGAGAGAGAGAGAGAGAGATATGAAGGCCCCATACTGGGATCGAACAGTCCAATGAATCTCTCCACTGACTGAACCTGCTTCACCTTGAAACAAATTAGAGCTGCTCTCTTTGGGCGCCAACCTCACAATCACCACACTGCCCTACAGCAGCCTGTCAGCCCTAGAGTTCACACAGCAGGAGACATGAGTGAGAAAGAGAGAGAGAGAGAGAGAGAGAGAGAGAGAGAGAGAGAGAAAGAGAGATGGGGCAGGAGGTGGAATAAAAACAGACAATAGGTGGAGTAAAGGATGAGCCAGTGTCAGAGTTTTGAGGGCAGGGAGGACGCAGCTCTGACATGTTTCAAGGAGGAAGGTTAATGGCACAGAGGACCTGTGCCATCAATCTAAATAGCGCAGAAACAAAACCAGAAGGAGAAACGTAGAAGGGTGAGGAATACGGAATATCAAAGATAATTCAAACAGCGTGGGACTCAGATGGAGGTGGAGGAGGATGGAAAGATTGGTGAAAGCATACTCGGTGAAATGACAGGACAACACGCTTTCTTACTATATACAAAAAGAAAAACCTTTAGGATAAACAATGAAAACGTTGGAGCTAGTCGCCAAAAAAAAGCAGCAGTGAGGGATGGGAACTAGTGTGGAAGAAAAGTCAAGGGATGCACAAAGTTATTACAGAATGTAGCGGGGACCTCAGTTCATCCTTTGGGGACAATAAATGTTTTCAAGGCAATCCGTCAATTAGTTGCAGAGATATTTCACTCGACAACCACAAATGTGAACAACATGGCGGCACTAGAGGAAAATTCAGGGGAAAGTCAGTAAGATTCCTCCTCTGGGGACCATGAATGTCCATCTAATGGCATTTTTCCATTACATAGTACCTGGTCACTCTGCCTTGACTCTACTCACCTTTTTTGATTTTCCATTATGAAAAGAAAAGTCCCTGGTACCTGCTAACAGGTACTTTTCTTATATATCACCTCCGTCGAGGTTCCAAGCGAGCTGAGAAGATAACAAAAGGGGACATGAAAACCTGCAGACCACTGATTGGTCGGAGAGAATCGTCACCAATCACTGCGTCATAATTGCAAGTGACAGACGGGGGTGTCCTGAACAAACGCGCCATTTTTAAATAGTTTAGACAGTTGAAACTAAATTTGTCTTCAACTGCAACAGCCACAAGCCGAGAATCAAAAACAACACAACCTCAACGTTCTTTATGTGTGTGAAGCGTTAGGTCACACCAGTTTCCTGCGACATCGCTATGAATGAGGTAAAATACTAAATCGGCAATGGAAAAAAGAAAACAGGGCACCGCGGGCGGGTTGAGTCAAGCCAAACTGAGTATAGCTAGTATTAGCAGTGGGTTAGCGCCATAATAGCTGCAAAGATATTACAGTTTAGACCATAGACCGACAGACCTAAACTAAAACTAACTGACCAAATAACAGGATTACAATACAGTGGGGATGTTACATGTGTGGGAAATAAGGTCAATATTTCACCATGTCATCCACACTGACCTTGTCGTGTTTGCACATTCAAATATCCGATGATGAATACTTTCCATGTGTGCTGTCACAAAGTGTCATCAGCGTGTTATCTTTTTAAGTGTGACCTCATCTTGTCCCTGCATCCATGGACCGTTACTCTGTCATTTAAGTGCTCCCAATAAACACATGCAAAACAGTGCTACCTCACAGCTGGCTAAGTTATGTACATTTCCATACAAGGAGTGGCAAGGCAAAACCATAAACCACTGAAAAGATTACCGCTGGGTTTTAACTGATGTGTATTAGCACTCAAAAACATTCCTGGCGAGTGCAAAAATCACACTGTGTAGACTAACATACATCCTAATTATACTTTTCCATCATCTCACAGCACTGACAAATAATTCACTGCACATGATGATCTAAACCATTTGGCCCTTGAAGCACAGTAACAATTCAGACCTGTACAGCAGAATGAAACTGAGGATTTGGTTATTAAATATGTATGAGCCTCTGTGCTGTACCATATTTTAACAGCGCTCTTCAAAAGGGATGCTGCCGTTTGAGATGTGTACTAAACCAATCAAAGTCCATCGATATGTCAAATATCATTTTACACAAAGTGAGCAGCCGTGTTTGGACAGTGTGGCTTTGCTTAATGGCATCGCTTGTTTAAAAACCGAGTCAGAAGTCAAAGCTGAGCAACAAGAACAGTAAATGTGCTCTGAATTTCTAATACACATTTGAATCTGAAAAACAACATACAGTACATACAAGATGGGAGGTGATAAACATTGCTTGTGTATTCTGAAAATAGACATACCTCTGGAGCTAGTAGAGACACAATATGGCTAATAAAAAATATGTGTCTATGTGTATGTTATACAGCCAAACACTTTTATAAACGTCATAGTGTGACATAAAAGTGCCACTGGGTGCCTATGCAAATATTTAGCCAAATTAAATTTGATAAAGCGACAGAACATCATGCAAATTGAGTGTCAAAAAAAAAAATACAGGGGCCTCATCTTAAATTATACCCTAATCCGACATCCAGTCAGAGGACATTCAGTGGCACCAGTCCTCTGAGAAACAGCTGGAAAGAAACCAGATGCTGAGGACCACATATGGTAAAAAAAGAATGGCAGACTGCTTTCTCTAATGCAGAGTTGGGTAAATTTTTCATCTATTTTCACCTACAATTACTAATAATAATTAGAGTGTTTTCCCTCAACCATTTCTACAGACTTGAAGGGGAAGAAGAAAAGACGGAAGGACACAATTATGTCATTTTGCCATGCTGTTCCCCTTCTGAGACCTTGACACACTTAACATGCCGTCACCATGGCAATGCTAGACATTTGCCACATCCTCCGTATCAAGGTCCTGGAGGATTCTGCAGAGTGTGGAGTTTTTGTCATTAAGGTCTTCTGTGGCGAGCCTCTCCTGCTGCAATTCTGGTGCAGGAAGCCCCCCTTCTGTAATGGCCAGGTGGAGCAAACGGATATGAACTCGCCGACGGGGGTGGAGGTGGATTTTGTTCTCCGGGCGCTACATCGTGCACCGAACCTGCCCAACAGCCACTACTGGGGTTCGTTCGTGTTGTCATTGTGCCTTGATGCACTTCCTTTCCGTTTCCGCCTCCCAGCTCGGGCCCACAGCAGCAGCAAAATACAAGACATCATGAAGAAATGTGGTGAACTCACATTGTTGCGGTGAGATGCTTCAAAATTCGGCGACAGAAAAGAAAAAGCAGCTTCTCTAAACCTCTTAGGAGTCTTTTGCAGAGACTCGACAGATGCTTCAGTGACTCAATTTTGGCTTTAAATGACTGTATATACAGTAAAAGCTCTGCACTGGTTTCTTTTGCCTCAACTGTGGTCTCTCACGCCCATCCAGCCTGGCTGGCTATGTATGTCCACCCAAAGACAAACCGCCACAACATCACTGGCCTCACCGCACACACAATAGCGGGCAGCGCCCTGGGTGCTTTATGATGGGCCAGGCACACCATAACTCACTGTGGTGAGGAAGATGAAAGAACAGCAGCAGAGACCGGAAAACTAGAGGAACACAGCTAGAGAAAACAAGCTTCGCAGCAAAGGAAAGAGGAAAAAGTCTGGGAGCAGTACACAGAGTGCGCCCTACTGGCCCCTTTGATACTTTCATACGCCTTTTCATGACTAATTGAACAAAAACTACCCCAAAAAAACAGTGGATGAAGACAGGGTAACATAATACTCACCATCATAGGTAAAGTAGGCCCCATCCTTAAAGACCACAACCGCAGGAAGCTCTGGCAAAGTTACTGACTGTTGAAAACACACAGAAAAGTCTAATTCAAAACCAAGTTCCATAAATCATTTTTACTCTATGAATGTATTTGCACCTGCAGAATGTGGGACAAGACTGTTGGCAGCAGAGCTTTGCATTAAATTGTGAAACACAGTTTTTTGCATAATGCAAAGCCAGCATGCAGGCCTGGTGTCTGCCATTATTTACTTTAACCTAGAAAATACAGCATGGAAAGAAAGAACTGGTTGCACACCACTCAAGAGTATCAAAAACATATGATAAGAAAAATATTATTTTATTATAAGTAATTTTAATATTTTTCTAAAATTCAAAGGGATTCAAATTTGAAACATTACCTCTGGAAAGACATCCTCTGGAGCCGAGAAGAAATAAGTGTAGACAATGAGTTCAGAGGCAACGTCGTTGTACTTTTCCTGCAAAGCAAACGAATCTTTCAGCATGGACACAGTAGCTTTCCAATAGATCAATGTCTAACAGTTGTAAAGGCTTGTAAAGTCAATTCAAGTTATTACACGCAACCTATTTCTTGTTGCAACAGCAGCAGGGCTTCTATCACGCCAATAATACACAGTTTTAGCATTGTAGCTCTGAACAAGCTGGGTGCTTAGAATTAAATCTGGTGCTTACTTTGAGGGGAGACTCGCCGCCGACATACACAAAAAGCACATCATGTCGTTTCATCATGTGCTCAAACATTTGCTTGCTGGGAAGTGCCCTGACGGCTGGTCTGGAGATGAAAATCCAACACACACACAAACACCCTCAGGTTAGTTCATTTTAACATCTGAAATCACATTCAGCACAAAAATGGCACACTGCTGCAATCACTGATGCAAAAACTCAAACAGTTCTCTTCTTTATTTCTGCGCTGGTGGCACCACCCAGTGGACATTCAACAACTAGCAGCCTTGAAGTGCGTGCCAAGCTTTTGATCAACCCTTCTGTCATGGATCTAGCTTGATTTCCCTCAAGGAGTGGAAAATCTGTCAGGCACAGTTGATACAGTGGTCTAAACTGGAGCATCAGAGGGGGAAACCCATTGAGCAATAAAATAAATATGGCCTGCATTGATAAGCTTGCTTTGATGGTTTGTATTAGTAAAGCTGTGAAATAAACAAAGTTCTATGTATTCATCAGTTTCATGTCATTTGTTTTTGAAGTGATGATTGAAGGCTTACCCTGCCACCCTGTTGGCAAACTCAACAATATCATCTTTTGTCCTTGGTCCCTTGTAGTTATAGGCAAGATCACCCTTTAACCTGTGGAGGAGAGGAGAAAGCAAAACAAGGGTGAAAGGTGAAAATAAAATGGAATTCAGTCACGTGACACTGAAATTGGCCTTTAGCATATTGGTTTGTCCGAAAAACCTCATTCAGTGAGCAAAAGGGAAAGAATTAAAACAACAACATAAAAAACGGTAGAGGCTGAAGCCGTTATGTATGCTCTTGTCAATGTCACCAGACTCTATTGACAAAAATAGTACTTTTACCTCCCAAAACACAGGAGTTGCTGGTCTACCGCTGCTTCAAATCCAATAGTTTGTTACTTTGGTGTTTAGAAACTAACAAACTAAACAACCAGTGTTCTGCAAGGTACAATTACTGTTTTGCGTCTGGTGGCTTTGACCAGAGCATACATAACGGCTGTCTGACGGCAAGGCAAATCTGTATGAGTAATAATGCGCACACCTAAACTAATATTGATCTTGTTCAGATGGCTACAACACATGTAGCTGCTGCCTCCATCAGCAGCAGTAGATTGTTTAGCTTGAGTGCCTGCACTCCTGTCTGCTTTTCCAATCTGGGGGAGTGCCGACCGCTATCTACTGTGGTTAAGTACCATTTACAACCCAACTTCAAAAAATCCAAACTATCCTTTAAAGTCCCTGCCTAACTTTTGAGCATAGCAACAACAACTTGTTCTGAGGAAACAGCAAAAAAAGCATCTTCATCACAAAGGTCAACTTAATCTAAATCTCATTCTCTCATCCTAAATGAAAAACAACAACAAATGACTGTCACTAATTGAGTTTTCAGCCAAAGAAACTGGTCGAGTCGAGCTCCTAGAAGAAGCAGAATGCATTAAGGATTGCCAAGGTTGCATCAGCCCCAGAGCTTAATGAACTCAGGGGGAGACGGAACTCTAACTCAAGTCTCCTGTCACCAAGGGAGGTATCTCGTGTTCTTCAATGGATGTTTCATCACTTGCTTGGTTTAATGTTTTGAACCCTGCCGTGATCCTGTGGCAGCTTCCCAAATGAGCTTGATGATACTAAACGGGGAGCCCATTATGGCGTGTGCAGATAAATGCTTCTGTCTCAAATACATAGAGGAAAGTCTGCTTTGGAGTATGATTATTTCTCTAAAGTCAGCATGAGTTCTGCTGCCCAGCTGCTGGCATCTACCTAACTCATCAATTTTATATGAAAAAATAAATACCACTTGCACTTCAAAAAAAAATGAAAAGTCATATTGTTCATAAGGGGACATAGCATATACCACTCATGATTTGTTAATCAATAATTCACAAGATATCCTTAAATCACTTGGGACATACGTGACAAAAGAAAAATATAAGAGGCTGACTTAAATTGCTAAAGCCGATTTCAAACAATTTATTCCCCACGCAATGTATAATTACCTGCATCCAGGAGTCCCAAAAAAACCTAACAAAATTTAAGCCCAAAGAGTGTGAACAGTTTGTCACTTGGTTATGCCTTAAGGAAGCAGCAACAACACCTTGTTCCCTCCTGAATAAGTCATTTAACAGCATTTCAGACCTCAAGAGGGAAAAAAGACAACATTAGGGTAAAGGGATCCTGATAATAAAGCACTACAAATTTAAGTAAAGACATTTATACAATATAATATAATATAACACCATACTGGCTACAATTACTGTGGAGTTGAATCAATGCCTTTGACAAAAGAGCTTAACAAATACTAGAGGCTTCACAGAAATAGTGAAATCTGCAGATATCGTTTTAGACTAATTATCATTCTATGACCAGACCCTGTAGGTCGGTACAAATTACAATAAGCCTTTTAGTCTCATAAGGAATTTTAAAGCCTATTCAAAGCTGCACTAAGTGGTTAAGAAAATTACAGCAATTTGTAAAAAAAAAAAAAAAAAAAAAAAAGAGAGGAAGAAAACACAAAAAACATGTATGATTACACAAATCAAAGTAAAACAGTCATCAGTGGCTTTTAAGTTCAAAACTATCTTTAATTTAAATGAGAGTTGAGACAGGGGTAGGTGGAGCTATATATGATATACAACGTTTAAATTGTCACTTACAGTTTTATTGTGGGGTAACCACGGACACCGAACTCTGATGCCATTCCTGCAACATAAAAAACAAATAAATAGCAAAACAATTATTCTGAGAACCATCTTTTTCTTTAAAGGTTTTAAGTTCCTATCCTGTTTTCATATTCTCTTTCTTGACGATAGTTAGTTGAGAAAACTGATTAACACACTTACGCCGCAACAGAAAACACAAAGCCAGGCTAAGCTAAGCAAATTGGCTGTTAGCTGTAGCCACATATTTAAGGGACAGCTAATGAGAGTGGTATCAAATCAACTCCCTGAAGGGACGTGTCCATTGTTGGCGTTATTTCCCCACTTCCCATTCATTCCAATGGGAGCAGCCATGCAATGCATTTTGGTATTGTTGCAGGGACTTTGGAGAAGCTCACTTCCAATAATGTTTGACTGTTCACTTAAAAGTCCCATTAAATATTAATACGGATGCAGTCTGTCAATAAATGTATTAAATGATATGTGTCCCTGGATTACTCCCACGGCATGGCATGCAGAATGCAATGGATAATTATTGTGCATTTACACAGAATACTCATCTTTCTCTGAATGAGTGTCATGGAAAATATATCACAACATTGAGATATTATGATAAACTCTGAATGAAAAATCTACATAGGTCTTTATTAGTGTTTAAGGCGCTTTCAATAAGACCTGAAAGCCTTTTCACATACAGGCATCATCATGTTGTTGAACAACACAGTAATTAGTTTGATCTATCTTTGTCTCCTGCACATGAAATAATCACCTGGGGACAAACAGGCTCCAAGGTACGACCTGCATCCTTTACTCACCAGAGTAAGCAGTGGCATCCATCTTTCCGACGCGGACCGGCGACCCAGAGCTCTTCAGCTCGACTCCCACATCATGCCAGATTGGCTCGAGCTTTTTACAGTAGCCACACCACGGCGCATAGAACTGAAAAATAAATGTTCAGATCAAGTTCAACATATAGTTAACATTGTGTTATTCTCATTATCAGATTTGTGTTTTAAACTAATAAAAACATTTCAGTTTATTTCCATTTCATCTTACACCAGAGATACTACATTATCACTAAGGCTACTACAGTGACCACATTTTCACCTTATTTGAAAGTGGGACTTTCAACATGCCAACTAGATGAAATACTTGGTAGTGGTGGTGTTGTTGTTGTGCTAAAATGGATTTAAATTATTATCTTGTCTTCTCTGTGTCCTTGAGCTTTGCTTTTGCTGTGTTTTTGCCGTTATTGTACTGTGAAAGACTACTTGATATTGTGTATAACCTCAGGAATGGATTCAAACATTCAAAACTCAAAATGTAATATTCAGGGCAGTAGCTGGGTTCATTCAAATTAGAGCCTAATATATATTATATAATATGTAATATTAGGCATTTCCCGATCTATGGGTATCAGCATTTACAATGGCCAATTTAAATTAAAAAAAACATACCTTTTTGTATTTTTCTAAATATCCATTCATCAGAATCATTTATAATGACAAATAAATGATTCTGATAAAAGGATTAAAAATAAAAAAAGGACTGTCAACATTGTTTTGAGCATTGGCGTTGCGTAGTTTGTCCACCAGAGGGCGCTCTACAAAGTCCCTGTAGACAACACTGACTTTCTTTCTAGTTTGTGTTTTGTTTAAAGGACTTTAAGTTTGCTAT
>NC_048428.1:17168162-17241824 GCF_013103735.1 Etheostoma cragini | reverse complement strand
ACACACACACACACACACTATTTTTGAAATCGGCGGATTTATCAAATTAAAAAAAAAAAAATCTATTCGTATTGGTATCTGCCTTAAAAATACTTTATCGGTCAGGCTCTAGTATCTACAAGCTCCAGAGGCTTGTCTATTTTCAGAATATACAAGCAATGTTTATCACCTCCTCTATTGTATGTATGTTGTTTTTCAGATTAAAAATGTGTATAGAAATTGAGAGGACAGCTCCGATTTCTGACTCGTTTTTTAAACAAGAGATGCCATTTAGCAAAGCCACACTGTCCAAACACGGCTGCTCGCTTTGTGTGAAATGATATTTGACATGTCGGTGGGCTTTAAATTGGTTTAGTAAACATTACAAACGGCAGCATCCCTTTTGAGGAGCGCTTTTAAAATATGGTACAGCACAAAGGCTCAAACCAAATCCTTTTCATAGATTTCATACTGCTGTACAGGTCTGAATCAGAATCAGAATCAGCTTTATTGACCAGGTATGAAGACACATACGAGGAATTTTCCTTTTTGTTATTGTTATTGAATTGTTACTGTGCTTCAAGGGCCAAATGCTTTTAATCATAATGTGCAGTGAATTCTATGTTAGTGCTGTGAGAAGGCGGAAAAGTATAGTTAGTATGCATGTTAAAAAATAAATTATTATATTATTTTAGTGAGAACTCATAAAGAAAAAAAATAACTAATGTTAGAGAAATCTGCTTATGTTTTGTAATGTGTTTCTTGATTTTTTTTTTAAATATATATCGGCTGAAATATTGGCATAACAGATTTTTAAATAACCAAACATTGGTATCGGTCTTTCCTTCAAAATTCCTTCATCGGTCAGGCTCCAATGTTAATACGCAGATGCTAATTGAGATCAGAAGAAAGGCTATTTAGGACACATCTTAAACCTGCAACAGCTGATTTGTTGGTCAGCGGAAACAAGTGTTGAACACAAAATTGACATTTATGTTGATATGACAAACTTAACTTCTCCAAAAGTAACTTATTTACATATCAAGCAGTTACGGAGCAACGTTATTAGTTATTTGAGTCATCTGTGTCCACTTTGCGAATGTAAGCCTATTCACTCCCATTTTAGCTCCGTTTTTGGTAGACTCGCTTTGCCACACCTTCCTCCACAGCATTCCGGGATACGAGAAAAACTTGCTCTGGTTAATTAGCATTTCTATAAACCAACCACAATCGTCATGGGTGCCACTACAAATTAGCCCCGGGAAGGAACTTGTTTTGGTGGAACACGTGTACGTTCAAAAGAGAACTCAGATTGGACAGATAGTCCAGGTGGTTGTCTGGATTTACCCTGCAGAGATCTGAGGAGCAGTTAACCATATACCACAGTCCTCAGAAATCCACTGGAGTTTAAAATTCCAACACAGAGAAAGTGGAAGGTAAAAAAGTGAAATCCGGTGGAATTTTAGGAGGCAACGGAGCAATCCCACATGTGGAACATCGTGTCTATAGGCTACGTCAGCTGTTTGGTGCTGAGCAGGTATTGTAGAGTGTATCACAACAGCGATGAGACCCTAGATGTGCTCTAAAGCCAAAACTATTTGACTAGGTTGCAGAGTTGGCTGATCAGCCTAATTTTGTTCGAATTTGAACTTTCTGAATTGAAATTGTAAAGTATTCCATAATTACTCAGTTCTGAACACAGAGTGTGTATGAGAAATGTATAAATCCTCTATAAAAAACATTTGACACAGTATTGAACTCTTGCAACCAAAACTAGGAGTGAAAGCAGCTTTGGTGCTCAAGCTTGATTTGCTTTTATCGACCCAGACACAAACTCGGATACAAACCCCACCAAGCCCCCTGGCTTTGCCCTGCATGCATGACTTCTCATTCTCTAATCACAAACACAGAGGACAGACTGCACACCCCCTCCGACCCACGCCCTCCTACATCCCACCACGGCTGCCACTTCCGCAAGGGATGATCCGGACAGTGGCGGGCTGTATATGAAGTAAAGCATAGCTGAATGGACCCAGACTAGTTTATTTATATGTGTGTGTGTGTGTGTGTGTGTGTGTGTGTGTGTCAGACTCACATCAACCAGCCAGACATCATTCACTCTGGTGTCTTTAAATCTGTCAAAAAGAAAAAGAAAAAACAGTTAAGTAAATTTAACCATGTGCTAAATACTGCATGACTCACATAACAAGATGTGTGTGCTACATATTAAACATAAAGAAATATGGCCAAAGCAGACAGAAGAAGAATTACTGTTCAAGTTATGTGGATATGAGGGTAATTATCTTAAGGAAGTTGCAGAAAAAGCCTCCCTACAGTAATTACAAAAAGAGACTCACAAACACAAGAACACAAGAGACTAAAAACCTCTACACATTTCCCGCCACAGGCAGACAATTAAAAAGCGCTGTGCAACTGGAAACCTGACATGAAATCATGTTTTTTTCCTGCTTTACACAAACCTCTGTTTAATTACTAAAATGTGAGTTAGGAAAAAAGACAAACTTATATGTTTCACGTCTACTATTGAAGAAGTAAGCACTGAAGTGAACTGTGGTTTGTGCCCACATCAAGGCTGTTGGTGAAGCGTGATTCGGAAGTTCCATTGCATGAGCACGTTATAATGTCACAGCAGCAGGAAGGTGAAATGTTGAAGCAGGGGTGCATCACTGCATCACTTACGTGTCATCTAGATCTTCAACAAATGCAAGCGCGGCCGAAGACAGGATAGCCGCTATAACTGTAACATTAGCACAGGAATTAATTCGTACAAAATGGTATTTTAACGTTAACAAGAGCTTTACGAGTCTCTCTTCTCCAGCCCTCCAACCTAAAACCTCCTGACTGAAGCATCCCCAGGCTAAAGCTCGTCCTGCTAACATGAGCATCAATTTCCCTTCACAGTTTCGACAACTGGAGCTTTAAGGGTCATTTTATCAGATGCTGGGATGATAGGTATGGTGTAGCATTAAATGTATATGAATAATAAAATCGACGTACCGCCACAAATCAGGGAAGCTTTCACTTCTGCCATCGCTTCGAGTGGAAACAGCAAGCAGGAAATACAATGCTCAAATCGAGCCGGTCTGCGCATGCGCGGGGTTAAGCAGCCTGCCGACCGCTAGACACCAGCGGCTGAACATTTGCTTATAGAAATGAAAATGAAAGATAATATTGTTGTGTAAATCTAAAATTGAGTGTGAAAATGTCATTATACATTTTGAACATGATAAAAAGAACATTAAACCTATTGATTAAATGTTGTTCTTTTTTTAAGTGCAAAATAACAAAAGTTACTACAATTTAATTGGATTTTTATATGAATTACAACAATATTTAAGACTTCCAAACTTATAAATACCAAACAGTAGGTAATACAAGTGTCAAACTGTGCAGTTAACTCTTTAAAGAGCTGTAGGCTATGATTTGTTTCTAAAATAAGTTTTTATTATTAAAGTTTTTATCATAGTGGTATTTATCCCATTTGTATTTTTTCAATAATATTATGTTTGATTATTTATTTAAATGCAAATTCTTAATTTCTTGTCCCATAATTTGGGTACATATGCTATATTTTTTAAAAACAAATTGACAAAACGGCTCCTTATTATTGATTGTCAAGTCCCACAACAAAATTAAGTTATTTCCCAAATTTTGACTTTTTTAAACAGATCAGAGCAATTAGTTTGAACCAGGAGCTAAAAATAGCATCATACGATATTAATTTAGATTATATTTTACTTTTATATGCAATCAATCATATCTTTATCACATAATAAAACTGTATGTAACTGTATTAAATTATGACACAATGCTACTATAACTAAAGCAGAAATGTTGATACTCACCACAAGGTGGCGCGCTAAGATCATTAAAACTGGCAACTGGCCAAAAAACACTGACTATGTCCATTACTGACTGTAGATATTTAGTAAGACACAATTACAATTAAAGTCATGCATTCAAAATAATACTTAAACAAATTACTAGTTTATAATACTTATAAACAAATGTGCTATGTAGATATTAATATTAAGTATAAAGTTCTCCACATCTACCACCCACTGTTTATTGTGGAGCCTATCCTGTGGTCCTGTGGCCCATCAAGTGCAGTGCACACAACAGACAAAACATGGCAGCTTCATTATATACCAAGATACCCAAAACCCACCAATACAGTATAAACTGAAATAACAAACGTAATAAAACTAGATTTGAGACTAGGTAATGATGAAGGACCCAGTTTAGATGATTTGCTTAAGTGCTACAAATGTATCCATTTTCCAACTGGCATGCAGTGAACCCAAGCGCACTTAAATTGGTTTCTGTGTTTTACAACATGTTTCCTTGTGAACCGTGTGAAATGGCGTGCAACAGCTGTGAGATATGTTTTGGTTTTTCGTTTCTTGGCTGTGTCACAGGTGAGACCTAGTCAGCAGAGAATGTATGTAAACTCTTCTTCCATCCCCTTGTATGCCACGCCTAAATGTTAATTTTATTTTCTTTAGCCCTTTTGCTTTTGACTTGTGTATTTTTGAGTAATTCCCCCTTTATTTTTAATTTTAATTTTTTGTTTTGACCACAAGAAAGAATATACTGACATTTGTATTGTGTCTACGCATATATTTATATATATATATATATTCTCTTTCCCCTACAAGAGTTTATGTTGTTCTTGTTTTTTTTGTCAACAAAAAACTCTTCTTCTTCTTCTTCTTCTTCTTCTTCTTCTGCTTCTTCCGGGTTTTATGGCAGTTGGCATCCATTACTGCCTCTTACTGGTACTAACCATTAGCTATTATTATATCCCATTGCAACTTTTAATTGAACCGGTGTTTTTCAAAAATTGAAATCGTTTTTCCTCTCTTCTACGCTGACCCCACTCAAGCACATCTTTGACCCCGATTCCCACTTGTCCTCACTTTTGGTGTCTTTCAATCATGACCCTTCTTATACTTGCTGCGTGAAATCAGGACATGCTCCGCCGTTTCCTTCTCTTCACACTCACTGCGGTGCCCAGTTGGGTGTTTTGAACCCGGAGCTTCTGAGGCCCCTGGGTGTTTGGGCCCCCAGAGCAGGTGCCTGTTTTACCCTGTAGGTAATCCAGCCTGGCTCATTAAGCAGGCAGAATGGCCCCTGTTCATTCATTACATATTAATATCTAAATCAATACTTTATTATTGAAGCAAATGTAAGCAGCAATTGGATGTATCTGTCAACAAGGAAGGACTGCTATTTTTATTTTACATGTGTTTTGTATTATTTTTGTAAGATGACTATATGTTTTGTACAATTCATCTGTAATATAACTACAGTAGCTGTCAGATAAATGTGATAAGAGAAATGTAGAGAAGAAGAAGTACTGTATAGGCATAAAATGGAAATACCCAAGTGAAGTAAAGGTACCCCTAAAACTGTACTCAGATACTTTACGTGAGCAAATGTACTAGCCTCTGGACCACTAAATGTAAATCCATCATCAATTCCACACAAAAGATTACATTGACATTTCTTTTATTGTAAACATATGTTTTGGGAATAATAATAATTTGTATCTAATACTGTCTGACTAGCTTTAAAAACATATATGCCATGTAAACGTCCTTTCCATAATTAAGATTATCTTCATTCAACCCTTTTCACATATTTACACACAAAAAACTCACAACACTTGAGCATATGAAAAATAAAATTGCAAGGCATAAAATGGTTAGCAGCTTTTACATAGTGGCTGGAGTTTACAAAATAGTTCAAAAGTGAAAAATTAATGTAATATTATTTTCATATAATCGGTCACACTGTCCTATGTACCCTCACACCCTCTGGCTGGCACAATGGGCATATTGATATGTTAATTAAAAAATCAGATGAGTACCATTTTAGTCATAACATCTGAGAGACTGTGGCAGAATATTTATAACATTACTCAGGCTGCAAAGGGTCTAAAGACACAAAAACATTTGATATCTAAATATGAACTCATACATCCTTTATCAGAAAATCTGACCTTTGTATGAAAATGTAAATAACAAATCCATGTTTATTCTATTGAATCATAAGAATCATTCTGATTATGTACGCTGACTTTTTCAACTAAAACTTGTATGTCCAAAGAATATCTTCCAATTCAAGACGTCATTCTTGGAGAAGAGAGAAAAACCGAAAGAAGCATGAAATAGTTTTACACCGTGAGAAAGAGCTGTACTTTCTCATGGAGTGAATAGTGATCATGACTGTGTTGCTAAATAGACTCACGCGGAGGATCGTTCTGTTGAAGCCGTGCATGCCAAGTTTGTGAGGGTTGAATGCCTTTTGTATTTGGAGGGGCAGGAAAGTGGACACAAGCTGTTAGCCCACATTGTAAGGTCCTAATGACTTCTGCATTGACAAAACTGTCAAAACAATGAATATAGATGACTTCCTTACAGTCAACCCTACACAAACATACACTTTCTTTGCCTTTCACTTGCCTTCAAAACAAAAGTAATGCTTTGCTGAGTTTCTAAAAGGTGCAACGAGAAGTGAAAGTAACCGAGAAAACATACAAAAAACATGGATTTGAATCAAGTGTTTGATTATTTTACACTACTTTTTCAATAGAATGTTTTAGTATAGCAAGGTCATTTGTCTTCTTAACATAAAGAGAGGACTTGTTCCCCCATTGCAGGCCGAGCTACAGACTCCCACAGTCAGCTCTCTGACTGAACCCACACACGTCAGACACTGTATGACCTCTATTGACCCAAAAAACAAAGCTGTCTTTGCCCTATTTCATCATTCATCCCATGGCAACAACAGCAGTGAGAATATTCAGCTGTGCACATAATGGCAACACAGTCAATATACGCTCTGATATAGCAAATTATTTGTTTATAAACATTAAATAAGCAACATTATCAGCTTTATAACAAACATATTATACTGTACTTTATTATTCAGACAAAACTTCATAAAGAAAATTCCAACATCCAAAGAGGCAGCATTACGGTCGGACTCTGGTTAGTTGCAACAAAATACACTTAACATGTCTTTTATAGTCTTTAACTCCACAGTAATCCAAAAATCAAGTGAGTGATTAGCATAAAAGCATAATTATTCTTGCACCATTTACTATCAACTTTATGCTAAAAAACAAGAAGACTATGGACAAAATTTGCCCCTTGACTTCTATTCTTTTATCTTTATTTATAGTGAAACTTCTCGCGTTTGCAAAACCAACTGCATAACACAGCAACAAAACAGGAATTATCCAAATATTTCAAGCTGTTTTTTTACAAACACAAAGAAGTTTCTAAATGCTGGTGGAAAGTGCACCATAAACAAATATTATACACCTATCTTTGTGACAGCTTCCTGGATACAACAGAGTGGTAACACTGAGGATAACACATCAGGGAGCAGTATCAATGAGAAGACAATAGGCTTTGCAGATGCATCACATATCTCCTGGCAAATTGGGTTGATGCCATTATGGAGGATAAATACAACAGATAAAACAATTGAGATAGAAAAAGAAGGCATGCTGTTCGATTCAGCTACATTTCTAAGTAACAGTGAAAGGTCCAATACTGTAGGCTGCTGTGAGGCCCTCCCCCCTCTTGTTACACTCACACACCAAACTACAGACAAAAGTTTTACTACTTTTGAAGTGGTCGAGCTGCGTGTTTTGAAACCTCTTCAGCGGTTTGCATCTGTCTCATGACTCAAGCACCTCCATTGTTGCAGCCACAGGTTGTGTTACACGTGAAAGCCCTGCGTAGCCAGTATAAAGACAATCCTGTTTCTTCTTGACACAGTCAAGTAAGGCTCTGAATGAGGCACACTGGTGATGACGTCGCTCAAAGTGGCAAAAACAAAGTAATGGTGCAGCTGTTGCATTCTTCCAATATTTTGGTGCGCACTGTACATCTGCCCCACTCCAAGATGGGCGACATGCAACTCTAGAGTTTGCTAGGATGAGCAGCTGTATGCAACATTGCATAGCTATAGGTTCCACTTTAAGAGTACATATTCCTCAGTGACAGCATCCGATGTCCATCAACAGGCATCAGTTGATCATTCCAGGATGTCAGTTTCAAATGGGACCAGATGGTAGTAGGAAAGGTTGGTGACATACGCTTCTGTTTCCTCATCACACAGGTCTGCTTCCATTGGCAAAAACTCTGTTCCATCCTCATACCTGGAAACATAAATCAAAGACACATTACTCCAAGGATGAGATAGACCGGTTAATCGAAAGATAGGAACAGTGGATATCTCTATGAAACTTTCCCCAGTTATTTAACTTATCTTAAGTCAATCAGTCTTACAAATTTTCTTTAAGTCTAAATATGCAAATTATTTATGTTATAACAGAAAATATAAATCAGACTATAAGTGATATATGAACAAACACCTCAGTAAAAACCTTCAGAATACAGATAGTTATAAAACTAGAAAGTTTGATGTATAAAAATGGAGATTTCTGGCAGATGAGTATGACAGAAAAAAACTAATTTTGATAAAATTATCTTTAAAGATATGACACAAATACATAACGTTTAGTGAAAAAACACCTAAATGTGTATTTTGGATGTTTTCTTTCCACTAGTCTGAAAGAAGACATGTATGGAAGCTAAATAGCCAAAAATCTCAAACTGTACATGAAAAAAGATGGTTTTGCTTGTCTAAGCCTTGAAAAATAAGCCTTAATAAAAATATCAAGAGGAATGTGTTCCTCTTTTGCTTCCTACACACACCCAGGGAAGGAAGGGGTGCAAAGACACACTTCCTGTGGGGGCGGAGTGTTCTGGGTTTGGGTCACATTCAAAGACTTCCACAGTCACCAAAACACTTACTGTACACTCAAGACCAAAAACATGGAAGTCCTAATAATTGTAGAAAAGTAAGGTCATTTGTGTTAAACTGAAACCATCTTCCTGCTGGGTCTCCTCACTCACTATGGGTTTCTAATCAGGCTCATGGCGTGATTATTTGAAAATCTTAAATCTTTAAAACCAATCAAACAGAGTAATCTATGAAAAGACAAATGCTCAACAATAAAGCAAACTTTAGATGTGGAAAAATTAACCTTTACAATCAGAGATCAAACGTACAAATGAAATAAGATCTATCCCAAAGATAAAAATCTGAAATCTGACTTGTAATAAGGTACTATACCATATTGTTTACTTTATTTGTTCTTCTTTTTGACAGATTTAAAGACAGAGTGAATGGTACCTGGCTGGTTGAGTCTGACACACACACACACACACAAACACAATAACTATTTTTATTTATTTAGTTTATTCTCTTCATTTTTTTCCCTCATCATTTTTTTGTTCCGCTTTTGTTTTGGCTTTCTGCACTTATTTTTTAATTATGATTTTTCTTGTACATGTATCAATGAAGTGTAAAAAGATTTTTTTTTTAAATAAGACAAACGCAGATAAATAGAGTGGTCTTAATACTTACGTATCTTCCACAGAGTCGGTGGATGAGGGTCTCTCTTTTTCTTCCGGGAGAGTGTGATCAAATACAATGGTTTCTGTATTGGCCAGACAGAACCCATTTGACCGCATGATTTCTAAAAAAAGGTACGTAGTGCCAGTTAAGGCGACATGACGTTAGGGATGTCAACAGTGGCTCCATTTGTGTAACAAAACAATCCTAGATATATACCTGATATCTTGATTGGACTCTGAAAGCACGGCTGGATTCGGTGGACTTTGTCATTCCTCAGCACCTGGTCCAGCGGCGATCGCTCGAAGAAAGTCAACATCACCTCTGACCTGGAATACTGTGGAGCCGGGTCTTTAGTCATCTAGTCTATATGGTTGTAAGTTTCCAAAAAATCTACCTTTTACCCTCAAGTTTAAGTCATTGTGAAAATCTTCTAATGTACGGTGAACATGCTAATAAAGTACTAATATATTTGAAGTATAGTTGAGGTACCTACCTTGCACGGCATGTTGATGGCATTCTTCAGTAGTCTTTCCACCTCATTTAATTTCTCCTCAATGTCGTTTGCCTCTTTGATTTTTACCAGCCCTGAAACAAATAAAGGTGAACATCGGAAATCATCAGCTCAATCATCACAAGCGTGAGTGTAGACTTTTTTTTATAAACAGTAGTTCTTGGATCCACCTTTTGGAATCTAATGTAATTTAATAGAATAGTTTTGAATTTCATCCTATCTTTGTCACAACTGTTTCAACTGTACGTTTTAGTTTTTTCTGACTCCCCAATCCAATAGCATCAACAAATACAGCAAAATGCATAACTAAAAAAAAATATTCAAATATACGTATAAACAACTTTAAAGACCCTGATCTACAAACTGTCCCAAATTTTAAAATGTTTAGTACAACTATTTCTGAACCTGTGTGTTAGAAAAAGAGCAGCTGCTCTGACCTTTACTGCCACCAGAATGTTATCTTTTCAGGCCACAACAAGCCAGACAGGTCTGAATGTATCCTAGTCCTGAAAACAGGTTGCCACAAATGCATTGAAAAGGCAGTAGTCTATTTGATACAGTAACCTTTTCATTATCATCCACAATGTTCCCTGGTATTTACCCAAAGTAGGAGGATGGGAAAAAACAGACTTTATCTTTAGAACAAGAACACAATGTGATGCTGTGAACACTGTCAGTGTAATTGCAAACATTTGTACGATAGCAGTAATAATGGAGGAAAGTAATAACAGGTGTAGAGCGAAAAGATACACAATAACATCTTAACCCTGCATAACACTACAGAGGGAATGCAATTTAAGAAGCAGTGGGAGAGTAAAATCAGCACTATGAGCAACACAAGGCTGCCGCCCATCTGAGCGAGCAGTCAGCAACACGTATACTGCCATGCTGACAATGGGATGTGGTGAGGAGAATAATGATGAAGACTGCGGCCACAGCGATGAGTCTCTGTCTCATGTAAGTGCTACAGACAAAACACAGTCACACAGCGGTTACTGTTACATGGAAGTATTGAGTAATAGAGCCTACAGCAACACTGTGCACAATCACAGTCTCATCCATTTATAATGGCCAGCAGTGATGACATCATACCCAGGGGGGATGTGAAGAGTGAAACGGCAGTTAAATCACCACTAGGAACTAAGTGTACTCCCACCCAGCTTGAACCTCTTCCTGCCTTTGAGTCTCTTTAAGACCCTTTTGCCAGTTCTGTGACATATCTTACATGTTTAGTAGGGATTGACCAATGCTGGTTTTTCAAGGCCGATACAGATAAGTAGTTAATAAATCCGATAACCGATATCTGAATCCAATACTCATTTACAGTGAAAATCTTTAAGTCAAAATTAAGAGTTTGTAATGTTACAAACTCCAACACAACTTTTGTTATTAACATGATCGGCTGTCAGGCAAATAAAAACGCCAATCCAGATATTCTAAACTGCCAAAAAACGGCCCGATAAACGGTCTCTTGTACGGATTAATTTGGTTTTATCATATCCAAACAGCTGTGAGTATCGTTTTTAAACAGTTTAAGCAGCTTTTGAAAGTTTAGAGACTATATTTAATATCATAAACATCAAGAAAGCATACCTAATAAGCAGTGAGTGTGTCACAGTGTGGTCTATCAATGCTGGGAAAAACTCTAAGATGTGATGTTAAAAAAGTCAGATGGACAAACTGCATGTTGAACCTTGGGTGTTTTCATGTAGCTGTAATCAAAAAACAACCTCTGGTTAGCAGAAGAGACAAGTCCAGTCCAGAATAGTGGAATCCCTTATGTTAATTGTTGTTTGTTACAGTGGATGCCATTTTGTTAAACTGTGGTTTTTCTGAGAATTAACAGCAGTTAACCGGATACAAACCTGTGATAACTTCACCAGAGACTTTAAAGTACACCTAGTCCTGTTAGCGGTTATCCATGTGAACCCATTAGTAAAGTTCACGTCCTGGCATGTAGGGCGCTGAGGTTATGAAATGCACATTTATTATTTGGTGCAGGCACGCAGCGCACCCAGGGTGCACATGGAACAGGGTGGGATAAATAACATATGTTATCGGAGGGTGTGTAAGGATCTGGTAACAATAAACACAGGTCCTCTGATCACCTTAAAACGCTGTTTTCTACACCACAACATACTGACAGTTTGGTCATCGAGTGGAAGGTCCAGAGGAGCTTGTCCAGAGAGGAAATTCGTCCAATACTCAATATGTTGCAAATATGCTGCCATTAGCACATTATGTCTCTTTTAATAAACATTTGTGGATATAGTGAGAGTTCAGACGTCATGTTTTATGTAAGGATGTGACCTTATTTCAAATCAAAATTTTGACAATAGCCACATTTATAAATTATTCTGTAATGCATTCAAATTAAAACATTAAAATCAGGAATGAGGTCTTGCGTTTGAGGGGATTTTTCTTTTCTTTTTTACAGACTATGTGGAAAACTAAGGTATACAAGGCTTGCTTGATGTGCAAAAGAGAAATATGTGTGGTTATTTCTGCAACAACAGTGTTGGTTGCGCAAGATTTAAATGTGGTGGCAACCACAGCAGATCTGGTGTGGGACGCTACAATTTGACAATGCGCGCCTCTCTAATTAGAGACTAATGATTTAACAAATACCTGCTGCCATCAGAAGGGCATTCAAGATGTTAATCGGTTAAAGGCTTTTATATTCAATAAGCAAGCTGTTGTGGATAACAGATGCTAGTTCGAATTGTTCATTCATAAAGCATGACTTCCATAATCATAAAAAAACCTTATTCTGTGCAGTTGGACTTTGGTTTTAAGAATCTATAATAATAAAAAGGTAAAACCGTAAATAAAAAAGGGATGCGGGCTATTTTAGAGAGGTTCAACTAAAGTGTAAGAAAAGGCACAAACTCTTGAGCAGTGCAGACTTACGAGCACAAGGGCGGCACAAAATGCCGTCAACTTTGACGCGGCAATTGCAGTGCTCCACTGAATTGATGCTGACTCCCCTCCTACTGCAGCTCTTTTCCCACTGGGACTCAAGGAAAATCACCAAAATACACGACGGACAAGGAAAAAAACTGCATAGTGAGTTTTAGCTCCAAAAAGTATACAAAATATTCATTTGTGTATATTTCATCTCAGATTTGCTATGTTTATGACAATTACAGGGCTGTCTTCTCGAAAATATCTTCAAAAACACAGCTATGTTTTTTTCCTAACAGAGTCACTAAGTGTATTTCCTCCAATTTCCTGTGAACGAGTCTATTTCCTGCATGGGCTTGCAGGCTACAGTGTTCTTCTTTCTTAGATTATTTTATTTTAGATTAGTTTTTTTATTCAGCCCCCACTAAGTCTAATTTGTTCCATCTCCTATGGAAGATCAGCTGTTATCTACTTAGTACAAACTTGTTGCACTACAGTGATACCATATGAAATTTCAGTGTATGCGGCCGCCTCCTATTTCATTTAATTGCACACTAAAATGGCCCATCTGTTAGTTCTGTGACAGCATGCCATGTTGACAAGCCACTTCATCCATTAGTTGAAATAACACAGTATAAGTAGAAGCAACAGGAACTGGACTTTGTCCAAGTCATCGTCAAACACATTATCTAAACAGTCATCAAATGCTGTAAGTACCAGCTATTTCACAGCCATCTTCTACATGGATCTGATAAGCACATGTTAGCAGCCCAACGCTCTGTCATCTAACCACTAACTCTCCGCAGCCAACGTGTTATTTCTGGACGTCTGAGTCAACAAGCAGACGACATCAGACCTTAGTGAACGGTCATGTCCATGAAAAGGCCAGGCTACGTTACACTCGTTTAATATCCCGTGTGTAGAACTACCAGTATTTTATGTTGCAGTGTGTCCATGAACGCTACCTAGTGCCCTGTTTTTACCTAATGACGTTCTAACAATGAAAATGTGTTGCAACATCTTTAAATTTGAGTCATTTATCAAGTAAACATTGCCAAATATTTTCTAGTTTTTGCCTCTCAATGGTTAGTTGCAGCACTATAAAAATATGCTCTATGGTGTTTTTTGGTTCTAACGTCACTTTCCAGGCAGCTAACCCCAACCCTAAACTTAACCATTGCCGCTCTGCCTGGAAGGAGTCGTGGGGGGAAGAAACACCCACAAAAAACAATAACAACATCCCAACAACTGTCCTGAGTAATGGCATTAAAATAGCTGCAGGTTGTAGCTTCATTTTATAGACAGATATGAGACTGGTATCAATTTCCCCATTTAACTTTCAACAAGAGAGAACATGTTTATTTTCCAAAATGTCAATCCATACCTTTAATCCTGGCACTACAGTAACCTACTAAAGCCCACAGACACCTGTCAGCCATAAAGACAAGAATTCCCAGTGGCCATAGTATAACACCATTAAAGTTGTACATTATTTAAATGTAATGCATCTATTCTATAATTCTGTCAATGAGGAAGGAAAATGATAGTGTCCAGAATGTTAACACTACAAAAACACACATAAAAACAAACACCTTTAATAGATTTGTAGTGTAAAATTAGCCCCATTAGTCCAAGAATAAACTATGGAGTTTTTCTTATGAAAGTAGAATGGATAAGGTGTAAGAGGGAGGGATCTCGGACACAGCTTATGGAATCCGTCTCCCAAGGAATGTGAGCAATCCCTTCCCGTCTCTGTTCACTATGGGGTCATATGTAAGGTAAGTGTTAAGAGGCCTTCCCAGACCGGAGGGACTAAATATGGGAGGTCCACTCATCTCGCTTTCTCATCATGACATCAGTCTAAAAGCTCTGCACGCCTTCCTTGTTGCTTAGACGCAGCACAGAAACAGGAAAACATGAGCAGAGCCAGAAACTGGAGCAAAGTGGATTGAGAAAAGACAGAGCAATGTTTTTTTTTAACACAGGGGACTTTCAATCTGTGTGACAGTTAAGAGGGGATGCTAATGAAATATTGAACAGAGGTAGGAATTAATGAAAGGCCATTAGGGGAATGTTATTAACTCTGTGGCTTGCTATCCATCCATGTAATTGTCAAACCAGCTCAAGTCCCTAAAGTTAACACTGATGTGTACTTCAGTGCCGATATCACAGCTCCGTTTATCTTAAAGCTATAATCCAAAGAGTGACATACATTAAGAGAAGAAGTCAAAATTGAGTCATGTGATCCAAAAAGACTCTTCCCAAAATGAACTGCAAACTTCACTGGCTACAGCAGAGCAGAAAGCTGTCAACAAGCTTGTCAGCTATTTCAGCCCACGGACAGGAAGCAAACCTTTCCAGTTGCCACTAAAGGGATGTTTCCAAAACATTTGTATAGGCTCTGTGGGTAGAGACAAAAGGGAAGTGCCAAGAAACAAGAACAAGTTGGGAGCTCTGCCAAACCTGTTGGAAGTGCCAAAGCACCACAGTGTCAAAGATCCAAGCTCGGAGGGCCATATAGTTGGGCGACAAATGGCAAAATACTGCCCTCTACAAAGCCCCGTCTGAAACTTTGCTGTAGAAGACATCACGTCAACACTGACGGTGGTCCCATCCACCAACAATAACCATCATCTATTTTAGATTTTATTTGCTTATCTTGTTTATTCGATTGTTGTGATTTAACATTGTAATTTTTAACCTTTTGTCTATTGTATAAATATCTTCATTGTATTATAACTGTTTATTATTTTAGGATGTTTATTATTTTAGGATGCCTAATAACATCTGGCTAGGGGACTGCCGATGAAAATTAGCCTATGGCTAACTCGGGTACGCTTACATTTGCTTTGAATGTTGATCAGCGTACATTGTCCCCTTTTCAAATAATCAAATAACTGAAAATGAAATGAAATCACAGCATGGTTTCATAACCTCTTAACCCATAAATGATCACACAGGGGTCGTAAACGTCAAACACTAGGTGCACAGGCTGTGCACTAAAATGCAACAAACCCGTTCCAGACAATCACCGGCAAGATGGTTGGGGGAGGGGGTGGGGGGTTAGTGACAGTCAGTTAGGCATGATAGTTAAGGAAACATGGGAGGAGGGGCAAGCTTTCTCTGTTTTGTTTGGTATTTACTGGGAACGTCAAAAGGAAGGGACATCATGCAGGAACTCCTATTGGACCTTCAAAGAACAAATAAAAGGAATCAGGCATCTTAATCTAAAAAAACTAATTTGTTCTGTGAAAGATACGCTATGTGAAAAATGTCCCAAAACAAATTGTGCCACACAAATAAAAATGTAGTCTTCAAAAAGAAAAAAAATTCTTAATGACCAAATTTGGAGATACATGTGATATATGTAGTCTAGATATGTCTGAGTAAAGCTTAGTGCAGAATGATGTGTAACTGAATGTGATCCTGTGTTACATGACATTTCTCTAAAGATTGCACACTTTCTATTTATATTTTGATAATGCAAACCTCTGCACATCCCCTGGTCTATATCTATTGTACATCCTGCACATCTCTCATTTAAAAAACATTTGTTGTTTTTTCATACTTCTATTGTAATGATTCTATATAGATTGTTTATGTCCTCTTAATATGTTTATCGTATACACAAAATACCCGGGCAAATTCCTTACCTACTCGGCAATTAACCGGATTCTGATTTTAGACAGCACCAAAACTGTCACCTCACTGTGAACTCACAACTGGGATGATTCCTGGGCAACAGAAAGTAGCTGCTCAAACAGTCCATTCATCATAAAGAGACATGATGCATCAGATGCAAAGAGCAAATGTCTACATTACTGCTGGTACTTTTGGAATTCTCCAATTGGCCAATCCAACTTTCAGGCCACAAAGAAGAGACAGCACATCTATAGACCTCACAGCCTTCTAGCTCCTAAATATTGACCAGGATTAGAAACATGGCAGCCTGTTGGTCTTCCTGTCTCTAGGCTATGTGTTAGGTCTGCTAATGTGACTCCACATAGTAGATTTTGTTAAATATTTACCGGTCCAAACAAAAGCATGAGGCAGTTTAGTTCAGATAAGCTTTAACCCTCATTGATCATGTCGAGTGTGTTTTTACTGCTTTGACTTCGCCACGCTTAACATAAATAAACTCACCTTAGTAGTTAAGCCCTAGATTGAAGTGATGTCTAAAAGTTCAATCTATCCAAAGCTGAAGCTGCCTGGAAATAAATGCCCATGTTGTTCTCAATCACACATTTAGAAAATGTTTTATAGTCATGCTGCATTTCACACAGTTTGTTATGTAACAGGGTCTGACTTTAATCCTCCAAACAATTAATAAAAATGTTGTTTCTTCATGTTCCTGGTGTGGTAGAGCCAAAGATTCAAAACCTACCTTTCCAACAAGTCATAAAACTATATCTGCAGCCCAATGGGCTTATAATAATATAACATCTAGTAGATGTTTTCTAGTTCTTGCTTCTTAATAGTTAGAGCCGGGGCCCTGCCACCATCTGGGCCCATAACTCAGCTACGCCCCTGAAGTGTATCCCCCAAAAATGTAGGCTATATTTGGCTAACAATGATATCATTTCTGATACGTTCTTACTGTAGGCTATTTACTGCTCTACCATCACTTCCTGTCATAACTGTCATATTCCCTTCAGACCAACCTTCTATCAGTGGAGACTTGGAGAGCTCTCTTCTGTCCTCAGGAAAAGACTCTACCAGTCTTTTAATCAGCCGCCCCAGATCGGAATAACTCCGATGCAAGTATAAAATGTTCCTGTCAGACCACTCTGTCCGTATCTCGAAGAAGTCCTCTTCCTCTCCCCGCTGGCTGATGATGAGTCTCCGGATCCCGTTGACCCAGCAGTCCCGGACAAACATGTTGACCAGCGACGTGCCTTCAAACACAGCCGATGCCATTCCTCAGGCGTCAGTCCAGCATGCTGGGGCGGACCGGCGGCAGGCAGCAGGGTCACGGCTGGAGGAGTCGATGCTACTGAGATTAGAAAATTAAAGAAAAAGAAATCTGGAAAATAAGAGACAACTTGAGTAACTTTTCGGTTTGAGCTGTCTGACAGCAGCTGTGTGTTACGCAGGAGGATGACGATGTTACAGGCGTGAACTCAAACGTGGCATGATCTGTGGGGAATATAGACTTTAGAGTCAGAGATACCGCCCCCGCACAATTGATTTGTCAATCGATCCAACAACTGTTTATTTTGCTGTCATCCTCGGCAAAACGTCGAAGAGATCAAATCAACATCTCCAAAAATCTCTCAAAGTATAGAGTCTTGCTCCCTGCTTCAGTCTGCCGTTAGTTTCCTAAATCCAGAGCATGTCACTTCACAGTCTGGATAAGCTTTTCTTTCAGCACAGTTTCCTCCCCTCTCCTTCCTCCCTCCTTGACAACAGGATATCATTATGCAAAGAATCCAAAGGGCTGCAAAGACAAAACTGTCCAGCTCCTTGTTATTTTGCTCTTTTTCTTTGTTCAAACATCTTTTCTTACCCCTGGATTTGATGCCATTTGTCCAGTCTTTTCTCAAATCAGTAGCCTACCCTTAAACTGGAAATGAGATGTTTGGAAACAACCACAAAGTCCAACAACTCAAATATCTTGTACCAGCTATGGAGCATTACAGTTTCCTACGCCAGATCCCATTTCTGACCTCCCATAACTCATGTCTTAGAAATATACCATAAAACAGCACCGCAACCTATTTCCCCCCCTTTAGTCAGTGTGACCAAAAAAGAAGCAGATATTTTCTGCTTTGCTTGATTGAGCAGCACACTAATGCTAAAAGAGCTTCACAGGAAGTCGTGGACAGTCAAGTAATGACGATTCAGCTATAATTAACTATTCTCAAACAGTTCTGGTAAAAGCAATGTTTAATAATACAACACAGGAAGCATGTTAATTGCACAGAAAAGAGAGCTTGGAAACTCTCTTTACTGGACACACTAAAGCACCTAAACATTTGCAGAAAACTGACAATCGCACTGTTGAGATCAGAGAAAGCTGTTACGCTGTAATGTGCACATTCGATTTTATGCATTCATGCCCCAATCGCACCTTTGTGAGTGTTTCAGTCTCACCATTGCAAAACGTTAAGGTCTCAGAACAAGGCGATGCAGCCAGTCAGGGAAATAAAGTTTCAATTTGCCCCATTTTAAGCATCCAAAGAGGTCTCTCCTTCCCATGTGCCATGTTTCATATTCAGCTGCTTGGTTCTGTGTCGTAGCGAGGAGACATATTGGGAGGTAAAGCTGTCAAACGGTCTGCATTTAAAAAAAAGAAAATGTTGCTGAAATGAGGAAATGTATAAACAACTTTATGAAATGTTCTTTAAATCTAGTCTCAGTGAGGAATTCCTGTTTCTCTAGACTTTGCCCATCTACACACCTGCTCTGAATCAGCCTCGTTAGTATTTCACTGCTCCCAGAGTTCCCCCCCCCCCAGCCAATCAGCTCGCTGCCTGTTTCCCTGCAATCACCTCAACTAAGCCCATCTCTCCACCTGCACTCCGTCCCCTAGTTTGTATTTAAGTCTGCTACGTTAACATGTGGCAGGCTAGTTTCATAAACTGCAGTTTGTTTGTTTTTTAAGATTACTTTTTTTTTTCTCACTTTGTTATGGTGACAATGGATAGACATGAAAGGGGGAGAGAGATGGGGGATGACATGCAGCAAAGCGAGCCAATCAGAATCCCAAAAATAGCCAAATGAAAATGTATACATGGGTTGTACTTTTGGCGCAGGTGGAAGTTCTGGCGCAAACTTGTGACATTGGCTGTCCAAACCTCCGTTTTTCACAGTTTACATGCAAACGTGCAAACAAAGTTTTCCTAAATCTAACTCTGGCCGGAGTTTTTAGAAAGACTTGTTTTCAGAGGCGAATTTGCTTCGTTTGCGTTTTGTTCTTGTATGATCAGTTTTTGCTTTGACTGGATTTTATATAAAAGGTTATTAGCACACAAAAAACATATTAGTTCTTTACAAATAGCAGTTTTCTTTGTCAGTTTCGCAGGTATTTGGTCAAAATCTAAAGCTATTTGAGCTGATGATGGAGCTAGATGGAAGTCGGGAAAACAGCAAAGGTGTTCGGCATCATCCTCTGTGCGACATAAATACCTGTACCATATTACATGGCAAACCATCTAACAGTTACCCACATATTTCCACCAAATAATAACAAAAGTCAACCGCATGGTGAAAATATGATCCCCTCTGGGGACCACAAGTCGAGATGTTTTAGTGTGGACCAAAGCGGTGGACCAACATACAGACAGACCATCCAAAACTTTCATGTGTTTGAAAAACAATGAAACATACTATGAAATCATTAGATTAGATTTTTTTCAAGTATAGAGATGTATGCTGCACAGTCTATTTTAAGCATGAACGATTAGAGAATGATTGTATTACACGGAAAAAAACGCCTCAGAATGATCTGAAAACCCCTTCTCTGTAATAATAGGATCTGTCTGTTAAACCGGGCTTCAATCTGTGGTTTGGCCACATTTACAGAGTCAGCACATTGTGACTTAATACCTCATTCAAGTATAATTCCTCTGAAAGAGTCAACTTTAAATGGAAAAATAGACTTTTGCACACTCATCCTTCTCATGCGGAATTCTAAACCCATTTGTCATTACAACAGAGCTGAGGCCAAATCTCAGAGCAAGAGGGATTTTTGAGGGTTGGTTTGTATCACAAGAGACCGATATGTCACTAGATGGAGGACAGTTTGGTTGTGTGGTAAAAAGATTTTTTTTACTCATTAAGTATTAGAGCAACTGGCTTCAGGTTTAAAATAATAATTTGAGGGCTAGGTGTGAGTTAAGGATTGTAATGTAGAGTGTACTGTTACTTACAGTTAGTTAACATCCCAGACCTTGCAACATTTAAGACTTCAAGGAAAGGCTTTACATTTCAGAAAATATGCACGTTTGCTTTCTTGTCGAGAGTTTGACAAAAGATTGAGACCACACTGACATCTGTCCATTAAATATGAACCTGGAGCCAAGACAAAGTTAGCTTAGCATACAGGCTGAAAAATGGGGAAAACAGCTAGCCAGGCTTGATGCAAAGGTAAATCAAATAAAAACACCAAAAGAATGAGCAATTTATGAATGCGTTTATTTATTTCTAAACAAAGTTAATGAGAAAAAACATTGAAGACAAAGCTATTTTTTTAAGATTCTTTTTTTGGCATTTGTGGCCTTTATTTTTGAAAGCACAGCTAAAGACATGAAAGGGGAGATAGGGGAGGGAATGAGATGCAGCAAAGGGCCGCAAACCTCTACATATGGGAGCCCGCTTAACCAACTGAGCTATCTGGGCTCCCAAAGTTATTTTTTCAAGTATGACAATCTGTTTCGGAACGTAAAACCCTGCTGTAGCACATGTACTGCGAGGTCTATGGTGCAGCTTATGGTGGATGTTTACCTTATAACCCTACTGTAGGTGGTGAACCCACAACATAGTTAAAGGCAGAGATTTGGGGTCTTAATTATCACCATTTTTGCAGTAGGTGAGAGAAATGGGGGGCTTCTTCAGCTCCTATTTATCAATTTGACAGTCCTTCAATTCCAAACTCCCCACTGCAACACCCTAGAACTGCAAAGCTGGTGTAACACAGATGTCTCCAATCAAGCTCCAACTGATGGTCCGGTCTGGCCTGCACCAAAATAAAAGAACTTCTGTAGATTTCCACATTAAAATCACCTGTGATGACAAGAGAGAACTGATCGCCAGTTTCAAAGTCCCTCTGCTCCAGCTGCCAATGTAAACCTGTTTCCTCATCCCTTCCCTTGAAGTAAACATAAAGTCCAACTTCTGGCGAGGCCATATGCTTTGGTCGTGCTATCAAACCTGCTTCTTTGCCCTTGTAAATCCTATGCCAGGCCCTGTTCTTTCAGAAAACCAAACATCAGAGGCTCACAAAGAAAACCTGTCAGAAAGAAAGACAAACACAAAGATGGACGCATCTGCCAGGGAACAAAGAACATCTGCGTTGATGGAAACAGGCATTCCCTTTTCATTGAGAAGCATTGTGTGGAAAAGCTTTATTTGGAGGAAGTCATCTTGAGCCATAACTCTGCCCTCGTCCACACAGCAGACAAAACCCAATGAAGAGTGCAGGAGCTGGGGTGAAAGTGGCTTAGCGAACTGCTGGAGTGTTTTAACAGGCTCTATAATGGACTGGTTGTCTTTGCTGAGCATCTGTTGGACCTAATGTTTTATGGCCTCATTCTTATTGTGTCTCCAGTGAAGCTGAGCAGAGGCCCAAAGAGTCAAGGCAGAACCAACGTCTGCTTGCTTTATTTCCTCTCGTATGGAGATCCAAGTTCCAGCTACAAAAGTCATAAATCTGATCAGTGGGGCTGTGTGTGTGTGTGTGTGTGTGTGTGTGCTAGATGATGCTGCTTATTGTAAATTAACTGCACCATTACATCATATGATTATATTCTAGATGTCTTTCCTTAAACCTCAGCCTGACATGCAATTTAAAATAAAATTGTGGGTGTTCAAACACTTGACCACACAAAAGGAGTTTGTAAAGAAGGATCCACCACTGGACCCACTATAGTCAGGATGATTGAGCATGTATTGATTATTTGATGGATTTTTGAACATGCATTCTGGATTCTGTAACGTAATACGTTTTGAAAGTATCCTTCCCAACACTGATTGTGGGATGCTTATGCTAGCGTAGTGTCCCGTGTTTTGGACACCGTAATATTTCATTGGAAATCGTATGCAGTTCACTTACACAATTTTGTACGTACTAAAAAATCTCACATACTGTCTCACTGGTCAATAAATAGCATGTTAGTATAGAATTTCGGACGCCAGTCCAGGCTGTTTCTCAATGTGATCATGCTAAGCTAAGCTAAGTGTCTCCTGGCTTCAGCTTTATACTGAAGGGACAGACGTGAGAGTGTTATCAATCTTTTCACGTAACTTTTAGGCAAAAAAATGTGAATAAGCAAATTTCCCAAAATGTTGACCTATTCTTTTAAGATTTATGACTACTTTAAACTGTTCAAAGTAAACTTTTGTCTTCTAAGTTAATACAGTAAAACATAAAGCAAGAAGCATATGTCCAACCTAACACTTGCTCCATCTTTACAAACTGGTCACGCAACATTGTGAATCATGAACTGTATGGGACATAGACTTCAGCAGCACACATTAACCACGTACTGTATAGGTCCATGATTTAGGGCACATTGGGACAGAGGTCTCAAGAAATGGAATATCTAATGTCTCCATGACTGATGCTTTAATCTGTGGCGAGGCCTCCAGGTTGCAACTTCACCATATAAATCTGAGATACACTGTAGGCCTGCAGCCCAGAATGTGAGTTACAGCCTTTTGACCCTCTGTGTTTTTATTAATATCAGCAAATGAAGTGTCTTATTAGAGTTTTTAATAACTGCTTAATGATCGCTAACACGTCAACAATTTTAGTCTAGCCAACTGTACACCAAGTCAGATGTCATTAAAACAAATAATGATAAAGATAACACCTACAGGACTGTCATCTGCCAGAAGCACTTTTCCCATCTGCCAGCATGTCAACATTTATGCTGTTATATCTACATGCCTCCATTAATTTCACACGGCTGTGAATAGGCAGCCACAGGTGCCTCACAATAACACAATTTATAGCTTCATATAAAACTGTCAAGTGTGGATTATACCCATTCCTTTGATGCTCGTGCTACCTTGAATGTCCCGAATGTCACTGAGATGTGTTGGAAGGAACTGCTCAGCTCTAAAAAAAAAATTGCAACTTTTTGCATTGCAGCACAATGTCTTGGATCTGTCTGATTATGTTTTAAAATTGTAAATGAAGCCACGCACTAAGTCAGATGTGGCATCTGGTATGTTTACCCTGTATACTTAACAAACACATTTTGTGGTTACCCTTCTGAGAAAGATTAGCATATCTGATAACGGACTTTGCATGTTTACGTTTTAGCAGTTCTGATGAGTATTGTAAAGCCGAGACTGCAATCCCGCTTATATGCCAGAAATGTAACTGGCATATCTCACTATGAGTGCAGTGCAAATTTAAACTTGTCTTGATGTTACAAACAACAAAATGCGTCATTAGTATCATTAATCTTGTCAGGCTTGTTTTTGCAGGGTGAAACATTGAATTTAATCTTTAAAATATGACATTTCAGAATACTATTTGTCTCCAGCGCAACAAAATCCTTAAATGAACAGCATCAGGTTTACAATACTTACTAAATGTATACTATAGATATAGGTCAGAATTCTGTGTTCCAGCCAAGTATGAGCTGCTCTACAAGTAAAAGTTTAGAAGGTGTTTTTTTTTTATTCAAGACAATGCTGCTTTATGATAAATAAAAGATAAATGGCATGCAATATTGCAATATCAACAAATTAAAATACTTTTTTGATGACTTGATCAGACAAGTAAGTAACTGCACCTGCTAAAAGTGTAGATGAGGTCATATCTCACAAAGGAAATAGGCTATGAAATGAATAGACTATACAGAGCTTAGGGGAAAATATGTATGCTGCAATATATATTCCTTAAACCTCAAGCAAGAAAGTACACTTGCATTCTGTATAACAGAATTAAAACAGCTGCTCTCTCATGTGCTTTTACACATGATTTTAACTGCACCAACAAATTCAGTGGAAACTGCTATATATGCAAAACAAAATGATCTTGAGGTGTATCATCTCTTTAAAATAGTTTCTTCGGCAGAAGATATTTTTCCAAATGAGCTGCTAAAATGCTGAGAGACAAAATTAAAATCAAGCACTCAAAAACATTTTGGTTGAGCATACCAATGGGGCCCGGGGAGGAGCACAACCCCCTCATGCACCCCCTGGTTCACGGGGGGGGGGGCCCTCAAAACCACATGATCCACTAACTGACTTCCAGGGCCATCCTGTGGTACAAGCAAACTAAGCTACCTCCCAGCGCCTGCCCTTTGCTGTTTCTCTCTCTTTTCTTGTAGCCTATTTGGCTGTCTTTCAAATGCTGCATCCAAGGCTCCCTGGTGCGCTGTTCAGTGTTTAGGACTGTACAGCATTGCATTCCTTGAAGAGACCCTCTGTGGAAACTCAACTGAGATCTAGGCTGTGTGTGGGCTACTTAATAATTGTAGTGTTCTACATCTATCCATAAAATAGATAAATGAATAATTTGTGTCACTCTGCATTTTTTTTCCAGTGGATTATTTTGAGAAGTTTAGAAACCCCCAAACTTGCAAGAGGCCATTAAGATATTGAAGTTAACAATTTGGAATGCTGTTTGGACTAGCAAAACCCTCCTCCACAGCACTGTAAAGGAAGGCCCGGCAAAGCGGACATATAGGCTAAATATATTAATAACAACAATTTTGGATGGCGCTTGCCAAAGAAGCCCCTGTCAAGTCATGGCAGTTTTTTTATTAAAACCTCCTATTGTAATAACCCGTCTGCTGCACGAATGAATTATACTGACTGTCTGCTGGCCTGAAAACTGAAGGTTACACAAGCGCACACCCTGGTGGACAACAGATACATGTACGTGCACAAATCTGAATTGCAGTTCACCGCCAGCACAACAGAGGGCCCATCAGTGTTTTGATTTCATTGAACTTTGGTGGTCAAAATAATCGAAGAAGAAAAGGTTCCTCAGATAAGGAAAATGGCCGACGTTGAGATGGACGTCGCGTCCAGTAGAATGAATAATGGCAACGAACACGTGTAAGTCATTTAATTTAATATAAGTCGTTCATGATAATAACGTGCAAGCGCCTTACCCACCCGTAATCCAAAGGGAACTGTTGAGTAAGTAATAGATGCGGAGGCTAACCGTAGCAGCTTCACGTTGTTGCCGGGGCTAACGTTCTTAGCCAACTAGCTAATATTCGTTAGCTCAGCTAGCTAGCATTAAGTTTCGCTAAACGCGTAGTAAATAGAAGTGCACATCAACAGTAATGTTGTGTATTTACTTCAATGATATGTACCAGTCACACCACACACAGTCAAACACATGCATTTGGTCGCATGGAACAATCCTGTAACGAATGTTAGCATAGCTAGAAGCTACCCGATGCCCGTTTCTTTCCTAGGATTGCAAAGGTACTCTCCCTCTGATTGGCTAGTACTTGTTCCCTGCTTTGGTTGGGTTGGTTAGGTTTAGGTAAGATAAGTCGGATTGGTCAGGATAAGCTAATCAGAGGCAGCGTAGGGCGGGACATGCCTTTGCCGTCAGTTGAAGAAGAAAAAAAAAGTTAACCGATGATGCTGATTTTGCTAGCTTTAAGGGTAGACACTGCAGGTGAATATGGGAAATTTGATCTATAGATATCACAATTAAACTACCCCAGTATATTACTTGCATGAAGGAAATAGTTTTGTTATTACACATTTTATATGTTCAAATACGCAAAGAAGGCACTGTCTAACGAGAAAATGTAGTAAAAATAAACACCTAGCTAGCTAACGTTAAATATGCTTATATTTTTTATGCCCCCCCCCCCCCCCGTTACCTTGAAATAACACGTTATGTGAGCTAAAAAATGTGTGCATGTGACCGCAAGATAGTGGCTCCCCTTTAGTTCGCTAAGAACGGTTAGCGTATCCGAGCTAATGAAAGGAAATCGTCTTGGCGGTCGTGCTCAGAGGAAGAGCTGAAAAGTTAAGTGTATGGTGACAAATGACCATTGTTGCCACACTGATCAACATATTTTTTTCTCACTAAAAGTTGCTGCAATTATTTTGTTATTGCTCACCGTTTCCGCAGTTTATAGTTCAGCACATAGCACGTAACCATGGTTCACGCTACCTAAACCACTCGGCTAACTTGTGCTTTATAGCTTTATCTTTATTTTAGAAGTGTTAAAATGACTATAATGCAAGCAATATATTATTTCACAACATATTCGTACAATGTCTGCCAATCAATGTTGTTCTCATTTAGAAAAACAATGTACATAAAACCACTTATAATGTATTTTTATTTTAAGTAGCCTTTCCGCTGAGCACTGTAGGGAACAAAGTCGATTCCACCACAGTAAAATAAATTGGGATTTTTGATTATAATACCAAAATTCACCAGTTGAAGGAGATGTACAAGATGTATCTCCTCAATGGTTATTACAGCTACAATTATTGACATTATCAGTTAATGAATTTATTTGTTTCAATTTAATTTTTTATAATTGTTTTTGTAGAAAGAAATTGTATTTATTGTGGATCTGTTATTATAGCTAATACCTGTTCCGCTTAATAAGATGTGAAATCTCATTTGACCAGTATTTCTTCAAAACTACAAAGTTTTTGATAATTAATCCTATTAATCACCATATTCCGATTATTTGACTGGTTGTTTAGCACTACTGTTTAATGTTGTGTGCTTAATGTTCAAGACTGTCCTTCCTCTGTTAAACAGGAAGCAGGATTTGGAGAGCCACGAAAAAAGTGGAAATGAGGACAGCGGAGACATGTCTGAGGAGGAAGAAGAGGAGGAAGAGGTAGGGGTGGACAACAGCAAGACCTAAATATCTTCAGTGGTATGATGCCATGATTCTGATATAAACATTCTACCTTAAATTAAGTTAAACCTAAGTTGTTTAAATTAGGTTTGTCTCAAACTCTGGTGGCAGTGGTGTTTGTCTGCACTTCAATAATATCCTGCCCATAAACAACAAATATTGTCAGTCTTATAATAATCTCGCTGTTTGTCACGTAGCAAGTAATTCAGCAGCAGCAAAACAACTCGCATCCAATTTATTTGGAGGTTAATTTCTACGCCTTCATCATATTTAGCTTTTCCCTGAAATAACTTCAATTTCTATGGGAGTGAAGATAGATTTTCAGTTTAACTGTTTTATTTTTAAACTACCATAACAACAACACAAATGCGCAAGGGCAGATCTTGTCCATGACTTGTCATAAAATATACTAGGGCTGCACAATTAATCAAATTTTAATCACGATCACAATTTTGACTTCCCACGATCAAATTTGCGTGATCAAGTGTTTATTTTTTTAAAGCGTCATTTCCTAGAACGCTCCGTTTTTTTTGCAAAGCCAATCTACCGCTCCGTAACCCCTGTCAGATCATGTGCCAGTCAGAGTTGTTCACTGCGGTTACTCTCCGCGCAGCCCCGCCACACAGCACCGGTCCACACTGCTGACGTTTGTCCACAGTTTAATTGTTATCAACACAGCTGTATATCGTTACGTATGAGGAGCAAACCTGTATTTGTACCAGTGTTTTCGCGGGTAACTGCTATCACGGCCGCCACGGCAAAGAACACAGAAGAAGTTATTGAATGCAACTACCTTCAGTTGGTAGAGTAACAGCGTGTGAGACGTTGCTGCTGGACCTGGACCAGAGATGTGACCCATGGCCAGAATATCGTAGTTCATAAAAATGCAGCGCAGTGACGATAGAGACATTTCAAACACACAAAGTGTGTATCCGCAAGTCCACCCGTGCTGGACCCGTTCATGATGAGTCATCCGTCTCTCTGTGAGTAGCGTCCATCACACTCCCTCTCGCAGTTATATATGGCCTATGTGACGAAAAAAATTGTTTTGGTTAAATTCAACAAATAATCGTGATCAAAATTTTGTCCATAATCGTGCAGCCCTATAATATACCATAAAAAAACTGATGGCCGGGTTAGCTTAGTTGGTAGAGCAGGCGCCCATTAAGATGTTTACTTCTCGATGCAGCGGCCACAGGTTCAACTCTCACCTGCGGTCCTTTGCTGCATATCATTCCCCCCTCTCTCTCCCTTTTCATGTCTTCATCTGTCCTGTGGAAATAAAGGCCTAAAAATGCTCAAAAATAATCTTAAAAGGTTTATAGTTATGGTCACAACATGTCTATAAATAATAATATAAAAAAAGACATAATGTTGTACCTGAGTGAGTTGTCAAGCTGATATATTGTCTCGTCCTAGCAGGAGGCAGAGACTAATGGCGAAAAGACAGAAGAAGGGTCCAAACATCACAGTAGCAGTGGTAAACACAAGAGGAAAAAACACAAGCATCGTAGTAAGCACAAAAAACACAAGCATGCCTCTGACGAGGACAAGGACCGCAAGCGCAAGCATCGCCACAAACACAGGAAACACAAACGCAAAGAGGGCTCCTCTCCCTCTGCCGCTGCCCTCTTTGCCTCCTCTGGCCACAGAAAAATTGAATCCTCTCCCTCCTCTGGAAATCCAAGTCTGGACGACAGGGCCTTGCTGGAAGACTTGGAGAAACAGAGGGCCTTGATCAAAGCTGAGCTGGACAGCCAGTTGATGGAGGGCAAGGTCCAGTCAGGAATGGGCCTGATCCTTCAGGGTTATAACTCTGGATCCGAAGAGGATGGAGAAGCTAGGATCAGAAATGGAGAACAGCGTCCAAGGGGCAGCTCAGGTAAACCCACATCGCCCAGAGGGGGAAAAGGTGGGAAATCTAGACGGGACTCAACAGAGGGCAGTAAGTCCAGCTCCAAGCGTCGTAGTCGGAGTAAGTCTGCGGACAGGCTAGCACAGGCCAAGGAGTCCAAGCAGGACAAGGTGACCAAAACCACCAAGGACACAGCGACTAAAGACAGAGGGCGGGGCAGAAGCAAGTCGAAAGACCGAAAGCAATCAGACAGCACTGATAGGTCCAAGGAGAGAACCAGGAAGTCCAACTCCCCCACCACCTGGAAAGGAGAGCAGAAAGGCAGCCGCACTGATAGACGTTCCTCTACACAGCGGGATGACAGGCCAAACCAGGAGAGAGGGAGCCGACAGTCCAGATCACCTGGAAGAGAACGGCCAAGTCGCTCGGACACTGACCGGGACAAACGGCCAGCCAAGTCCCCATCAAAGGACGCTTCGTTGGGGAAAGAGAACCGCTCCCCTCCTAGACGAGGGCCTCACAGCCCCATGAGGAAACGCAGTGCTTCCCCTCGACACAGAGATGCCCACCACCCCCCGGCTAGTGCCTCAGACAGGACATCGAAACCGAGCAACTCTCCATCAAGAACAAGGTCTCCCCCCAGGAGAGCCCGCAGTCGCTCACCAGACGCCAGGAGGAGGGATGTTGACAGGCAGGACTCACCTCTGAGGTTGGTGAATAGAGCTGTTGTGACTTTTATAACTTCTCATAGTAACATAAGCTGACTGAGACAGATGAGTTGGAGTGAAATAGCACACAAATAATAACCTTACTAAAAGGTGTTCAGGGAACTAATATTTGAGTTTTTGTATGAAACATGGAACATATTGGCCCTGTGAAAAGGAATCAGAGTGTCATCAATTTTCAAGTTTTAATATAAAACTTTAAAAACAGAATTGTACGTGTTTGGTGCAACCTCTAGCTCACCCAGTAAGAGCATATGCCCCATGTAGGCAGAGTCCTTTCCTGCAGCCTGGGTTTGAGTCCGACCTGGAGCTCTTTGCTCTGTGCCATCCCCCATCTCTCTCCCACCTTTCCTGTCTAGCCACTGTCACTATCTCATACAGGCAAGTGCCCCCAAAAAATAATCTTTAAAAAAGAGAAGAAAATGAATACACATCTTTGATCAACCATCAGTAATGGTTCTTTGTCACAGTAACGTTTTTTTAGTTTAAATGACAAGAATGTCCGGTTCAGCTTGTCTGTCCACTCCCTTGATGTTTCTACAGGAAGCGCCCCCGGCCAGATGCAGGGCCAGGCAGAGACCGGTCACGAGAGAACAGTCCCCGGGCAGCCGCTCGCCGCCGGATGAGCCGCTCGCCTCTAAGAAGACGGTCCCTGTCACCCCGACGACGCTCCCGCTCTTCGCCCCACAGACGGAGCAGGTCTCCACTGGGACACAGGTGATGGCACTTTTTTTACTCAACTTCCATTCAGGTTTGGGCTTTTGTCTCGACTTAAATTCTATGTTGGCAACTTGCAGTAGTATTGTGGCAAGACCGTTTTTTAGGTTTCATGGTTTACAAGAGAAATAACTATCCCTCTTTGACATCTATGCCTTGCAGGTCCGGGGAGAGAGACAGGTATGGTAGGCTCCGACAGTACCGACGCTCAATGTCCCGCGATCGGGACAGGAGAAGACGGCGCAGCAGAGATGAGGACAAGTTTAAGGGCAGCCTATCAGAGGGCATGAAAGTTGACAAGGAATCCTCAGAGGAAGAAGTGTGAGTAGAGGAACATATCGGCCCCTCTGTTTTCCTGCAGATCTTACATTAGAGGCAAATCATAAGCACCAACGATACATAGAGTAGCTGTTTTAATATTGCTTTACAAATGATATCAAGGCAACATGCACTTCTGTATTTCAAATACCCGGCAACATTTAAGAATAGGAAACAGCATTTTGTGAAGTTTCCACTCTGATTAAGCATTATTAAAGTCAGTATATGTCATGCAGAGAGCTGAGCTAATCATTTCAATCAACTAAAAAGACCTTTCAGAAACCGCAAACCCTGACAACTACCAGCTGACTAATATTGGTTTAAGCTTGTTCAAGGCAACTGCATATGTATATAATATACATATATCATTGTATTAATATCAATAACAATAATAATGTATCCTTTATTAGTCCTACAAGGACAAAAATTACAGAAATTACAATTATTAATATTTATTAATGGCCCAAAGAAAAGATCTGTAAAAAGTTTTAAAATTTGGAATGCGATTGGCAATGAGTCAGCCAGTCTGTTGTTGATATCTCACTTCAGAATTCACACATATTGGCAATAATAATAATAAGGAAATTGTGCATATCCATACTTTTTAATACCTTGTATGTGTTTGCAGTTTAGAGGACTTTGATGGAGAGGAGGTAGATGAAGAGGCTCTCATTGAACAGCGCCGCCAGCAGCGCTTGGCCATTGTCCAGGTCTGTTGACATTTCTGCCTATCCAAACCTGCTTTTTCATTCATTTCCATATTGGTCTAATGTTGGTAATCTATAAGTTATCTCATTAGTGGTCTGTGTACCTGGAAACACGTAAAATAACTAATGTACATGTCTTACTATGTTTGAAATGTATTCTTATGGTCACTCTGTTCCTGCCATTGTACAGAAATATAAGGTTGTGAGTGAAGACACCAACATGGTGTCAGAGCCTAGCAGCCCTCAGAGCAGCACACGCAGCCGCTCACCCTCACCTGATGACATCTTGGAGCGAGTAGCAGCGGATGTCAAGGAATATGAACGCGAGAACCTCAACACCTTTGAGGCCAGCATCAAAGCCAAGCACAACCTCATCTCCCAGGAGAAAGACGGTAATGTCTTGTTCAAAATGCTCATGTCTGTTGGCATACAAGGCCAACTGAATGAACAACACGGTCAGGTGTGTGCGCTCTGTAGCCAACTGCCATAGCTAGTGCATAATTGCAAGTGTCAATATGCAATTAATTTCTCAAAAAAATATATTTGTGGAATATTGTGGCAATAATATCTCCAATATGCACAGGAATTGTACTGATTTCTGTGTAAGTTGGCACGCACATCATTTATTGCCCCTTTTTCAGTCCTCATGCGGTGAATGTTGTTTCTCTCACCATTACCCATCAGTGCTTTTTCCTCCACATCTGCTGGCCAGAAGTACGATCACACTAGTTGCCAAGAGAACACCACTCACGTTAGGCTTGACATCTTCATCAAAGTGGGACGAGGAATAGGTGAAGCACAGACTTAGCTCCATACATGCTATCTGTGGCAGAATGTGGTTAGCGTGACCCAGATAACAACAGAATATTGCGCTCTATCCTCTCTTTCAGGCTCACCCATCACTTAAACCTTTGAAATGTAGTTGTGGAAAAGAGACGTGGGTCACTGCATGTGCTTCTATTCATTACTGAAGAGCACAATCTTCTGTGAACATGTAGGAGATCTGAACCTGAACAGCTAAAAGCTCCATCAGGGATAGCAATCACTTTAGTTTTTTCTCTTCTCAGTTTTTTTTTTTCTTTGGATTTTTTTTTTTTTATAGGAAACGAAATGCAATTTCTTTGGTGTTCTGACAAAGCAGTTAACCCCAGTTCAATCATGGCCAGTTTATTTCAGATATGGAGGAAGTTCAAAATACCAAGGTGAAAGCTAATTGATGGCATTTTTGCACTGCCTTTTAAAATAATTAAAAGTGCATTAATATTTCCACTTCCCTGCATTTTTTGTGGCCACACTGTGATGACAGATTGCCAGTCTATACAAATCTAAAATGGCATTTGGTTGCTGTGGGCAATGCAGAGTTGTGTGATGCAGGGATTTTAATTTTGCTTCTTTCTGTCATGTGTTCATTCAGTTGCTGGCTTGTAATCCAATACCTGGGTGTCTCTGCCACCTGCAGCATGTTTTGATCTCTGCAGAGTATGTGAATCAAACACGTTCCAGATATTCTGTTTTACAACGTGGTGTATGACTAAAAACTCATGCTGTGCTGTTTTCGTTGTTTTTGTTCATTTCAGGAGCAAACCCAAAGAAGCCTTCAGCCCCCGACATGTTTACAGAGTCAGATGACATGTTTGCTGCCGACTTCGATGTGAGTATTGGCTGTTGGGATTTAGGAAGAACAAATGTCAAATTTTGCAGCATACCTGAGCATCCTCTGCATTTTAGTATGTTATTTTTACCGGCTTTTTCTGAAGTTTCAGCAGGGAATAAGATAACAATAGGAAACGCTTTAAGACTCCTAACAACCTGGCCTGATTTTTGTGTCGTTTGGACAGAGTGCCAGGATGAGAGCAGCAGGAGTAGGGAAGGACTTCAAGGAGAACCCCAACCTCAGGGACAACTGGACTGATGCTGAGGGTTACTACCGTAAGTGCTGCCTTCCTAATCCTTTATATTCTCAGATGTTTTTTAGTGGCAAGCATGTGACATGGACTGTCTCAGTGGAAGTGCTCATCATTGCTTGGTTTATGGACTGGAAATGGCCAACATCTTCTATCCTGATAAAGGGTATTTCATATCTCGATAACAATATAACCACGATAGAGCATGTTTTCTGGTAATTTCAAATACAAATAGTCTATATGGAATAACCACACCAAGCCTATGTCGGATACTCCTGTGTGAATTTAAGATGACAAATAAAAAGTACAGATATTTTTTAATTTAGTTAAAACTTGAGTGCAAAATGAGCATTGGAAGGATCAGAACGTAAATCCAAGTGATGTTAATATAGCTGTAACAACAGTGTGTTAGACAACACTGTGCTAGAAACAATATAGGAACACACACATATACGATAGACATTTTAATATCGTTTTGACGATGTATATCAGTATATACCAACCAGCCTTAATGGAAATATAACATTACAACTTAATATAAGTAGTGTCTCTTGTCCAGGCATGTCCTGTTCAATTGGTTGGTTACTGTGCCTTATCACAAAAAGCTACGTGTGCCTTTGGAGTAACAGCCTTTCTGCTGTTAACACCTTTGTGGATTGTGTAAAAATTTAGGGGTGAACATTGGGGAGACACTAGACAAGCGCTATGATGTTTATGGCTACACTGGCCAGGGTGTGTTCAGCAACGTGATCAGAGCCAGGGACACTGCCAGGGCCGGCCAGGAGGTGGCTGTCAAGATCATCCGAAACAATGAGCTCATGTGAGTCCTGCCTTCTTCTTTATCGTGTGTGTGTGTGTGTGTGTGTGTGTGTGGGTGTGTGGGGGTGTGGGTGGGGGTGGGTGTGACCACAATTCTATGGCTGTTGGATAGAATTTGCGTTTATGAACAACATGTATGATTCTTTTGGTCAACAGGCAGAAGACTGGGTTGAAAGAGTTAGAATTTCTCAAGAAGCTGAATGATGCTGATCCTGATGATAAATTCCACTGCCTTCGCCTCTTCAGGCACTTCTATCACAAGCAGCATCTTTGTCTGGTCTTTGAGCCTCTAAGGTACCGAAATAAATAAAACACTACTCATTTTTTTGCATGGTTTGAGATCCACTGCTGTTTGTAACATTATTTTATGGCAATGCTTCCTAATTATCGCTGTATTCTCAACTATAGTATGAATTTGCGAGAGGTGTTGAAAAAATACGGTAAAGACGTTGGGCTCCACATCAAGGCTGTGCGTTCCTACAGTCAGCAGCTCTTCTTGGCCCTCAAGCTGCTCAAACGATGCAACATACTCCACGCTGACATCAAGCCAGACAATATCCTGGTATGCACCCGATCTTAAAATCAAGTTAATTCAGGTAAAGGAATGATGGTGGCTTAATACTGTGTGTACTATCTGTTTTGTCCTTAAAAAGGTGAATGAGTCAAAGACCATTTTGAAGCTGTGTGACTTTGGCTCTGCATCCCATGTTGCTGACAACGACATAACACCATACCTAGTCAGCAGATTCTACAGAGCTCCAGAAATCAGTGAGTTGCATTGTTTGTGTAAATCTTTAATCTAACTAGGGTGGGGTACCTTTCGCATTTGAACCAATACTAGTCCCGATATCGGCACCTGAAATTTGGTGACCGGTACCCAATGATACTTTCTTTCTGTAATTACAAAAAATAATAATTCCTAACCTATTTACTTAGAACTTAAACAAAACTGCAGAGCCGACTGAGATTGTTCTGTCCGCACCTCTGCGCGCGCATGTGTGTCGGACCTCCGCTCTCTGTCAATATGCACAGAGGACAAATGGGCTTGCGCTTACTCTCAGGTACTGAAATTTGGCACGGTTTGTTTTTACTTGAACCAATACTCAACGTGATTTGGTCCGTACCGGTTTCGTACCAAACCCTAAATCTAACCTTTAGTTGCATTCAAACAGGACCTTGCTCACAATTTCTTTCTTTCTCAGTCATAGGAAAGCCATACGACTATGGGATTGACATGTGGTCTGTTGGCTGCACTTTATATGAGCTTTACACTGGCAAAATCCTGTTTCCTGGATCTTCCAACAATCATATGATAAAACTAGCTATGGACCTCAAGGGCAAGATGCCCAACAAGGTAAAATTGCATCATAAAATTTCAGTTTTTGTTTCTTTTTCCGAGGGAAAAGAAAAGTCATGTTGATGTTGTATGCAGTGTTCAAGAAGTTATGGCTGATGCAATATCATGATTTTCTTTCCTCAGATGATCCGTAAAGGCTCGTTCAAAGACCAGCACTTCGATCAGAATTTAAACTTCCTGTACATTGAAGTAGACAAAGTGACAGAAAGGGTAAAGTGCTCCATATTTCTTCCACAGCACATTTTCACATAATGAAAGGGATTTTTTAATAACAAACAGGGAATGTTATTTCATTGGCTGTTCTGATCTTGCCAGCTGTATTTGCTACATACTGAAAAGCAGTTTCAATGACTATTGTAAACAAATCCTGTCATTTCTGCACCATCAGGAAAAGGTGACGGTGATGAGCACCATCAACTCCACCAAAGACCTGCTGACTGACATGATAGGAGGCCAGCGACTGCCTGAGGACCAGAGGAAGAAAGTGATGCAGCTGAAGGACCTGCTGGATGGCACGCTGATGCTGGACCCAGCCAAACGCATCAGCATCAACCAGGCCCTGCAGCACCCCTTTATCCAGGAGAAGATCTGACACCCTAAACGTCACACACTCCCAGAGCTGACAAAGAACCAACCACTAAACCAGCTCTGTAAGGAACTTTGCAGTGAGGCAGCCAACCCACAGACAGGCTTTTTAGTTCTTCCTCAATTTATTCTTTTTGTTTATGGATACATAATTGTGTTTTATTGTAAATAGATCATTGAAATGGTAGCCATTCTTGAAGACTTTGATTTTGCGATTCATCATTGTAAACTTTCCCTCATACCTGGCAATGCAGTTATGGACTATATATTTTTTTTTTTATTGAACTGGCATTGGAGTGACAGATGTTTAAGAGAAAGATATAATTCCTGTAAATACTGTATGTCGATTGCATTAACAATCTCAAGCATCGGAAGGTTGAGTTTTGTTGTAGTTGCAGATGACTAAATACATCAGTTGTTTTTAACCACCAATGTCATTGTGGGGCAATGCATGCTTTTGAATGTGCACCCTTTGTGCTCTGGATTTCTGTGGTGCAGGCCTGTGTAAATGCTCTGTATGTACATCAGTGTCCCACATGTGACGGCAACCCCCCCAACCCCTAACCAAGGCTTCAGGCCACAGACGCTTGAGCAGAAGGAATAGATGCATATTATGTACTCCTTGAACAGGATTTGTTTCTTTCAAAGCAGGTAGTCATTGTTTTCTGTTGCTGGACATTTCCATGTTTTTTTACCTTCCTCCCCCTCCAGCACTCTGGCTAGGTCCTGGCTCTTAAGGCTCTCACACTCAAGTGCCTCCTGTATGAGCCTAGTGTGTTAAAACACCCAACAATGCAGGTCTATTGAAACCACACCTGTGACCCGCCTCTCCCATTGTTGTGTATATAGTCCATAGTTACTGTCATTTCATGTGTGATTAATTTGTCTGTTTTTTTCCATCAAGTGGTAAAAACAATTTGTGATTTCAATAAAGAATAGTTGTGGAAACGCTGATGAAAGAGCACCTTCAGTATAAGACAACTTTTAGTAATAAAATGTTTCCTATTGTATACAAACCCCCTTTCTTCATTTAATCTCTAACATGTTGGCATGATGAATAGCCTGACGTGATGTACCTGTACATCCTGCTGTAAAACTGTTAAAAGTGTTTGTTTGCAAGTGAAAGTTATGGAAAGTGTACAGATTTCAAAACTGGCTGTCAAAAATTGACTTTTTTTATGTTCGTACCCCACTAAGTGCAGTCTAAAGAAGGCACAAAAGTAAAATTGCTGCAGCCTCAGAGCATCAAAGAAAAAACGGTCTATTTTTTAGTCCAGTTAGTACAATTTACCTGCCTGATATCAGAGAGAATTTCCGACTCGTTGCACTCTGTGGAGTGGGCGGATTCAAAGGTCTGGACCCAGCCAAACAATTTATCTCATGCTCCATCTCTGCCATGGAAAGTCGAACGGTGCCTTTCATTTCTGTTGAATGATTGTGTTGAGCTGCTAAAACGTATCATGGCTAGTTCTCTGTCTGGAAAGTCAGGGAAAAGATGCAGAAGCGCTCTGCTCGTGTGAAAAACTATTAAAGAACTTGTGACAGGAGCTGATGGGATGTCAGCCTGTAAATACATGTGGGCTACAGTGGCATAACCACTGGTATAAAATGTCAGTGTGAATGAGCAGGGATAACAATACCTACTGGCTTTAATCTTAACTCAGACGTGAGGCATGACTGCTTTTAATGTTAAATGTGTAACTAATCATGCAATCAAATTCATGAGAATGACATTCAAACACTGCATAGCTCACACCTTACGAGGCAGTTGTAGTTTCTTGAAATGATCAGAAGAGGGCATTGAAAGGCCTGGATATTGTCTGTGAATTAAGTCACTGATGGTGACTGGTCTTGGAACTTTTATTTTTTATAGTAGGAGTATATTCCCAAACAAAATGTTTATTTACTGTATTTTCATCAAGTTGCATAACATGTTTTCTTTTGGATGTGGTTTGATGAGGAAATCAGTATGAATTATAGTAATAAAAGGAGTGTGTTGTCTCCATAAAGACATAACTCAAACCAAGTTTCATATATTATCAAAATCAGAATATTATAAAGAAGAAAAGAGACTTAAAATATAGTTTCTTTTTAATGTCTTTTTTCATTTTTTTATTAAAACCATACAAACATTTGTAGTCAGTTATAAAAGAGCAAAGTGGCTCTTCTGGCGGGGCCGCAGTGCTGGGCACAGAAAAGCTCCGCTCCAAGCCAGATCTGTCTGGCCTTTACCCAGGGCCTGGGAATCCCTGCTTTCAAAGTCAATTCTTTATTGGCCCCAGGATACTCCCCATTTCCTCTGCTAAACCTAATGAAAGACTATTGTATTTACACATTATATATAAAAGAGCACAATAAATGTGGGGGGAAAAAGTAGAATGCATTTCGCAACTGATAGTCAGACTTTTATTATATAAATGTTCTATCGTTTTATCTTTTTTCAGGTCTCACAAGACACTTTACATGTTTACTTTATTTATTTTTCATTCACAATGGAAGATTGGCAGTGATCTTTCTCTTTACCAACAGGACGTATAAGGCACATACCTCAGTGTAATTTCCTTCTTTCAAAGGAAATGATTTCTACTTCTTTGAAGAAAATATACGCCATCAATGCACAGCTACAAAAATGACAAAAAATACAAAAGGACAGTGAAACAATTTTTTCCTCATTGCTTTGACGTTGGATAAAAGGTAAACCACTTAATATTCTGTGTTCAGTCACATCAGACTGCAAGGCAATACTAACATTGTTGACAAAGTCACTGCGATACTTGATGGCAGTAGACATTCTGAATTTAAGAGCTTAGGAAAAAATAATACAAATGATTTCCTATAAAAACAAAACACATCACTTTACAGTATGTATCATTATGAGAGGGAAATTCATGTGCTGTGGACCATTGTTGGTCATTAAGACAGATTAAAAACATAATATCTATTTATGTTAGCATACATAAAGCACCAAAAGGGACCTTTGATCATCAAGGATGAAAGTATGTCCATTTTCATATCAGCTCCGAACAGCCGTGCAATCCAACGTCAACAATCAGATTATCACAAACAGAATATAAAAACACTGTTATATACACTTGTGAGTACCTTACCAGACTAACTAAATCAAGCCATTTAGATATCAAGGAGACAACTATCTAAGGTGCCTTGAAGACTCGAATGTGTTCGATACCATACCGCAGTTACAGTTACTCTTGACAAAAACACCACTTGGTAAAACTTGTTAGAAGCACTGAAACATTTACAGATTCACAAAAGTAACATACAAAACAAAATGACAACAAATGTAAATACACCACTTATTCAAACCTATGACATATAAATTTCTCATCAGGGCCTGTAAAATGAATGACCCTTGTCTGAACTGCTGCGGCTTCGTACCTGGGGGATCAGAATGATAGATACTTGGCACACGGGCTAGTCTATGCACATGTATGGACAGTGTTCTTGTTTAACCTTGAATACATGCATTTTTACTGACAGCGTGTACAGCAAAAACAGTGGTATGTACAGAATACTGTTTTAAAGAAGTGATCGTTTGCCCACCGTCAAATAGAAATACAAAGCTTCCAAAAATAGCCTACATTCCAGAAAAGGAATACAACCATTAATCTATACATACTTTTGACACATCCCCTTTCTATGTGGGATGACTCTTTTACAAAATAAATGGGTTTACAACTGCCTGTTTCAGAACATTTAAAGTACATAATAAAGTTCTCGTAATTGCCACTTTGGTCTTAAAATCTTCACATACACCAGAGTTTTTCTCTTCCTTTTTTCCATTTTTACTAAGAGAGGAGAAAGCAGAGAGAAAGAGAGAGACAGAGAAAGAGCAGCTACTGCATGATAGCCAGGAACTTGCTCTCCTCAGCCAGCGTGGTGAGTAGAGAGCTCATGTCTCCGATCGCCATGTTTTTCAGGCCGGGGGCCACACTGTGGAAGTTCGCGGATGCTCGAGGTGTGGTCAGGCGTGATGAGGTCCTGGACAGTCCCTGGAAGATCGAGGGACTCAGCACCCCTGATACCAGGCTACCCTGGTCATAGCCATCCTCCAGCATGACACCAAAGTCCAGACTTACCCCCTCATCTAATATACCTGGCACATTGCCATCCACTGTGCTGGTCACCTGGTCTGCACCAGGGGAAAGAAGGCTACCCGAGTTCCCGCTGCCACCGCCTTGTCCCACAGACTCCGCCATGGAGTCCAGCAAACACTGGTCATCCAGGACAGGAAACGAGGAGGCCTTGAGATCCGCTGGTTCGTAGGAGAGGCAGTCGCCAAAGCCCTGCTCTAAGTACCCATGGTCTGTGGCCTCCAGTTTTAGCACAGATACCTGATGTGCAAGGGAGCAATGGTCCCCACTTCTCTGCAGTTGTTGCTGCCGGTTAAGACTAGCCTGGATTTCCCCGGAGTTCTCAAGATTGAGGTACTGCTGGGTCCTGACACAGTTCCTATAACTGTTGTTCGGTGGGCGAGGGACATTGACCTGCCGGTTGTGATTAAGCGCAGTTCCTTGGGAGAGGCTGGGGAGGTTGTCCATGGAGGCCCTGGTAAGGATTAGGTTGTTCCCGATCTGGCAAGAGGTGCTACTGTTGTGGTTTGGCTGGAAGTGGCTCTGCTTTTGAGGTCCATTGGAGGCCTGCTGTTTGGAGGCCTGCGGAAGATGCCCTTCAATTATCTGGGAGTAGTTAGGCCTTCCAAAGGTGTTTGTAGAGTTGTGAGCAGTAACTCTCATCTCCATGCAGGGGTTAGGCGATGTCTCTAGCTTCACCCCAGGGTTGACACAGCAAGCACTTTGAGACTCATTAGCTTGGGCACAACTGTTCTGGAAATCAGAGGGCACTTGCTGCTGAACAACCATGTTTCCAAACTTGCCAAAAGGCGTAGATGCCGGACCAAATTCTGTGCCCGACCACCTTCCACACTGTGTCTGGTGGTTTTGTTCCCTCTGAGGAGACCTGTCAACACTCCCTGAGCTCACTTCATTCCACTGGATGGGAAGCTTACTAGGGCCCGTCCGCTCGGCTGCCTGCTGCAGCTGGAGAGTTTGGGGCCCTGGGAATGCCATATTCAACCCCGAAGTCTGGATCTGTTCAATCTCCTCCATAGATGGATGGGAGGTGTCCCTCTGGCTAGAAGCTATTTGGTCCTCAATGTGCATGTAGGAGCCCCCATCCACCTGAACCTGGGAGTGGAGATACTGCACCAGGTCATCTGGTAGTATATCCTCATCCTCAAGTGACAGAACAGCCTCCCCGTCATCCTCCATGGCCAGGGCTTCTAAGGCTGCGTGTTCTGCGATGCTAGGAGTGTATGGTGAGTGCTGCAGGCCTCTCTGCAGGTTGCCCTCTGAGCGTGTGTAGTTCTGTAGGCTAAAGCTGCGAGTTTCAGGTGTAGAAAAATGAGACAGAGGTGGGAGAGGGTGGAGGTTGTTAAGGCTATTGAAGCGTTGTACTGGGGGCAGACCGCAAATATCCCGAGCCTGTGTCCGCACTGGGTCACTGGCCCTCCGGTTCCCGTTCAGTGGCCCCTCACCAGGATAGAGGATCCTCCTCCTTTGACCTGCATGTCCCATGTACCCATTGGTGAACCCGTTGGTGCCATCACTGCAGCAATGTGGCCTGACCAGAGGCGGCAAAGAGTGGTTGCTACCACCCTCATCCATCATGGCCATGCGAGTCTTCAAGCTCATGCGCTCCATGTTAGGAAGAGGCGTGGGAGGTGGGCCACCAGTTGCTGCTGCATACTTGGCTTTTAGGTGGTAGTGCTGTGCTGGGGTTAAAGTGAGCATCCCCCGTGATCCCCCTCCTCCCCCCATACCGACTCCTCCTACACCTCCACAGCCCCCACCAGAGAGTATCCCTCCACCCCCTCCTCCTGTCCCACCTCCATAGTGGCTTGCCTCGCTGGAGCGGCGGGAGGCATCAGTGGAGATGGGGTCGTAAGAGTCAGTAGAGCTAAGATTGTGGAGGCGGCGGTGGTGGCCGGCTGCCATCGTACCCTCACTCTGGGAAGCCTGGCTGGAGCGTCGACTGGAGAAGCAGGGGGAGATGCCTGAGGAGCGCCGACTGCTGCTCAGGTAGGCTGAACTGGTGGCGCTACCACTGCTGTCACGCCGGTCTCGGAGAAAATTGAGCACTGTTAGCTCTGTTAGCTCAGCATGAGCAGGTGGCTGAGGAGCAGACATCCCCCATTGCCTGCCCAGACAGGATCCTGGGAAGGAACACAGACAAAGAAAAAGGAATGAGAAGAGTTTGGAGAGTAAACAAGGATATTAAGTGGTGAAAGTGAGATTACAGAGGATGAGAGAGAAAAAGCCAAATTATTTAAATGTAAGTGCGGAGAGATCCCTCAAACAGATGTTGCCATCGACAACAGGCAGCTCTCGGCCATGAAACAGTGTTACATGCTATTTCTCTGATATGATACACGGCTTGATATAGTTCTGATACCATTTTCCAGCGGAACAGTACATTTTAAGCATTTGTTTTGCCTGAATGCTTCATCCAAAATGGGCAAGATGGAATTCAGGATAATTTACCTGCGTGATTTATACATGCATTTGTGCTGATGTGTAAATTCTGTGTACAGGTGCTTCTTAACAGTAGAAATGCCCACACAAGCTCAACCACGAAATAGGATACTACATGCTGCCGTGAATTTGTGAGGGTTGTTGACTTCGGTAAAGTCTTTTAATGGCATTTGGAAAAAGGTTTGGATCTTAAATTTGAAACAAACGTTTAAAAGATTAAACTTACCCTTCCCCAGGATATTGGGTAGTGTGGAAACTTTTGGGGGCGGTGTAGGGGACAGGGGCCCCGGCCTGGGCAGCGCTCCATTCACCTGCTTTAGCCTCTCCATCTTGATGTGCTCCATCCAGCGCAGGGGGCGGCCTATACTTCGCCTCGCCTGCAGGGTCAGCATGGCCGCCGTTGCCGTGGAGACTGTGGAGTCCATGATGGGAGCTGGCTCACCCTCACACTCCTCCTCCACCTCCTCTTCGTTTTCCTCTTTCCCCTCGTCCTCCTCCAGCCCCTCCCCTGGCGAGCGTCCCGCGCTCACAGCAAGCTGGACTCCACCGCTGGGATAGGTGCTGACGGGGGACTGGTCACTGCTGCATGTAGACTGACTGCCAGGGCTTGGCTGAGACGTCTGACAAACCAGACAAGAAGAAAAGATTGAGAGAAGGGAGGGAAGAAAGAAAAGTGTATTTCAGGAAACACAAGGGTAGATATGCAATGTCATATGTCACAACAATGATACAATGTAATCTTTTGAAAGATGTATTCCATATAACATTAGACAATGATCATAAAAAAAGGACAGAATGAAAGATAATTGTATTCATGGGTTCATGTAATCATCTTGCAAATTGTTGCAGTTTGAGCTGGTTGTCCAAACTACAGAACCAACTGCTGCATTTATCCTTTTAGAAAAAAAGAGGTGTTTGGAAGACTTTGCTTTGTACATTATTGGGGCATGAGTAATGCCTCCCCCCCTGAGCCAGTCAGGACAAACGCGCACACACACACACTCACACATACACAAAAAAAAAGAGGAATCATGTTTTTTTTTTTTTTTCAGAGGATAGGCAAATAGGATAAAAGGCCTCTTGTGAGAACGGCTAGAGCCTAATTAGGTTGTTTACTGAATTTTACAAAACTATGTTGCACTGAGGAAAAATGGAATTACTTTTTTGGCATCAAGTGTCAACAGTGTTTAGAGGGTACTGTTTACTGTTGAATAAATGTGGCTGCACAATGAAGCCCTGGTCAGTGTGAGGCATACTTTCAGTGCCCTCAGAGTTTGGCCCAAAGGCATGGGCATTGCTCAGAAAAATGCCATGGTTTTGATAAATATCATAGCCACTCTTGAAAGTGTTGTAAATTGACTGGGATAATTAGTTTTTTTTTGTGAATCTCAGGGATGAGGAAAACCTACAATGAGAACAAATCTGCCGTGTTTTGGGTGAAAGTCAAGCAGTTGTGATGGGACAAAAAAAGACAATGAACAGACAATAAAACGATGAGCAAGACGGAAAAAACTGTGAGACTCGGAAAGAATGTTACAATGTGAAGGGATACCTATCTCACCTGATTACCCACTGTCCTTAGAAAGGGAAGGAGAGAAATGCCAAAGCATTGGATAGGAAGAAAAAGTTTACTCATTAGAAGAATTCAGTGTTAATTTGCATGCTTCCCAATTCAATGTTAAGTCACTAAATAATATGCATTTAAACAAACAATGTTAAAGTGAAGGAATTAGTAGTAAAAGTATAAGAAAAGAATCAATATAAATGTAAAGGTGTGAGTGTCAGCCTTAAATAAAGTCTTACCAGAGGCTTCTCTGTCTTGATAGACTTGACCTGCAGACATTCATCCTGTTTTGAGGTAGCATGGTTGTACTCCCTTTGGTCCGTGAACCCGCCCAGGGGCAGTTGCCCTGGTGACCGGCCCTGGCCGTTGCCCCCAGGCTCCCTTTGGGGTGGAGGACGCGGGTAATCTCCACGCTGTTTCTTGGTGACGTGAGCCTCCGGCCCGTGCACTGTCTTCACATGTTTGCGTAAGGAGCTCGGGTCCGTGTAGCGTTTGGTGCAGCCTGGGATTTTACACACATACGGTTTCTGAGAATGAAATGAGAAAGACGAGCTGTGAGAAACACAGTGCTTGTCAACAACACATGCAAGCAGCAAAGTCGAAGGAGCATACTGTATCTATCTTAAAAGAGATGTTTGTCAGTACCTCATTTGAGTGTGTGCGATTCTGATGTTTGGCCCGGTCTGAGGCATTGGAAAAAGCCTTGTTGCAGCCTTCATGTTCACACACATAAGGTTTCTCCCCGGTGTGCGAGCGTAAGTGAGTTTTCAGGTTTTCCAGACGAGAGTAGGCCTTGGCACAGCCCTCAAACTGCAGGAAGAGAGAGAAAAGGAAGAGGACATTATTCATACAGACTGAATGTCATGTTATCAGCTCATATGTAGAATAGTTTGTCATTTGCAAATAGGAGTTTCCTTACTGTGCACTTGTGAGGTTTTTCCCCAGTATGTCTGCGCATGTGGACCACCAGCATGTATTGTGCCTTGAAGGGCTTCTGCTCTCGAGAACATTCTTCCCACCGACACACAAACTCCTTTTTCTCCCCATGGATGTGGTCGTTGTTGATGTGCTATAAAGGAAGATGACAGAACTTTAACCAAAGCAATCAAAGTTTTATTATGAGCTAAGTATAATGTAATTTTGCCTTGAATTGATTTGCTGTTCAGCTGAAGGGAATTCTAGCTCTGCAGCATAAGAGAAAAATATAATATATTCTCTTTCCTGTTTTTCATTTCTTTTTTGCATGGTGCTATCACTCTTCTATTTCTTTATCTCATTTCTCTTAACTCTTTCCTCCCTTCCTCTTTATTTGCCTCACTCTGTTGACTCGAGAGTCTCAGTGTCCGATCCCAACAGGATTTTCAAATAAAACCCTGTCACTTTCGCATCACATTGGGGCCCTCCCCCGTCCATGACAAATGCTGACAGTTGTGCTGTCGTGGCAACTTCCAATCTGAGGCTTAGGCTGGAGGGGAGGTGGGAGGGAGGTGAGGAGATACAGCGAAGCATCAAAAGTCGTGGCATCTGCAATGCGAGGGCTTTCCAACTCCAGCCAAGCATTATATTTGTGAGCAACACCTTCTCTTGCTTCATCCCCTTCTCTCTCTATTCCCTCTTTATTTTCTTTTTCTCACTAACTATCCTGTAAGAGGTGGATGTTACAGAGGAATGGACCCTCTAGGGACAAAGTCAACATCTGGCTCAACACTGTGGTGGCCTCTGAAGTGCCTTTCAGGGAGCAATTTAAACCCAGTGAGACAGACACAATATCCTGACCAAAAGAAACCGGTATTATTACATTCCTGAGCAGCCGAGAAGAGTCGTTTTACCTTGGGGTTGAATGAAGAGGGACAGATGAAAACAGGAGAGAAGGAAGGGAGATAAATAGAAACTTGACTTTAAATGCTCTTAAATGTCTGGGGAAAACATGCTTTCTTTGAGCACTTACTTGCAAGATTGTGGAGCTATAAAACATGAAGCACCAAAGCAAATAATGAATCCAGGGCCAGTTTCCCTTCCGGGCATGACATTGCTGTGACAATGGCATCTTTGTACCTTCCCTGCGCTCTGCCCACTGGCCAGATCATGACCCCACATATCATCATAACCATGACATCCAACAGAAACCCCCCTATTTTCAATCTCCCTTTAAGACATTTTGAACCCAAGTCGGCCACTGCACACTTCTCAGTAATGATAAAGGGGGAGTATCGACAAATGAGTCAGCGCAGTAACAGCAGGGTGCGACAGCAAAAGCAAAGAGTAAAATATACATTAATATATCCGCAAAGGACCTCCATTATTCTCACTTGACATTTTTTTAATTCTAAAGTGACAAAACAAGACTAATTCCACGGAAGATGATTGGGGTCTGGATGACCACAGACGTTAGTGAAGTTTCCCCAAGATTGATCTCTTCCCCACCTCGGTCTGAGCCTCGGAAAAACCTGACTCGTCTTCTCTTTTTCTTTTCTGTGAGGGAATCCCTGTGGCAAGCAATCGGTCTGTTGGAAGCAGCATTCAATATCCCCCGGCTGAGAGCGATGGGAGAGCACCATGGTGTTGGATCACAGGGGTGGCTGGCACAACACCAGTGCATGCACGCACTTACACACACACACGGACACACACTTGCACCGTGTTTGTATAAATGAAGGAGGTTGTTGACGGGTGTGATGCATGAGCCTCTGAGCTGACAGAGAAGGGGACAGACAGCACAGGGAGAGGGTCTGCCGAGAAACCTAATGGCATGATCTAATGGCAATTCTTATTGAATCAATAATCTCCATGCTGAGCAGACAGGCCACGTCGACCGGCTAAATCGACAAACAGGTGCTGATAGCAGTGGCACGGCAGGTTATTCATCTTCCCCCTGCCAGCTTATCGGCCAACAACTGTAAAAACGCCACCAAGATGGATTTAGGGGGGAGTCGCACGACAGGGAGCGTCGGGGACATGGACACAAGGGACACTGAAGATGTGTGTGTGACGTAAGAGGGGAGCGTGCACACACACACACACACACACACACACACGCACACACACGCACACACACACATATATTCACACACACACACACACACACACACACAGGTGCAGTTTTCCTGGTCCAGACCCCTGCTGCTTGGGTGCATGGCAAAGACATCCATACGCATAAATAGCACAAAAACACACAAACCCTTTTACACTTGGATTGTGTGTTTAAAAAAAACAACAACTCTGATTTAAAATATTTTTTTATGCAAATGTTCAAACCCATCTCTGGATTACTGTAATACACAGACTCCTATCTTATTTTTTGTAGTTGCTATTTCTCAGCATTTGCCCACTTCAGTATCCATCTCCGTGTCTCCTTATCAAACTCTCTCTGGGACATAGCCCTCATGCATTAGAATGCAAGCGTGCATGAAAAGAGGGCCTGTTTACAAGGCAATTTCCCTAAGCTGAGGGACCCGCAACACCGTTTAGCTTTATCAAACACCGCCTAATAAATCATATGCTCTTTTATGATGTCAGATGCTGAAGTGCTTTGTGTAAAGAGAGGGAAAAAACAGCATGAAAAAGGCAAATAAGGGAGGGAAGGAGGAGGGAGGAAGTAAAAGGGGGGGAGTGATGGAAGGAGGAAGGACAAGAGTAAGTGAGAGTGAGCGAGCAGGGGGCAGGGAGCTAGAATTGGCATGTGTAATTCAGCACAGTCTTTTCATCTTAGAGTAAGATACTCTTGACAGATAAGGGGCCTAATCCTTCTCCTGATCAAAAAAAATCTGCATTTTACCAATTAAAAGCCTGCGCCAGCCGCCAGAGGGGGGGGCTGCCTTCAGACTGCGCCCGCGTTTATCTCCCTTTAACACCGGGGAGGCACACAGCAGCCGCCTTAACAAGGCTGCACACAGGGAGAGCCAGCTCCCCATCTGAGAACAGGGACATCACAGCGCCACCTATGTAGGTGACCTGGAAGGGGATGGTTAGACTGTGGAGGGTGGGAAAGACCCGATGAGCTGCGAGAACACACACATACAGACCACCAACCCCATCAGAAACCCCCCACATATAGTCTTAAACCTCCTCAGAAATGTCTGTCAGGCCTACAATGACACAAGTCTCAAGTTCAGCAGTTAAAGTGTTCAAGGAATAAGACATTATTATATATACAGAAATTATATTTCAGATTTAATTTCTGAATAATGTGATGAAAAAAAATATTAATAATGCCGATTCAAATTTGGTCACCTTTTAGTCACCTGGGTGGCATGAATGTTTTCATCATACAAGGGCACTGAAAAGCCATAGCTCCCTTGTAGAGTTCTCCATAGTGAAGTATCAGTAATGGATCAATGAGAACATAATAAAAAAGATTGTTGAGCCAGGCCATATTAGTGAATGATGGGAGTGAGGGGTTGGCATCTCCAGCGACAAAACCAGGCGGAAAGAGCCCACTTCAAGAGAGACATTAAAGAAGCCACCAGGCCTTATCTTTAAAAGTACTCCCTTCAAGGGGGAAAGAGGAGAGGGGGAGAAAATGAAAGCGAAAATGAGAGAGGGAGAGGTTCATGCCCAAAAATGGGAATGCAAAAGAATGTGGAGCTGTGTGGAGAGGGAGATGGAGAGGTATGGAGAGTTGAAATGTAATAAATGAAATAAATACAGCAAACTAAAATTGACACCCGCCTCGCTTTTGCTGACTGGGTAGGCCAGATAAGTGAGCTAAATTGCATAGATCTGATGTTTATCTTATCGGCTGCACCGAGAGCGCTTAAACGCGGATGATAAAGGAACGCCGTGGCATGTCATGCTGAGAGCAAGCTTGAGAGTGTAAAAATATGCATGAAGAGCGCGGCAGGCATGCTTTTGAACAAGGTAAAAAGTGATGAGGGTGGTGTGAAGGCTTAATTCTAAAATTAGGCCAGCCACAAAGGAATTTGGATATTTGAATTAGTGCAGTTGTTATTTAAAAAAATAACATTTATTTTATGATGTGGATTGTCAAACCAGCACTCACATTTTTCAATCACTCAATATGAGTCTGTGTAAAAACTTTGTGCAAACGCTGGTGGTTAAATTGGTTAAAAGTGGTATTTTTTTCTTCATGGTGTTTTTTTTATCCAAAGCCATTTGAGAAGACAAGTACAAGGGGGAAGGGACGCTCCATTGTTTGGTTATATGGAACCCCCCCACCCCCAAACCCCTCGTAGTGTGTTAGGAGAGCCCATGTGGTCCAAATACTGTACTTATCCTATTACTGAGGGAGGTGGGGGTGCAGAGAGATAAGAGCATTTTCTCGTCCGCTCTGCTGAATTAGAGGGCACGGATTCTGTAGGCAAAGACTTTTATTGGCATCTCTCTGCATATCTGCATGTGCATAGAAAATGAGAAATAAAATGAAATATCAGAAAGTCAAATTGCAGAGAAAAAAAAAACAATTCCAAGATGGAAAAAAAGTGGAAAACTAATAAGGATTTGGTTAGTGTCTGTCTACACGGCAATCTGATAGTAAGTGCAGCTTGGCAAGGTTTGGTTGGATAGTGTATGTGGAGGGATGAGAGGACATTGTTTTTCTCAGAAGGCCACCTGGTGTGACTACAGTAGGGGGAGGATGTGATCAAGCTTTTCCTCTATTAAGAAGCCATCCTCCCTTCCTCTCCCACCACCTTAACTCATCCCGTCTCCTGAAACAGGGGCAAGAAGTTGTCAAGATTCTCAACCTTTGAGCCGAGCCCTTCAAACACGGGAGGCAGCCCATTCCGCGCTGAGGATATCAATTATAGATAGGGGTTACCACCGCGGCTGAGGATTGCAATGTCAAGTTGGCGAATAGACAGCTGGGGAGAGCTGAGGATCTTTCTATCAGATGTTTGGGGATGTGTGTTTCATGTGCACGTGTGTGTGTGTGTGTGTGTGTACACTCCACCGTCCCTTGTTCACAGCATCATATTGGTGTATTTTTACCACTTCTCCAACATCAGAGTGCTTTCTCTCAGTAGGGGGACAGGTGAGAGGTTCACAGGCTGCAAAAGAGCAGCAGAGCTAATAGTGTCAGTGTAAAGAGTGGGGGGTGACGCGACCATAATGTCATTAATATTTAGCTCAACAGTGAACCCTTGGGCGCCTTATGATGAGAGCCATCCATCTCCCGTGGCTGTGTGAGTGTTCTGATAACAGACAGGAGGAAGGCCGGTCCAGCTCTGTACACAAAGCTACCATCCTGACTCTGGAAGGGCTTAACCCGCCAAATCAGTTAGCACCGTTCAGCTGTGAGATGTGCTCTCCAGCTTCTGAGCCCATTTCCACCATCCCTGGATCCAATCAGGAATCCAGCAGCAGTATCAGTCAACTCTTGCAGCTCTGACTCTACTGTTGGTTTGCTGCTGCACAGGGGTTGTGGCTTGATAGGAGGCATTGTGCAAAATAGCACAGCTGCAGTTGATGTTGCTGGGATCTACTGAGCTTGAGGAAAGAAAACTCTCACGGCATATAAACCAAGAAACATTGTAGTTTTGGTGGGTGTTTTCTGAGCCGCAGTGGGAAAGCTTTTTATGTAAGTCTTCACCCATCTTACAGTTGTAAACACCCTGTCGTGTCTTCCTATTTTTCTACAAGAAACTCTGTTCCCGGAGAACAACTGGGGTCCAGTGTGATAACTTCTCTGGCAACAGGAAATAGTGAAATGCAAACCATCTGCAAAACAGCAGCAAGCAAGTAATTCTTTCGGAGATGTTTTCCCTTTCTGTTTAAATCATTAAAAAAAAAAAAAACATTCTGTGCACAATTCACAGAATTTCTGGATGTCAAAATTTCTCATCTACCATTTGGAGTTGTACAGAAATGCTCGGGGCAGCTTCACGTCGACAAGCGTTCAGCGCTGGAGTTAGAATTCAAAATAAGCAGCTCGTGCCACTGTTTTTAAATGTGCGACACTCACTTGTACTAGTTGCTCCTGTGTGTCGAACTCGCGGCAACAGTTCTCCCAGTGGCAGTTAGTCTCATAAACCACCTCTGGTTCCTGTTTGCTCTCATCCTTGTCCCCTTCTTCTTTCACCAGGGTCATCCCATCGGGATGGTCCTACGGAACAACAGTGGGAAAAGTTCTAGTTCAAAAAACAAGGAAATTATGTAAATAAATGTAATACAATTACCTAATAGCAAGCTTGACATACAAGTACAAAAGCTACAGGAACTGCCCTCCTCTTGTCGACAACAGTCCGTCCAAATCTGTCGTAAAAGTAATTTTATACGGCCCTTCTGGTTTACATCTAAGGCATAGCAAAAATTGATTTGGTCACAGGTCTCAGCCACAGCGCCCCTGTGAATCTGGCCTTGTTTGGCTGCCTGGGAAAAAAGTGTGGAGAACGGAAATGTAGCGCTGAAAGCCCCGCTCTGTATTTGGGGGGTTGTTATACGACAGGACCGGGGTGAGTATTTGAGGAATCTAACACTCTTTTCCTGCTGTAGGTTGCTCTATTAGCCCAGACATATTTCACTGTCACCGTTAGAATGCTGAATGGAGAAGAGAGTTGGTGTGGGCTAATACAGGAGAGCGTGGGCTTCCAACACACACCGCAGGCTGAATCTGCTGCTGCCTGAATAATAATTTTTTTCCCGCAAATTCAAACACTTACTGTTATCACATTTCTCTTTTCGTTTCTCCAGCCACTTAAAATTTTGATTAACCAAAAGCAAAAACCATTTCCTTCTAGTCTCCCAAAGATCAATGAATTGTTTTGCTTCGGAAACAGCGACGGATAAGAGCAGGGTGGGAGAAACAGCCAAATGCACGCAAATAAATACCAACTGTGGCAGGTAAGCTTGTCTATTGTTGCGGCCACCTTGGCAGTCATTATATGGGCTTCCTATTCTGGTGGAAAAAATCTAAAAATAAAAACGCAGCTGGTGAAATCAGGGATTTATCAACCAGTTTGCAGTGTGATCATTTTTGCCAGATAGCTGAATATACTATGGAGCCAGTGAGTGATACGTGCAGGCGATCCTCACCTGTACGCTCACTGCGCCTGGGCTTGGCAACTCTTCTTCGGGTTTCATTTTGGAGCGTTTGTGGTGCATTGGGTCTCCTGTGCTGCTCACTGCAGATTCACTTGTTGGTTTGGTCTGTGGAAACAGAAAATATCATTTCAAACCTCTCTTGACATGGATTTGACTATGTGGATGATTTAATATCATATTTTACTGATATTATGCTCTCCTCTATAGTATCATTAAAAATGCATGTGATGATTATAAGTCAATCAATCGTTTACTTAATCAAGCCAGGAAAAAAAAAAACTGTGTTTGAACCATAATGATTTCCGTATCCTTAGTCCCGGGCTAAATGAAAAACTATGCAATTCACATTACCTCGTCTAATCACAGCAATTAAAACAAACTCATGGACCAATTCAAGGAACCATTCACTGAACCAATGGATGACCTGACTTTGGCCTCAGTTTAAATTTGCCCTCGGGGGGGAATTCTTGTTACATACCAAGCTCATGAGAATAAAAGAATTAACAAGTAGGTTCTGGAATAGGAAGCCTCTGGGTTTTTGTAGACTCCCCTAATGTTGCTGTTTCTCACAGGACTCTCAGCGTTGTAGTGATTGTGTGCGTCTCTGTAACATGTTACATATTTCCACTGAAACATATGCGATTTTGTCCATAGCCCCATAGCAACATTCTGCTCATTCAGGTGAAGAAAAAAGCAATTTCAGTGTGCCCAATTTCAATGACGCCTCATTCGCAATTACAAAATGTGAGCAATGGGAAACAGCAGGGAGGACGGGTAATAAACACTGAATATTTACTTCAGATGTGGGCTCGCACATTTAAGGCTGAGGATGGAGAGAAAAAGCCCATTTTGGATCCATCCATCCATGTCAATATTGCCTCTCTATATCCTTGTTCTCTCTCTTGTGATTAATGGAGTCAGCAGTGGGATTCTATGCTAACAAGCCCCTAGTTGTTTGCTGCAGGCACGTTCTGGGCCTGTGCTCGGCAGTCTCAAAACAAGAGACAACACAAGTAGGAGGAAACTCCCAGGAGATAGGCGTGTGGAGGGGGGGTCCCGCCTGTACCATGTTAGCTCGCTGCGTAATGCTGAGATGTGGCTGGCATGCGACGCCGCTATCTATTACCTATGATGATGAATCGCACAGGCGCCTGCTGCCGCTCTTACCTGTGAGGAGTCGCTGGAGAGGGCTGAGCGCTCGCTGGCGCTAAGCCCGGAGGGGGGGATGCCAGGTACGGGCCTCTGGGTGGCGAAGGCTGGCGACGGGTGGATGAGGGGCGGACTGTGGCCAAAGGCAGAGCCCACGATGCCCGGTTGACGGCCAATCAGTGTCTGGTGCATGTGCAAAGCCACTGGAGTTGGAGGGTAGGCGAAGCTTAACGCTGGGCTGGAGAGAGCAGAAGGGTAAATAATCATTAACTACAACTTCACTTAAACATCAGTTCAGAGGCAAAAAAGGGGATAGACAGTGAATAAATGGATTGTTCTGGCTAGCTTCTCCTCCCTGAGGACAATCTGACAGGAGATGGTGTGGTAATGCTGGAACAAATGCAAATCCCTGCCAATGAATGTTCAGCTTGTGAACACAGTGAATTATCATGTGGTCTGTGTAAGGTAGTATGTCATTCTTCCACTGGGCAAAAGATTCAGATGATAAACAATCTGGAGTGTGTCCTATAGCCATGTAAATAAAGCCAAATTATTTTCCCGGTCCCCTCAACCTGAGCTAACTTTGTTTATCCTAAAAATCCCAGAAGCCACCATCCTTCCTCCGGGGTCTGTGTAACCACAGGTGAACCACCAGATAAACACAGATCTGTGTGGCTCGACAGCAGCGGCCTCCATTCATCCTGAGCTCTGACGCTTCTCTCTCGCTGCGACTCATATGTCTGCTGATCTTATTACGAGCCGAGTGGAAATCAATGAGCCGAGACACATTTGGGGGCCCATCCGCTTGTCATATCACTCATCAGTCTGTTGGCTCTGGCTATTTGGGCCCTGTCACTAGGACAGTGGCTGAGTGTGCAGCCTGATTGATCAGGCTCTTCTTACAGATCGCTGATCAATGGCTGTGGGTGGGGCGATGGATCTTTCCTTTCCCCCTTCTCTTTTCTTTTCTTATGCTTCCCTCTGCTCACCTCTGGTACCGGGGCGTGATGTATGTGATGTTACCGTGAGGCGCGCTAGATGACTGACACGAGCCGCCGGGGAGGCAGGCTGACTGGCTGGCTGGGAGATCGTCACCCACATGGGGGTTTGACATGGACAATACTCACACACTCTTATTCGCTCAACCACACACTTTCTTTCTCTCACACAGAGTGCATTGTGACCACAGCAATAGTATGCGTGCTGCAGTGTATGAAAAACAACAATCAATGATATTAGAAAATCATTTACAACATCATTTCCCCTGGGGAGATGCTGCTGTTTGAGTTATCATTGGCACATTTTAGTCCCTGAATGACCATCATAAGAGAAGTGCAGTTAATCAAAGCTCCTGAAAGACATTCTGACAGCTAAGAGTTTTTGAACTTTAAAGAGGTAATCGAGTAATTTGGAATGCACTTTCCTAACATTTGGGGGCTCACAACCCACCGATTTTTCAAAAGGAATCCAAATTGAAGCAGCAAAGGCTGAATATCCTGATTTCTGGTCAATGATGTGGGTCAAGCTCCAGAAAAACTGGATCCTACATTTCCCATATTTCTTGATAACTTGATAGTGTCTTCTCATTGCACCTCCCCTATAACTCTTCAAAGCTATCTTCTTTCGAACCCCACACTTACTGTTTGTAGTGCAGGCTTTCAGTTAAAGATTTTAAGTCTCAAGCTCAATCTGACATAATCCTGATAACATCAGCACTGAGCTACAACCAAGAAAATAATAATAACAATCATAATCACAGTGATCATCACCATAACAACCATAATAATTGTAATAATGACCTGGGAGCTTTAAGAAAAAATCACGCTGAACCATTTTCTGATTACCTGATGGCTCCAGCAGAGAGGTGACCGTAGGAGCCGCTGGTGGACGAGCTGGAGCGAGAGTTGTTGAGCATGGTGACGAGAGAGTTGGGAGAGTTGCGGATCATGGTCTGCAGGTCGAAGCTGTGCTCAGAGAGCGGCGAGATGGGCAGCGGGCGTTTCCTGCTGGGCCGCGATGGCAGCCTCGGGCTCGAGAAACGAGAGTCTGCAGGACGAGAAGAAAGCGGAAGATCGGGGTGAGGGACTGGAAAAGAATTACAGTGGAAGTTGAAGGATAAAATGATGATGATGTAAATAATTTGATCACTCAAGCCATGTTTTTTTTAGAGATGAGCATCAGCTAAACACATACAAATTGGTTACAGATCAAAAAAGAGAATTTGCTGGTTTCTACGGGATTTCTGTTTGACTTCATCCAAACTCTAACCTAATCTAACCCTAAAAGATGACATTTTTGTCAATCATCAGACAAAAGGCTCATCTGAATGAGTGTTCAGCTGTCACTTGATGCACTGCTTGCATTTCATCCATGAGAAAACATGTCTTTTATGTTGGAGAAATGCTCTGACTGTGTATGGTAATATTTAATCAAGTCCAATTTGACTCGTTATTCAAATGCAATCAGTGTTGACTGGAAATAGTAAAAAGGGGTTTTGAAAAGGTAAAAGGCGGAAACGGCGCAACCATTCTCTCTGCACATACAATGAGCCACGGGTGGAGATTAAAACATGACTTTTGTTGTCTTTTCACATGGAGATGTCACAAACAAGACAGGGAAAAACAGAGGGAGATGGAAGGAGGGGGGGGAAAGCGCTGAGGGGATGTCGCGCTTCGTGCATGAACTGACACAATGACTTTGTGACTCAAGACTTGGAAATAAAACATTTTGAGTTATTTTATAAAGGCAGACAAAACCAGCATACACAGCCCCGATAACCCCCCTCCATATTTACGTCCCCCACAATCCATCCATCTCCCAAACGTAAACGCTCCATCTCTTGTTTGACACATCCAACGATTACAGAGCGCTCCATTCACATGGTAATCAGAGTGTGTGGATGTGAATGTGGTGGCAGCGGTGGTGTTCTGGCATACATAGGCCTGAGTTTCGACTACCGCATGAAGCTGTAAGGAGAGCAACGCCCCCTTTACATGGTCATTGTATGGAATATCTGTCTTTCTTTATGTCTTAGTGAAGGGGGTGTTGGAGAGGGTGGCATACATGTACACATACAAATCCCAGAGCGCACACAATTGCCTAATACAATGCAGTTCCTCGAAATGTCAGATTTTTCACTATTTCTTTGGCTTGAACCAAATATATAATCCTTTTCACCATCCTGTTTTAGGGAAAATTTGACACACCTGACACTTTTTAAACACGCCGAATCAACCACAAGTTAATTTTCCTAATTCACCACAAGTGAGAGGGGTACTGCCGAGGAGCAGGGCCAGCGTCCCACCATTGCAAAGCCTCATGGGAGTGGTGTTTATTAATGCACAGCCCAAATGATAAATCGGCCAACCGGGGCGACGGAGAGAGGGGCGTCCTAGCTCATAGCGGAACTGTCCCTCTAATTTCCTCTTGATTTATGGACGGGATGGCTGCTTGCGCGCCACGTCATTAATTCTTGTGGCCAGGGAGGGTTCAGACAGGCCAGAATGACGGCGTTGGAAATAAAAGCTGGCTCCCAACACTGGGGTTGAACCCTCGCCGACACACTTTGGGGCCACCTGAGAGGGACGCTTTCACAGGGGAGGGCTGAAGTGTGAATATGTAATATAAGATTGGACTTAATTTTTTTTTTTGTTCAACAAAAAACTTACTTTAACAAAAAAAATCTGCTGTAAGACAGTAAGCCTTTTCCTCAAATTATAGTCAACTTCAAATCACAAGACACTTTTTTGACGAAGCGTTTTAATAAATTTGTCAATCTTCTTTTATAACAGCTCAAGAAGTCTATTCGATTACTACTTTTAAACGATTTGTTTGTATCAAGCATTTGTTCCAGTGTTCAAAATGTTACTTAAAGTGAGCCTATTAATAAGAAAAACACCACATCAGTAGATACCATAGCAATTAAAATGAACTAATAAAGACCACAAATGCAGACTTACTATAGTGATCTATGAGAGCTATGGTACTAATTAGGCAGCAGGAACATAGACAATAGCCCATTAAAGCACAACTAGGCTGGACAGGACCATTGTTTCATTAGCACAACTCTCTCTGAAGGTAATTACCCTGATGTGAAATAGACTAAAATAGCCGCAGTAACATAGTAGCCCAGATTATCAGCAAAAAGGCTCTTGATGGACTCTTCTCTTTGTATATATTTTTTTCTAAAATCCAACAAAGCTTTAAAGTGTTAATTTTCCAGGCATCGAAACACACATTGTTGAAACATGATGAGTTATTACCAGCAATGATCACAGGCGTTTTTTAAGTGAGGAGCATCGCATCTCCACTTAAATTTGGCCCTAATTGTTTTGTTTCAGTCTATTAATCTTAAAAAGTGACACAGAAGAAAGGATCTCTCCAGTGATGAATGGCGGGACATTCCAATTCCCACTTAATAGCAATTAATTTTCTGATACCCGCACAAGTTTGGCTAGTTTTAATTAGTTTGTTCTGAGGAATGGGGGAACTTCACCCCAGATTTTCATGAAAGCGGCGTCTGCCTGACTAAATACATTCTCATCAAAGGGAGTGGGGTGAGGCTGTCTGCCCTTTCTCAGATTCACAGTGCGTTTAATTTCCTATTTACACTTTAAAATAACTCATTAGCATAAGTCAGCTGCACATAGTCCCGAGCCCAACATATTAAGACAATGGCTCATTTAAATAATGTCAAAGTGAAGTCGCAGGTCCCTCCTCGCCGTGGTTGAGCTGTAGCTTGATCTATATATAGTACTAGAGAGGTGTATTGTGAAGGTGCACTTTAGAGGTTCAATTCCCACTGGGGCCACCCAAGCTATAATGTGCAGGTATGCACTCATAATACTTAAAGGTGTGATGCTAGGAGGCATGGATTTTGTGGGTGTTTTTTTAATCCACTGCTGGGCTACATCTGGTAGAAAAATTCAATTTTTTTTTATTTACCTAAAAGTGGTGTATTAACATAATTTCAAAAATTACATTTTAATGTATAATTAGGATATTGTAGTGATTTGAATGCTGTTGAAATAACAGTAATATGCAACTTATTTTGTTTATTTATTTACAATATTTTGTCTGTTTTTTTAACTGAAATGCATTGACATGGTCTGCATATCAATGCTTAATGAAATATTGAGATAGTTAATCTATTTCCAATTTTGGTGAGCTTGACATTTTAAAAAGAAATTAGGGATTGCACGTTCCTTTATGAGTTGAGAAAAGCATTGTTCTTCTTACGCTGTAAAAAAACATTTACCATTTTTACCATCTATTGTAATAGATGACATTTATATTGAAAATAGATAATGCATATTCTTCTATTAATCCCACTTGGCAAGAACCTAAACTTGTCATCACCAAAATTAAGTTCAGAAAACTCCCATGGTCTGTAGATCTCACACACTCAAACTGTTGAGCCCGGGTCAGTTGGACCTCATGTTATAACACTGTAACAGTGGTCCTGGATCAGCACTCATGAGACGATAAAATGGGCTTGTCTTAAACTATTTAGGAGTCAGACTTACTTTCCATCGCCTGCAGGTATTCCATGTGCAGGGCGCTGGCGCTGCTGGCGCCAGCTGTGGACGCCACAGAGGGGAGCAGGTCGTTGGTGTAAGGGCTGCGGTGGCCCGCCAGCAGAGCCATCTGGTGGTAGTACTCGGCTGTGGTCAGACCTGTGTGAGGGGCTGGAGCAGGAGAACGGTCGGGTCAGTAAAGAGGAAACCAAGAAGTGAAGCAGACAGGAGTTGTAGGTAGAGAGGTGTTGGAAGAAGGAGGGTTGAGAAAGAACAGAGGAATTAAAATGAATAGGTAATGAAGAAAAAACATGGAGGAGAGCACCTGCATCTGCACCGCATTTCAAACCTGCGTTCATTTACATTAAATGATAATCAGCTCAGCAGAACAGTAATGAGCACATTAGCAACACCATCAAGTTAAGCAAAACAGCTGCACAGGGAGCATCACCTGAAGTGGAGGGCCTCGCTGGGGATTACCGGATGCTTGCTCAGAGATTACAGTGAGTGTGCATTAGTGTTTGATTGATGCACTCATGCCGAGCACAGCATAACTGATCGTCTTACAATACAATTCTTTAACAGCCTTTTCTCTTCTTTTTACTGTTCCTTGATCACTTTAAAGAGAGAGAGTGTGTGTGTGGTAAGAGTATGTGGGCTGACACATCTTTTGCCAGAGACGGTGCTTGTGTGTTGTACGGCTGCAGTGTGCAGATATGCAACCTGCTCCTCAACTGTGCTCCCTTAGACACTATGTAAAAACAAAAGGCCTAAATCTGCCCGGACGTACTGCATCTGCATGCACAAAGACACAGCAAACGATTCTGCCTCCACTTCACTTTCTCTCTCTTTTTTTCAAAATGCCTCTCTTTTCCAAGTCATTCCCATAGTTATAGAGCGCGGTAAGTCCTTGAACCATAGCCTAAAAATAAACATCTGGTGGTGGGCTTCCTTATGCAAATATTTTAAGAAAGAGAGAGGAAAAGACTAACACTGTGGTTTAGGATGCAAATATAGAATCGGTTCACTTCAGACCCACAGAGTGCTGCACCCCCCCCCCCCTAAACTGAACAAATAAAAAGAAAATAAAGAAAGAAAGACTGTGTGAGGAGATTTCCTCTTCATGCTGGTCTGTACGCCTGCAATATGCATCCATGATTGGTTGAATGAATGAAAGAAAGAAAATCTAAATTAATTCGATCTGGGTATTATGTCTTCAGTGGAAGGGGGGAATTTCTTAATTGTCTCTGCTGTTCCGCCTTAGCTTTGCTTTTGCATTCAACCATAATATGGCCCATTCCGTTTCCAACATGCAAAAAGGGCTTTGCAGAATTTCTAAATCAGAAACATTGGCATCCCAGATCGATCCTGGGGGCAAAAAGCAGGAAGTGGGGGCAGGCTGTCAGTGTGGCACTCGGGCAGAGACGTGCCTCAGGACTTGGTGAGCCACCGGGTGCTCCTTCAGCATTACAATAGGATCAGGGGTAAGCTTACCTCTGAACACCATCTCACATAGACAAGAGAGAAGTATTGTGTGAGGGAGGAGCAAAAAGTAAATAAATAAATAAAAAGATGTGAAAGCAAACGTGTGGCAGCAAGAAGGTGGCACTCCCACCCACTTTAAATCTCCATTAGATTAGTTAATTAATTCTTCATTATTCAAATGTATAATGTATTTGGTAGGAACAAAAATTGCATATTGAAGGAGGCTCCCTGTAAGCGTGGTGATATACTAACAACACAAAAGCTGATGGGTTCATTAATCCCTGGATTGATTAAAGGAGTAATTATGTGCCTCGTTCACAATTAACAGCATTATGAGCTGAAAGGGGATCATGTGGTAGGTTGGAGAAACTATGTAGATTTAAAGCAGGCTGAGACTGGTGCACATTATGTTGTGGAAATGGAAAATTGGAGGGTAGAGAGTTTGAGCTTGAGTTTATTCTTCATGGTCCCAAGGAGTGATGTTGGAGTGCAGGAGAGCAGGAGAGGCGGTGGAGGGAGACTCTCAGTCTTCACTCAGCTTTTTTAACAGACCTGGATGAGAGGAAGTGGAGTGTGCTGGTGCAGAGGATATGGCCCTGCTGTCTGCCGTTTCAGAAATACACTTCAATGCAAGGTGAGGAGCTAAAGTGCGGCTGAAGTGCCAAAGTGTCGATGGCTGATGACACAGGGCCGTAGAAGGACTTCAGGCCTTTGCATGTTAACGGTGAATGAATGATATTTGGCAAATTAACAAAAACTAAGCGTTTTAGTGCATCGTCATTTGCAGCATTTAGCACATAAACAAAAAGGATTGTAGCTAACAACTGACTTGTTTTCATTATTAATTTTTCTGTTGTATACTTTTCAGTTAACCACTTAATTATGTAGTCTACACAATGTCTAAGAAATGTGAAAGTTTAAATCACAGATGACAAAACACAAAGTGATGTCTTAGAATTGCTTTGATTTGTCTCACTAGCCAGTTCAACATTTTAAATAATAGAGTAAAAAAAACAGAAAAGAAACAGAAAATCTTCAGATTTGCGAAGCTGGAAACAGCAAATACGGGGGATTTTATCTCAGTATAATTTAATTTAATTTAGATTTTATATTCTTCATTGATCCCCAATTGGGTAATTAAAATTTACATTCTGTTGTTATTACACACTACACACGGGCTTGACATACACACACACACACACACACACACACACACACACACACACATGGTAAAACACCCTGAGGGGTTAGGGGGAGTTTGGTGCCTTGCTCAAGAGAACCTTGGCAGTAACGGATCCCTTTAATCAGTCCCTGAATTTCACTTCACTATTGATTTGTAAACTCACATCATTTAAACGCTATCAATCATTTCATTTCACCACACAACACTAACTTGCTAAACGTGATTAATTTATTGTAGTGAGAGTTTTTCTTTTAAACGTTTTTTTTTAAATTATTTTAGGTCAGTTTTTTAATAATTCGCCTACATCCGGTGTCCACTTTAATTGATTTCCCAGTCCAAATTCATCTTTAGATCTCAGGAAACAAATGCTCCCTGTAGGACACCACAACATAACATCCCCCAACCCTGAACTTGCATCCTCCCTCGGTGTGAGCGTTGTAACTGTACGTGACCCTGCCGCTCACTGATGCATCCTCCTGAGGTCTCTTACACGACTCACAGATCAAAAGGATTAGCTTGCCTCCAACCTGCACCCCCACCCACACGGATCGCGTCACACTCATAATACTCCCATCCAGCGCCTACCTCACTCAGATAACATCTCACCAACCCCTGGGTCTTAATAGAGATGGATCTAGTTGCCTCTCACCTGACCTCGTCTAAACTCATACAGGAATTTAAGGGATACAGAGAATTGAGATTCCCGCCAATAGCAATCAAACCTCACAACTCAATTTCAACAATCTCTTCTTTTTTTTTAAATACTTTTTGGGGTCTTTTTCCTTTATTCGATAGTGACAGTGGATAGACAGGAAAGGGGGAGAGAAAGAGAGGGGAGGATTAAGGCCGCAGATTGGATTCAGCCTACATGGGCCGCATGCTCTTACTGGGTGAGCTAGAGGCCGCCCCACAACAATCATTTTTAAGGGTCTTTGCCGCCCCTTTCTGCTCGGCTGGGGTTGGGTGCAGATGTGCATGTGTGTGCTGAGTGTACACCATGTGCTGTGAGTGTGTAGATGCATCATGCTATGAGTTGTCAGTGTATTTTTCACTTTATTCACCATCTGCAGGGCTGAGGCCCCGTGTGGCTGACAGAACAGAGATGGAGGGGCTGCTGTGGAGCGAGCGGATGTAGTCCATGTATGGGTTGATGTAGGGGTGCGGAGGGTGAAAGGGCGACTCCGCCCCCACAGAGGGGTTCCGCTGGGGTGAGATCCGGATGAGGGAGATGTCTGAGAAAGCTGGACTGCCCGCTAGCCCAGGAGGTCTGCAGACACACAAAAGAAAGAAAAATATAGAAAGAACATGAATACATATTTACTCAAAATAGAACTTACAGCATTCACACACGTTTATTGAGGAAAATGTGTGTGCCTGCTGTCAACATTGATGCTTATAGGATACATTTTTAGGTGGTAATCATTTGAAAACTTGCAGTTTACAGTTTAAGTGAAGATTGATTGAGACTCCATGCATGAGACATGAGATTATTCCACACTGTCACCACATGTGGAATAATAAGATCTTTTGATTTGATTAACATTCTATAAACAAAACATCAATAATCTACAATTTTAACATCATCCTCATTTTATTAGGCCTGACAGGCTCTCACCATTCAGATTTTACTACCATGGGTGGACTGGCAGTGGCAAGGCCAAGCAAATGGACTGTGACACTATCTCTCTCGCTCCATCTGCAAGGCAGAGAAGAAAGCGCTGCATTCCAACTGCTCCCTACACAGACATTTCCTCAGATCAAAGGCAGCTTTCACCACTGTGTCTTAATCAGAGGGAAACGTTAGACCAAGCTCACCGCTGGCCAGGGCCAGACAAGCAACGCTCCACCACTTTACTCAGATGGCTTCAAACTTGGCTTTGGGCAGAGACCGTGTTCAGAATTGCACATGACGGATACAATGTTGCACAAAATCCATCAGCAAGTCTCGCAAAAGATCGACAATCATTGTCTTAAAATAGAAAACACGAGCGCTATAAGGCTATTCTTTTTAATCCAAAATCTTTACTGTGAATGGTCTCTATGATACGAGATGTGAAATAAAGTTGAGAACAATCAAGAAAACTTCTTAGGAGCCAAGTTTGAGATGAAGTAATTTGTCTCCCTTTTTATAATTGGCTAGGAGGGCAAGGAAACTTCATAATGATGGCCTTCACCACAAAGGCCTTCCCCTGAGGATGTGGAGAAATCCACATATCAGCCAGACATTAACAGGCTAAGAGATTAGACTGAATTATCCCCTCCACTTCTCTGTGGCTCCCCAGTGGACCAGTGTACTGTGACAAAAGACCCCAGGAGAAGGAGAGGAAAAGGAAAGGAGGGAGGGAGAGGGAAAAGTGGGGGTTTGAGAAGGAGGTGAGGAGAGATAGAAGAGGGTGGGAAAAGACGGGAGAAAGAAGGAGAGACCATGGCCCAGAGTTTGTCTCACAGAGACCTTGAGCAAGGCCAGGGGAGCAGAACAGCCCAATTACAACCTCCGCCCCTTCCCCTGATCCCCTACCAGCCCCTCCGTCCCTCCACTTCACAGCCCTCCTAATGAAAGACCTCAGGTCAGGGCAAATAATGACTAAGGCACTGAGGAGTGGAAGCAACACACACACCCACACACACACACACAGACATATGTGTACACAGGCATTCACACATACAAACTTTTTGTCTTCAGGTAATGAGTCCAAAGGGGCTATGGGGTGTCTTTTTAAAGGCTTTCATGAGTATGTGACAACATGTCTCAGTGATGCTGAAGCAGGTGTGTGTGAAAAAAGACACTCTTACTCTCAGGAGTGGAATTTTCAGTGAAAGCCTTGTTGCTAAAGTGTGCAAAGGTGGCAGATTAAGGGATCATGATATCTGACAATGCAACTCAATGGTGATGGAAAATAATGTTCACCTCCATTTGATTGTTGTGTTTCTGCACGTCTCCCATCAAAAGATTCCACAGAGAGATTGTTTTACTTCCTCCACACCTAGACTAGCAAGTCACGCTGAGGGCAACCTTTCACCTCAAAACAGACGTGTGAAAGAGTGTGTGTTTATGATGAGCAAGTCTTATGCCCACACACCACCATACCATGCCTCATTTACTCAGGTCAACAACACAGCCGCAGAGTGACGCTCACTTTGATGTCACATGCCTGAGCATAGATCTCTCACACACACACACTCACACCCACACACACACACACACACAAAGGCGTGCAGGGGCACATGGGCAGCTGAGGGGAAACAAAAAAAACTGCTCTGTCATTGATGAAAAATGGAAAAACCTCGACTTTTTAAAATCACATCCTGCATCTGACGTTGTTACACACAAGTCGTTGGAATACAATTAAATTACCAGATGTATGAAGGCCCATTAAATAGCAAAGTATATGGGACAAAGATGTCCATGTCCCTGAAACGGCTCCATTTGACATTTTAGACATTGTCAATGTAGAAACAAGACCCCAGAAGGAAAGGTACAAGATTTTATGAGTTTTTTTTCCCCCATCTGGCCCTCCACATTTGAAGAGAGCCAGACACCCACTCTGGCTGCCATGACACTGATTAACCCTGTCATGCATTGGCTGCATCTCCCTACACTGACCGTGGCTAAATGCCTCTGCTCGGCTTGTTTTTTTCAACTAACTTAGCGAATAATAATAGAGTACTCCTGGAAGGCCAGGGGGAAAAGAGAAAACTTGAGAAAAGAAAAGAAAGAGCATGTGTTGATTGGTGGGAAGATGGTGGCACAAGAAAGAGGGGGATATAAGCCTGTTGAAAGGTGAAAAGGAAAAGAAAAGTTTGGAGAGAAAAAAAGGTGAGGAGAGAGGACGTGAGGGAGGGCTGCCGAGAGGGAGGGAAGACACTTAGACCGTGAACAGTAGTTGGGAGAGGAAGGAGTGAGTGTGTGAAGATAATGGACTATGAATTGGGAGGGAAGGACGTACGGAGAAGACTAAGGAGAAAGGGGGAGCTGGAGAAGGAGAAGGAGGAGAGAAAAAGAGGTCTCCAGGGGCGCAGAGCCAGGTGTGAGGGGATTTGAGGAGGACAGGAGAGAGATGGATGGTTTGGAGGAGTGTGTCATCTCTTTACTTGTGGGAGAAAAAGTAAGAGGGTGTCCGATCCTCCGTGTTCAGCTGCTCTCTGCAGTGCTCGCCGTGATCGCCTTAGCATCTGCCAGTATACATTAATCAACATGACGAAAGGAAGTAATCTGACAACATGCAGTGTGTGTGCAGGAATGTTCACCCTGTGTGTGTGCTTGAGTAAGTGTGAGCGCCAGAGAAGTGGCGTCTTAGTTACACCTGATTTAAGATTTACATCAAAGCTGTACCGCAGGCTTTTCTGCCTCACCAAAAAAAAACAACTTTTCCTTCATTCCTATTAACCCTCAAAAGAAGACATTCTGCAAACAAGGGCACAAGGAAAGACTGAGCTCCTGACATATGGAAGCCATTTCCTTTCACGTGGCCTTGCTTAAACCAGCAAGCGCCTCTTTGAGACATTGCATGTTTACACGGGGCGGTCTGTGGATTTTAAACTGTCGTCTTTTTTCACCGGATGAATACACACTTGCCAAGTGTAAATATGCCCCCAAAGGATTTTGAGGTTTCATGGAGGGGTGTGTGCTCATGTAAACACGCCTTGAATCTTTGTTTGGAACAAGGTTGTATCAACACTAATAATTTTTCTGGTGAAAGCTGCAGTAGAAGCACACAGTTGTGGTGAAGGTTGATGACATCACTCAGGACAGAAGGTATCATTGTGGTGCAGCAGTTAGACCTGGTAGTATTGGTACAGCGGTTTGCTAAAACAGGAACCGTGCTTTGCAAAATACTTTTAGCTTAAGCATGACATGGTTGCGCATGAAATTACTTTAAAATGTCTTGATTTGTGCTTCACAGGGTACAGGATGTTCGTAGACCATCATGTTTTCACCCACAGATGCTGGAGTGGTCCAAAAAAGGTGATTTGAAATAGAAAAGTTCCCGATACTGACCGAAATCCAACTTAAGAAATCGCCATCAAGAATCACTAAGACAACTGAGAGTGAAAGACAATTGAAATTCAACATTTTTATTTTCAACGTTGCAAAAGGAAGCAATAGAAATAGGAAATTAGATTTTAATTTGGGGAAACGCTACAATTGCCACCTGTTTACCTCATCAATTACTTTGACTTAATATCATGTTTTCACAAAAAAAACAGGTATATATTTAAATAAAACAGTTTATGTCACAGTCTGGCTCTGGGCCAAGATACCCTCAGACTTTTTTGTGGAACACTGGACTGTTTGGGTTTTTTCTGTTAGCTGTGTTTTTCCTCCGATATTCCTGTGCTGCTTTTCCCACCTTTGCCCATCTACACACCTGTTCTGAGTCAGCCTCGTTAGTCTTCCCCTGCCTAATCACCTCATTCCCCTCACCTGAGCCCATCTCTCCACCTGCACTTTATCACCTCTCCGGTAAGTTTGTATTTAAGTCCCTGGTTTTCAGTTGGGTCTCTGTTTGATCCTTGGTTTTGTTATGTTTTGATCAGTTTTGCGTTGCCAGCATGAACCTTAAATAAAGAGTTATTTATTTAGGTTCCTGTTTGCTGCAGCCTCATGCGTTTAGGTCCCCCGTTTCCACTATTCATGAAAGTATTCATGACAGTACAACGAACGCCGTGCAACAAGTAACCAGTAACATAGCTCAAACGCAGCGTTCGTGGTTCGACTCGGTACACATATGTTATTAACCCCTAGGTTCATTTTGTCCTTACAGTATGCAGAGCACTGATTATATTAGGCAGAAATAACTAAGGATGTTAAGTTTCTGTATGGGAGGGGTGGGGTCATTTCAGCTGTTTTATCCTGAAGTGATACAAAGGTTTCTGAGGGACAAATGTTCTAAATAGTATTTTTCCTAGTTGAAGTGCTTTTTAATGATGTTCTGTTAATGTTTTGGGTGATCATTTATGTAATCTGGGTTTTTGGTTTGTGTGTTTGATTTAGTGTTTGATCATGTTTTATAATTATTGGTGTACCATGACCAAGACCCGGGTGGGGACTGATGGCATCTGAGTAGTGAGAAAGTATTTAATAGTCTGTACACAGATTGAAAATTATTAACTCTCCCTCCTGAGTGAAGATAATGACGATACCGAGACTATTAAATAGGATCCGGAAAATGTTTTGGACAACAATGCACAGCAGTTTAAGATTTATTAGGATTAAGAGATTGGTGGTAATAGGGCTAAGCTATATATTGATATTATATCGACATCAACACAGTGACTAGATATCACCTTAAATTTTGGATATTGTAATATAGTGAGACAAAGTTGTCTTTTCCTGGTTTTCAGGCAGTAGTGGGATTTTTCTGAATTTACCAGACGTATTAGCTGTTTTATTAATCGCCTTCACCCACTTAATCACTGTATCTGCATTATTGGTAATTACTACATTTATCAAAACTCTCGTGTTAATATTTTGCAAATGCACCAATAGTCAACCCTACAATATTGGCACAATAATGACATTGATGTATTTGGTCAAACATTTTTTGATATTTGATTTTCTCCCTATAGACCTTTTTCATGGCGGACATGTTGACATGTCATAGTAGAAAAAGCAAAGGTGTATTGAAAACCATTAATGATGGCTGCATTCCACTTAGGAGACACCCTCACTGAAATAGCTCACTGGGAAACTTGACGGAATTGAGCCATTGTTAAGGTTATCAACTTCAGCTGTGCTTTTAGGCATTGAATTAAGTCCTTGCTATAATAATTCACTCATGCTATTGCAGCCAGGTTGAACTATATTTCAAGGTGATATGGAAGCATGTACACATATGTTCTCATGCAGTATATGAAATATAAAGAAAGACTGGGCAGTAAAAAAAGACAACCTATGTAGACCCATCTGTCTTGACACATGTGGCCACAAAGAGCTGAGTGAGGTGGCAACTGGGGTTTTGGAGGGAACTGGGATCAGTCAGGTGTCAGGTCCTCTTCTGACCGAGGCTGACAGCATCCCACACCTCCAAACTCCGCTCAATCTCACCACCTCATAGAACCTTGTGCACCCCCCCTACTCATACCCACCCAGCCACAGCATAAGGCTGCCACCGCTGTGAAAGCCTAAACCAGAGAGGAGGAAGAGAGGGGCTCCTGACAGCGGAAACAGAAGCACTTTAAAGCTCCAAACCCTTTCACTGAGATCAAAGGGCCACGGGAACAGAGCCAGCTGAGACTCAAGGAGAGAGGGAAGGCAGCTGAGACAAGGGGAGAGAGAAAGAAGACAGACAGACAGAGACACAAACAGAGGAAGGTAGATATATATTCTAGGTTCCTAATGATTCAGTTGGAAAGTCTTCATTAAGTTCTGCCAATGAAGCACATTCCAATGACTTCATTTTCCACATTAGTAATGACAATTACAGCAGCAGTTTACACTCATGTTACTTTCGGATCTAGCCTGCCTTCAGTCAAACCACCGGCCTCTGGAACTGACTGCTGTGGCAAAAGAATGAATTAACATTACGCCACGAAAGGTGGATACATTTAAAAATCTTTTTCCAACCTAAGCCAAAAACTTCTTCCCCATGAAATGGAGCTTCTTGAAAATACTGCAATATGGACACACGGTGTGATGCAGATGGCAAATAAAAGATTATTGCTATGTCATAAATCTATAGAATATGCCGGCAATGTTAAAGTTACAATTTCAAAGATCTCAGTTGGGTTCTCTTTGGCAAGCGGTAATTGCAGGTCTGTCTTTGGATCTTGCTTTCACACTGACATTTCATTGTCTCTAGCCATCCCTTAGCCCCGCCTACCCTTTCTGGCAGACCAACCATTGCTGGGTGTCTGGGAATGCCGCCACAGAAATCTTGTTCGTAAATCGGAAAATGCATCAGTGGGCCATAGGCTTAATCAAGGCTCAATCAACATTGTGTTACCTCATTCGGTGATAGGTAGTGACTAGAGACATTTATTAATATGAAATGACTTTATTACTTTAAGAAGCAAACTTTCTTTAACGTCCAGCATCAATAACTTGTATGACGAAATGCAAGTCGCCAAAGGTGACCAATTACAGCTGTTGCAGTATCTCATGTCATCAACTGTGTAGTTCAGTGCTAATTAACTTACGGTGGGTGGCTAAACTTAGGGTGCTGGTTGGCTCGCCGACAATTTCGTATTCACAATGAAAATAAATGATGACGTACACTAGGAATGCAAACACTGGCCTTTCGGGGGCGCTCCACATTTGAAAAGTTTATATCTCGTAAAGGGCTCATGCGATCTTTACAAAATTTGTAGTGCACGATCTAGGGCCACTCCTGAGGCCACTCTTACAATGTTGTACTGATTGGTCAAGATGGATGTGGTCTATTACGTCCATAACAAAAACATTGGTGATTTTTACAATGGATATATACAATATATGCAAATGGTAAGTTTGCATTTTCAATTTACTACAGACTTGTGGGTCGTTGGGTGGGATTCTCACGCAAGGCTTAGACCCTGTGCACCTGAAAAAAATCCTTTTTAAAGAAAGCTGATTTACGGACCTTTTAATGTTTATTTATTTGATCTGATAAACAATATGAACATTTGTTTACTGCTCCCTGGCTTTTAGCAATGCACGATTTTTCTTAAATTCCCATTAAGCAAAGAAGAAGATGATGCTTTTACTTATAGCTTTTTGAATTATTTTTGGAAATTTACAAGGCTTTCACATTCTAGAATTAACCAAAACAAGTGAGCAGCCTGACAGAACAGATGTTCCAGAGATTTAATCTATCAGTCTCTGGCTGCATTTTTGTAATAACCTCCTTATAATCCTAAAAACTCTAGTAGTATATATATCAGGGACTTGAACCGTTTGTTCCCCATGTGATCCAATGTTCCTCCCGGCTGGGCCGAGCAGACCGCGGGGCTGGCATGGCACAGTGAGGTTGCCAGGCGTTCAGGGTAACTATGTTCCCCCGGAGCTGTGAGGGCTCTGTGTGACCTCCTGACATCAAAGGCCTGGGTGGGTTCAGAGAGGTGGGGATAGCTTTCTATTCATGGTCACATCAAGCAGGATTCCCTCTCTGTGGGATACTTCTGGAGGCGTGCCAGACATTCCCATATACCGTGGAGTCAGTTCTCTCTCACACACACACACACACACACGCTGTCCAGTTGAAGACCCACGACTCTTCTTAGGTTTCTCCGTCTCCTCCCCCTGTGTGTTTCAGTCACACTCACACTGTCCACATGTGAGAACCTAGTACATCCCTGTAGGCACGTATCACTTCCACGCCGCTGGAGTGATAACATATGTTTATCAACAGGAGCCAGTGAGTGTGACAAGTTAAAGTCATAACAAATGGGTCCAGGTGTCAGAGGACTGGTTATATCTGAAGGTGTGTCACACATGGAAAAACACTTCTTGTTTTACATCTAGGATCGTCGACTTTTTATCACTTGCGCCGGTTCCAAATTACTTATTTTGAAAAGTTTGTTTGGCTTTGCAACACACAGCAGGAGTTTTTTTTTCCTCTTCGCAGGCTGTTTCAAAAAACAGTTTTCCACACTACAATTAAATGTAATTTCAGCCATCGAGATAAGAATGTCTACCAAAACGAATCAACAGATTGTATAGCGAGGGATTTAAAACTTAAAAGTAAAATTACACAAAATGAGGCTGCCTTTTTTCTTGTAATTTCAAGAAGGGCTGGAATCAGGGAACAAACATGAGGCCAAAAAAACCTGTTCTTGTTTCTTTTTGTTTTACTCCCATGCTTGATTTAGCCTTTTTACAAATTGTTTTGCATGGACCATTCCACCTTCATCTCCAGTTTTTACTTGATTGCGGCTATTTTTCAAAGCAGGTGGAATTAGCACTGCTCTCAGTCAGTGTTTTGAGTTCCTCTGGCATGCCCCAGGCTAGAGAGAAGACAGGAGGGGACTCATGGGTGTTGAAGTGTTAAACTTGTGAAAACAGGGAGGAAGCACATCTATCTTTCCTTTTCCTCTCAAGTAATGTCTCGATGGCCCGATGCCTTTAAACAAAAACTCAGCTGATGCCTGCAGCTAAACAGGGTTCAGGTTCTACACCCCACCGCCTCCGCTACCCTGACAAGTCTGGGTAATGAGAGTGTGCGTCTGCGTATACGGCCTATCTCAGGTGAGGAGAATGAGTGTGGCCCAGGGCTGCAAGGAGCAGCGTGGATCCCCCCTCAATTCACCACGTCACGCTGGGCTGCTGAAATCAGCAGCCGCACGGATGGGCCTGAGCAAATCACAAACAATTCACAGCGCTACAAGACAGCAGAGACACACTGCTGGAGATGGTTAATCCTTCAGACAGAGATCTGAGGTAGAACAACAGAAAAAATAAGGGGGGGGGAGGGAGAGCTGACACACCGAGGAAGGAAAACAGGAGCATCAGGTACAAGCCCCAACAATATGTTTCCTTCTCAGCGCTGAAAATCTCCTTTTCAGAATGAAATCCATCATGTTTTCCTAATACATACTTCTTGTAGAGGAGGGGAAGGACAGAAAATCCAGACAGAAGAAAGGCAAGTGCTGGTGGAGAAGTAAAAAGACACAGCCTACTTTAAGGCCATTTCATCCATCTTGTTGGACTAATAAAATGTCATGGGTAGTTTCTTGATATTTAATCATGAAGGGGCTGGGCTGCGAGCGTGGTGGTGCCAAGCGCAGGCTTGATGAAGCTTTGGGAGGCTTAAACACAGACCTGTGTACATTCTGGATATACCCAGAGGAGGCTATTTCACAAAACTGCTACATAAGTGACAACTGTTGAATAAAGAGTAGGGAATTCCTAATAAGCCTGCTCTGGGAACCTTTTATTTATTTATTTTACTTAAGTGAGAAAAAGAAGTTACCTAGCTTTATTTAACACTTTGAATAAAGTTTCATTACTAATGTAGCAAAATCCCTCACAAAGAGATGTCAAAAAATAATGGACATTCAACAAAAAGCTTGTTGCATTCTCCCCTACAGTCACCCTGTAGCATGCGTACATATCTGTGCAGCTCCCGACGGACACTCGTAGGGAAAAAAAACTTCACAGGCTGACCCCATGTAAAAAAAAAAAGCAAAGTGAAGTATCACGGGGGACAGAGAAGGGTTCCTTTTTTGCTCACTCCAAAAGACATTATTAGATGAAACTATCACACTATCAGATGTAATGGACGCCCCATCTGATAAGGGAGATAACCGAGGGCTTAGAGAATAGAATAGCTTCATGTGATATGAATTAATTTGCATTGGAAGGGAGAGTGTAACAGGAGTGAAATTCCCTGTGACTTAGAAGATAAACAAATAGAATAAAGGAGGAGAAGAGGTGCAGAAGATGTAAGGGAGGCAATCAAATAATATCTACTTACATTAAAAACTGTGGTTGGTCTTAAGATGGACTTTAACTGGATTAGAGGCATTTTAAACATGAAGCATTATTACAAAGGGTTACATTTGGATTTCTTAAATCATATATTGAAGTCATGAGGAAAGACGGAGAGAGGGATGAAAGGAAAGGAAAGAGAGGGAAAGTAGGGAGGATGGAAAATGAGGGGAGCTGGAGAGGATTTATGACCCTATTCCCCTGGTCTCGTTACCTTCTGTACTGTACTGTACTTACTGGCCCCCAGTGTGGGATCGCAAGGTCTGGAGCCCACAGCCCAGAGATCAGAGTAATGGAAACTCCACATTTCCACATTTCTACACTGCTATAGCCTGACGTCAATAGGGCAAAGGAAAAAAATATATACAGTGGGTACGGAAAGTATTCAGACCCCTTTAAATTTTTCACTCTTTGTTTCATTGCAGCCTTTTTCCA
>NC_048428.1:17154658-17168062 GCF_013103735.1 Etheostoma cragini | reverse complement strand
AAAATGGCTGCAATGAAACAAAGAGTGAAAAATTTAAAGGGGTCTGAATACTTTCCGTACCCACTGTATATCTATATAAAAAACAACTAAAATTGATAATTCTGCATTCGGTAAGGATAAAATATTCCCTTTCAAAAATCAGCTTTTCTTGTGATTTAAGCAATGCTCGTTTTTAAATCTACTACTATTTGTGAAGAGAAGCAGGCGTCAGGACAGCAGCTGCCTGAGGTTGTGGAGACGATGTGAGGCAGCGTGCTGCAAGCGCTGTGTAATGTCTTGACAGCCACTGCTGTTGTCTAATAGCTCTTTGCCAATGAGAGGAGTTTTTTTTTTTACAAAGCCAATTAGGAACCGGCACAGCTCATAAAAATGATAACCTGCCACGGCCATCAAGTAAGTTACCACCAAAACCACCAAATACAGGTTTAGTCGAGTGTTGCTGATCACAATATTTGGAATCAGAGCTGAAAAGATCAGTCAATTCATTAACTAGTTGACTGATATAAAGTGAATTGAGGAGTATTTTTCTTGAACACTTTCCGGGATAAAGTAAAGAACATTGTCTGGTTCCAGCTTCTCCAATGTGATGATTTACTACTTGTCTTTGTCCAATACTGTATCTCTGTAAACATATTATTAATGGATAAAAAAGCATTATGAATACGCCACCTTGGGCTCCGGGAAATTGCGATGGCCATTTTTTACTATGTAGTACTGACACTTGGACAGAATGATTAATCAAGAAAATAGGCAGATTATGTGATATTAAAAATAATCATTAATTGCAGCTCTATTTATAATGCATATTATAATTATTTAAATAACCATTCTGGAAACTATAGGTTACATGATTAAATGTCTGTAGTGTGTAATGTAGTGTGAGCGGGTTACTTGTTTTCTTTAAAAAAAAAAAATGTGTTTCATATTCAAGAGGGAAATAAAAGGTTAAGAATTGCAAAAAAATAAATAAAAGATGACTGAAATAAATACACCGACGCTCAAACACTGACAAGGAAATATTTCCAATGCGTATGTAAGCATGGATGCACACACACACAAACATACACACTCACTCACATTAGCGCAGAGCTGTTGGCACCTGCCTGTTATCTCTTCCCCTCAGACCTGGTTTTCCATTGTGCTCCATGGGAGAGCTACAAATTGAGATCTCAAACATGAAGAGGGGGCAAATGACTCGAGTATAGAAAATCAAATCCACTAATGTGTTACATGTGCAAATTCACAGGCCTCGTATTAGAGATTAATGCGTTCCTCTTTAATCTAAATGTACCTTTTCTCAAAGATATTTATAATGCAGCCAAAAATTTAATTCAACCAAAGGACTTACACTGAAGAAACAACAATGAACAGGAAATATTTGTTCAGCGAATAATCAGATAGGATTTGCATGAATGAAAGTGTTATGTAAGGAATCATTTGTAGATTAGAAATACTATGATTTGTTTCTTTAGCTGTGATTGCTATTTAAAGATAAGACTTACTAAATCAGTTTTAAACCCTTTACCAAGAAGAAGAAGAAAAAAACATTAAAAATGCATGTGATGTTTAATAACTGGGGAGGAAAACAAATCTGCACACAGCGGCAGAAGCAGCCTCAGTGTAGGTAATCCTAGCCTGGTAAGTAGAGTTTAAGAACATGTCTTAACAGATCTCCACGGGTAATGACTCAACCCTAAAACCTTTACAGGCCTTGTCAAATATATGCTGTGCCAAACTCTTTTTTTCCGCCCAACCCGCTGGATCCATCATTCTCAAAATACACAGGTGCCTTCAGAATATCATGGTCCTGTGCAGAGGATGAATGGAAAAAAGACTACACTGCCCATTTAGTCTTCTGAAACTGGTGTATCACAAAAAAAATAGATATACTGTAACTTCAATCTGCCCACATTTCTGCTTAGGCATTTATCTCCTTTCTCTCTAAATCCGGAAATTGCCTCAGAAGAAAAAAGGAGAGAGATACTTTCCCCCTCTTTGCACATTTTCACAGAGTGGTGCACAACTTTCTGAAAATTGAAGAGGCTTTATGTCAAATACGGCTAAAGCCAGCCTCTCCATATCAAACAACGCAGCGCGAAAATTACTGTGGCGATGATAAGGCTGCCAGATAGAGAGGGAGAGGAGAGCGAGGGGGGGGGGGGAAACTGAAAGGAAGTGACTCTACTCAATTATACTGCAAAATTGGTATGACTGAATATTTTTCATTCAGGTGACTGATAGTATCAGTGAAACTGCAATGCAGATAAATAAAGGAGCTTTCTGTCAAGAATAAACACCATTAATCATGAAGCCAGCTACTGCGTGACCGCCTGTCCCCCCGACTTACTCCATAGAGAAAGTATTAAAGAGGGGGGGAGGATATGGGGGTGAGAGACAGGGGAGGGAGGGAGGACGGAGGGAAAGCAGTGACTGCACAAGAGAGGGGTGACCTATGAAGTCACACAGAATGGGTTTTGGACAGTTGGAGAGGAGGATGAAAAAGTGGCCTTCGTCTCTCCCCGGCTTTTCGGTGACAGTAGCCATATCTGGACACAAATTATCAGATGCGATTGTGAAATAATCATCAATTCTCTATGTAATTTATGGCTGTGCTTCACATCCTGTTTTAGTCTAGACTATATTCAAATGTGAATATTACAGTTATAGCCAATCATCAAGCATGCAATGATTTTTATTCTTTTTTACAACAGAGAATCTGAAGAAAATGTGTGTTGCAAATAACAGTCATATAAGAAAAGAAATTCCAACTACTGTTATGTGTTGGACTTAAAATGCAAACACTGGTAAAAATTGACTTAAGGTATACCCTGAAACTGAAATATCAACTAAGAAAAGAGATCTTCGCACAGCAAAGTCAAATCATGAAGCTGCACACTTACAGAACATGTTTCCTCTAGCTTCTAAAGCAGCTACCCTAGACCCTTTTGTCTTACTATTGTTTTGCATTGTGTGTGTGTGTGTGTGTGTGTGTATTGCAATGCTCGGCCTCGTCCCATCTGGAAGGAGGTGTTGAGATAAGACCGTGGTCTTTATGCTAAGCAACACGCCGCTCCTCTATGCCTAGATTGGGCGCTCTGACAACAGTTTATGTAAATAACAAAACAACACAGCGCACATCTTTAAAAAAAAGAAAGAAAAAAGAAAGGGGGTGGGGGGGAGATCCTCTCTCTGCCACAGGCAGAGGACAGCGAGGGGGAAGAGTTGTTGTAAGGAAACAGTGTGAAATTTAGAGAATCGGGCCTATACAGAACATAAAATGTGGAGGTTAACAAGGTGACTCAGTGGCTTTTTGGTGCCATGTTGAAATCTTTACATAAAATGATGCTTCTGAAGCAACAGCTCACTCAGCCTTTGAGTCAATTAGCTCCTGCAATGGCAGAGACGTGCAGCAGCTCTCTCCCCTGGTACCTCCAGAATACCTTGCAGTTAGGCCGGGGCCCGCAGCTGAACAAACACACTCCTGAATCAAATAACCACACAGGCTGGGAAACACACCCTCACAGCCCTCTAAACGCCAGCTCCACACTGACAGACAATACACTCCATGACTTTATTCATGAGTCACAATGAGGATACTTTTCTTTAAAATATAAACTTTTGTTTGGTTTCAGATTGTTTTCAAAATGTGCAGTACAGAAATGAAAATCCAGTATATTCACTAATTTGAGTTTTGGTAGACACTGTAGACTAGATTTTACATTTATTTTTTACTTTACATCTCGAGATTATTTAAATGTTGATTTTATGGTAGTAAGTCTTCTGAAACATTTGCTCACAAATTTAAATGCTTCAACAAATAATCTATTTTTAGCACCTTTTGAAATTGTATGTGTAGTACAAATATTTCCCACATATCTACAATTTAAAATTTTTTACCACAAACTCTTAGCTAAAGTAAATTCTATTTGCTTTACAACTTTATACACTCCTAAATGGACTCTGTCATTCTGACCAATTCTTCCTAAATCCACATACGGTAACTGAGCAAAAAGGTTGTGAGTCAATTGGTTATCCCAAAAGAATGTTTTGTTGTTTTAGTGTCCCCATTCACAGCACGAGGGCCCGGGACTTCAGAGTAAACTCCGATGCTGATAATTGACTTGTGACGAATGCCTCTGATTGTTCTGAACGGTCTCCGGGTGAACGGGAGCCGGCGCTGAGCCGCATGAGAGGGCTGTTTTGTTTTGCTGTGTACCGTGGTCAGGCAATAAAGCTGGAATGAAAGGAACAGTCTCTTCTCTTGGCCCCGACCTCCCCCCAAACTCCCATTAAGCCAGTACTGCACAATGGTGGTGGCAGAGGGGACCAGAGCTCCCATGGAGAGGCTGCTCTTCACCGATCAATGTGTTTATTTAAGCAGGAAGCATCTTCTGTGAAACACGAAAGGGCTCTTTCTCTTTTTGGTTAAGGCTGGAGGTCAGCTGTTTCCAGACACTAGCTTTAGGACAGGAAAGACTTTTGCTGGTTCTGGATCAGTAAAGGACCTTAATGGCTTTGCTGAAGTTGGGAGTTTATGGAAATTCAGAAGAAGCATGGCGTCATTTAGCAATGTCTTCCTTTTAAACCAGGGTCGTTAAAGCTCTCTTACATGTGAATGTACAAGTTCCTCAGTAAAGCAAGCACCCACAAGAAGGGACAAACCCCCCCCCGACCACTGACCCTGAGGCTTTAATACTGAATGGCACATTGGTACCTTCCCCACAAGAATTCATAAACTAAACGATTAGCCTCTGTCTGTAATTGCGCTCTCCCTTGCCTAATAAGGGAGGTGAGGTACGGAGGGAAAAAACAAAGGACAGTTAATTTGTGATTTCCTATGCTCATTTGAAGGCAAATTAAGTGTCAAACAGCTAATATGGAGCATATTTCATTTTATGAGCTTTTAATTTAATTCTACCGCCTCATATCACTGGAGCCCGTTAGCTGTGCTGCTAACACCCGCTCCTCGCCTGAAAACTGGGGCCATAAATAAACATGTTTCAATTAGGCCCTTCACAGTAATAGGATATGATTCTGTTCATTTGCCACATATGGATGGTGGATGTGTCATTGTGGCGGAGAGGAAACGAGCTGCTGGGCATTTGCAGTGTTTTTTCTCCGGCCACGGACGCCCAGTGGTGACTGGCTTGTGTGCGTGGCGGGGAAAGCTGGCTGGATTGATGGAACTGCCGCGGGGCCAACCCAACTGTAATTACAGGCCGTAATGAGAGGCTGCATGGGGAAGTACTGCAATAATAGTCCCTGTGTACTTAGGCATATCTTTGAGAGGGCTAATAACGATTAATTCTGCTCACTGAGGAGAACTTGTCTTAAAACAATTCAATATTTCTCCATAAGCCGCCTCCTGTCCTCCATTTCCCTGAAGCCACAGTTACACACTGACTGCCTCTATTTACTCGAGCTGGCTATAAGCAACATTGCTGAGCCAAATGCCTCGCTTTTAAATCCTCAGAGAGGTTTACTCCTTCAACTCTTGTAAAGTTTAGCTAAAACTTGCACAAAGCCAAATCTGGAAGTGTAATTAACTCCAATTTGCCATCAGGTGGTTGGACCCAGCTGTAATACTGCAACTGATGAGCGTTTCTTCTCACTGAGGAATTCAGTGCTGCTTTTTTAATCAAGCAGGCAATATTGTTGCTTCCCTGTGCAAAGATTTAAAAGTAGTTGAGATCCTTTCTGCATGGAACCCACGTAAGTTCATAGAGAACGTGTCTGTGTGACAGTGACTTCACAGATTTAAATAAGGCTGGCCACTAAACAGCTGTCTTATAATAATGACAAATAGTTTCCCTTAGCATAGTGTGTCATATTAAACAACTCTATGCTTAATGGCTTGGATAAATAGGCCATAAGTAGCATGGCAGAGCACGGCCGTGTTTCTACTGACAGCAAACCAAGCGCGCAGATAACGCCTGTCTGGACAGAGTGACTGAAGACACCGCCGCTGCGTAACTTCTCCCCCTTAATTCAATTCTCTGGCTCTGTGTTGTCCCTCCACCCCTTCCTCATTTCTTTCCTCCCCCCCCCCCCCTCCCTAACCTGTGCTGCAGATCATAGCAAAGCACTCCTGACGGATAACAAGCCAGGCTGTTTGTTCGAGCCTATGTTGCCGGCGCGTGTTCGCCCCATTATCTCTGCATAAGCTAAATGCTAAATTATATTTGCCATTTTGTTTGCAGTGACATGGGGCATCAATCACCTCCCTTTTTTATTTCCTCGCCTCCCCCTCCCCCCCCCCCCTTTTTTTTTTTTCCTCTGCTGCAGCCCCCTGAGCAGGAGATGAGGGGTTGAGAGGTACGGTGGGCCGGAGGTGGGGAGGCCGAGGGAGGGGGGGGGGGGGGGGGGGGGGGGGGGGGGGGGGGAGGACATAAAAAATTCATTACGCTTAGTGGCACATCAGCAAGGGAGAGATATGACTCCTGAGGAGGAGAAGGGGGGAGTTGATAATGATGAAGAATATCAAACATAATGCGGCCCAAGTAGCTGCCCCATCCAATTTGTCCTCGTCGCGCCGTGATTGCTTCCTTCGTGTCTGCGGGTAGGAAACAAGAGCCGCAAGGACGATGAAGCATCTGCTTATGGTGCTCACTATTTGGACGCAAAGAATACAAATGATAGAGAAAGTAAAAGAGACAGAAAGAGGGTGACTAAAAGTGAGGAGGAAAAAAAAGAGTAATTTGTGCATGACCGTATGAAAGTGAGTGAGCTGAAGGAATGCTTTGAAGTTCTCTCCTGACCTGACCAGCACCGGCAGAAGCACTACAGGGAAATACGAGACCATACTGTAATAAGTCTTCCCCTAAATTAAATACTTACCACTCATTCTTACGAGGCATGACACCTTGTTTTACTTCATATTAGATGTACGTACACATGATTGGATGGGGCGCGGTGGTTAGTAGTATACAGTTTGTGTGTCAGGGGGCCCATCTGTGTCTGTCAGAGACGAGTAGATGTCAGCAGAGGCATTGCTTTCCTCTCTTGACAAGGCTTGATCACTGCTCTTATGAGAATCGCACGCTCCCAGGCTCCCCTCGCCCTACTCTCATTTCCGCATCTCTGACACATGTTCATTTGCGTGTCTCTGACATGCGGATCATGTTGCACACGTACAGGGCCGTGGCCTTTGATCCTGAAAGGCAAAGAGAGGCGCGCAGCACCCATGAGGAGCATGCTCTACACCCATGGGCGGAAGGAAGTTTAGCTTGATTTGTATCGCCATTAGGAGAGCTTGTCAATGATGCGCGTGATGCAGCTCAATCAAATGTGTTCTATGATGTGTTTGATCGGCGGATTTTTCATTTGTGTGTGCGAGTGTGTGACCATTTTGAAAGACTTACACATGAAGAGGGGGCACAGGGGAAGGCTCGTAGATGTACCGTCCCTGGGTATGTCTGTCGTCGATTGGCACAGGAGGATGGAAGGCAGGGAAGAACTGCGGTGCAGCTGCATAGAATAACAGGAAGAGAAAGGGAGCATAAGTATAAGACATTTTCTACACTTCTTGCAAGATTCTGGCTCCTCCTAAACATATCGTCATGTGAATGTATTCCCTCCTCAGATAATTTAAATAGCAGCTATAATGAGAGGCCACGGTTGATGGCTATCTTTCAGCAGACCCACCCAAATGAGAACTCATTAAACACACTCAACTAAAAGCTTTGCTGATCCAAAATGTTTGCTTTGTAAATTTCTCAAGGCTGATAGACCTCAAAATAAACTGCGATAAATAACCGTAAGGAAAGCAGCCAAATGGCATGGTTGTCACCGTACCGAGCATAATATAGTTTTGTACAAAGGATAAGGTTTAAGTACAACCAAAGAAATGTACAAAACGAGAACAAAAACACCCGTTTCTGTATCAGTTTTGTCACAACTCCCAGAGAAAATCAAGAGGCTTTTTTTTTCTCCCTCTAGATAAAACATCAAGAAATTTGCATAATATGCTTCCAAGCCTTTCTCTATTTTTACCCCCGAAATTGAAACTGTTGTGCTATCACCAGAGTGAATTCACACATGTGTGCACTCATCTTCTAACCTTAACTGCACTCCACACCATAATCTTAAAAACTAAAGCTGGAATTTTGTTTTGCAACTGTGCATCCATTGTTGGACAAGTTGCAACGAGCAAACCAAGAGCGGGAATTTTGCTGAAATGCTGCCTACCTTAGGGTCAAGTTGTGAAACTAAAATGGGTTAAAACTTGTACAGAAAGACAGAAACAGCAAATGACTAACATGCACACAAGAGTCCACAAAGTAACAAATCACTTCTTTATTCATACACGCTACGAACACATCTCAGTGCCAAAACACATGTCACTTTATTGCCTGTTACTGAGACCACTGCCAAGTTGCGAATCACTACCCTGAGGCAAAGCATGTGTCAACATCTGCATACCTTCACGCAGCAAGTCTCTGAGGCTGCTAGCTATGTGTTTTTTTGCTTGTAAACATTTGGAGGTGTGGGCCAAGAGGGCACATGGCCAAACGGTGGGGTGCCCGACAGCTCTATGAGTGTTGCTCGATGCCAAACGCAGCTGCATCGCTGGGCAACGCAGCAGGTGTTGATCATCTAGCAGGTCTCAGGTCTGCTTACCTCATCACTCACTCATTCATTGGAGGTGATCACTGCCAGCCTGGGCCAACACAACACAACTATTAAACAAGTATCAGTTTGGTGTTTTTTGTAATCCTACAGCATGGAGCCTCTTCCATAATGCATAGGGACTTGAAAAATACATTGAAAACAGAAGTGCAGAGGCCAAAATATCCTGACTTTAAGTCCCTAAAGTGGGTCTCCCAGTTCAAACCGAGATACCCGGGTGATGAGGAATATTCTTAGACTTTGGTAAAGTTGTCGTCAGAATCAAAGACAACATTATAGCTGTTTTCACAGGCTATACTAGAATATTGACTTCGACATGTTGGTAGAGTGGACAACGTTTGTAAAGACAGAAACCCCCAAACACCTGTAGCAAAGAGGCAGACATCCCTGCAACAGTTAAAGCCTGTTTTCCAGTGTTGATTTGCAGAAAAGCAGCATTTTGTTTTCCACATTCCGTCCCTTGCTTGGCACAATCTACATAATGTGGACATCTTTTGAGAGCTTGACATAAGGAGAAACTTGAGAAAAAAAAGTCTAGAGGGGATTGATTGGCTTTGAAGGCGAGGAATCAAGTGGAATAATGCACAAACAACTCATACATCCAGGTTCAAAGTACTTCAAATTCACTTTAACTATATGCTATATTACTGCATGGTCCTGTTGACCGTGTTTTACATTTTTCACACAGTATATCACTCAGTATTAAAGCTTTAGGATTTGTTTAATGTGTTCAATGAGAAAACTTTGAGAAACCATCCGGGTGTTCTAATCCTGTTTTCACAATAGCAAAGATAAGTGGTAAAAGCCCCCTCCATGCAGCTCTGGCAAGTATCTGTGCACTCAGTCTCTGTCTGTTTGATAGTTTCCTCCTGATGACTCAGTTTTGGCTTGGCTCACCTCAGCCCATTCCAAAGCTGCTGAGGGAGGGAGGGATGAGGGGTTTCTGGGATGGGCTGGTGGTAGACAAGGGCAGAATCTGCTTTGTTTACTCGGGGCTGTTGGCCCTCGGCTGTCAGACTCGGAAATGAACCTTCGGGTTTACCGGGGTCTTGGTACTGTGATCTGGCTCGATGGGAGTAAAAGCCTTGTGTTCTCTAATCTTACTGATCCCTGCCCACATTGCTCGAACTTTAAACTAACCTCTGTCCTGTTTGGTAATGAGGGATGACTGTGAAATTACAAACTGTGAAATCATTTTACAGACCCCACCCCTTCACCCCCGCAACACACACCTACATTCCCACATCCGCCACTCCTCATTGAATTACCCAGATCCCCCCCTATGTTTATGTCTCTGGAGCTCCTCACTCAGTACAGCCCTGTGCCTAGACTGGACCCTTTTTTTTTCTTCCTACTTCATCACTCTTTCCTTCCCTTCCTCCCTCCCCTCGCTGTGGTTGCATGGCAAACTGTTCCGCCGAAGTTTATTTAAATCCAACTCTGAAGTTTACTTTACCATGGCCCTATCTAAATAGAGCCTGCCACCTCTTTTACGCCAGCGCAGCTCTCCATTAGCGCAGCAAACAGCCCTGTGTCACTGGAGGGAATGTATACAGTCGCAAAGAACAGAGGGCAAAGCAGAGAGGGGGAGAGAATTCATCCTGCAATTCATCTCCAGTGTTTCCTGTAGGGACTCCTTACTGTTTACTCCGGGACTAAAGTGCTCCTGCTCTTCTGGATGTTCAGGGTTATTCTCGTTGTCTCTCTAATACAGAATGCAGCTGGAAGGCACATTGGAAGCTGGCTCACGAGTCACAATTTTTACCTTCCCACAGCGGCCACACACCACAGCAGCTCCAGCATTCCTAAGGAAAATGTAGTTACAAAGGTTTTGTCCTGGTTGAATTTGGTAAACCACCACTGGCAAAGTAAGATGGATTAAAGAAGTCATCTCAGCCACTCAAACGCTGAAACTCAGGAACACTGCAAATCATAGTTTGCAAACTTGTTTGAGATGTAATTTTTGAATTTAGAACATTTTGTATAGCTCTCTATCAATTCATCAGCAACTCATACATTATAATGACTCCAGAGCAGCCGTATTCATTTTTGGTTTAAAATTTTCCTTTTCTTCTAATTCTTTTAGGAACGGGGATGAAAGTCATTAAGACATCATTACAAATGGGTCTTAATGAAAGGGCAATTAGAGGCAAACTTTGACCAGGCTCATTAATTCTAATTCAAAATAAACACACCGTGCTCAGGACCAAAAGCCAGCTTCCCCTTCATTAAAGAGAGGATAGTAATTGCCTTGTCCTTTATTGGACACTTGAATAATTTCAAAAGAAGGGGGAGGACAACGGGAGGATAAAGCCTAAAGCACATCATTTGCAATATCCTTATTGGTTAATCTCCTTTCATAATGGCAGTTTTACCACAAAGGATCTTCACTGAGCTTTGGAACGCATGTGATGTGATACTTTGGGAGAATTTGAGCTGTCACTCACAATTCTGATTTGGGTTTTGATAATACACAAACAATTTCTCATCTTCCTATTTTGTTGTCAACTCAGCATTGTGAGTTTATTGTCTTGACTGCTAAACCTGGGCTCCTCCTCTTCTCTGGCAAGGGTTCACTGACTCTGCTCTAACAGACTGTCACCGGCAGCCGAGGACGAAACGCTCTTCCATAAACACTGCACTTCTCATCGATGCTCTGCTGCGAGAGCACAAAGAGCCACTGACAGATTGTCATAAGCGACTAAGGCGGAGTGAGAAAAGGGCTGCTGGGGCCTGCTCTAGAGGTTTGTGAATTGCTAATGTGGAACATATGAAGCCTGTGCCGGGGCTGTGACTGCCAGATTTCATTATGCCACCTCTCTCCCCGCTCATGATCTCACTGCTCAGGCACGCTCGTCTGCAGCGAGGCCCGCAGTTACACCATAACTCTACAACACTTCGCAGAGCGTGCGAAAGATGCTCCAGACTTTGTTTGTGAGGGCATGCAACTTGTGTTGCTCCTTCCTAGGAGTGAATACAAAGACAAGTACATGACTTTACTGTGCAGAACAATGCAGTCCTGGGCTTGTTTTGTTAATGTTGTTTAATGCACCTATTCCTAAAGATGTGACCTTGAGATACTTGCAATAGTGGTCTCCAACAATTTTACCTAATTACCCTTTACAATTTACATCCATGAAAACAAATTAATATTTCACATAAAAAGAAAACACACCCCATGCTGAGAATCACTGACATACCGTAGAGCATAGCTACAGTTAAACATTTAGCATAGGTTTTTTGTAGCTTGCGACATATCAGCTAACAGGCTTGACTATGAGTACTTAGCATGTGCTTGTACTTTGCTACAACTATCTGGCTGGCAGGAAAGGGAGATCATGCAGAATATCGGAAGAAGTTTGCAAGCTTGCTCTCTTGTGGAGCCGAATTCTCCCTCTGATCAATCCCTTCACACCCCGTCTCTCATCATGTTTGCTTACACTGAGACCTCAAGCTGTTTGGACATGTAAATAACACTTTCGGAGACTGTTTAGCTAAGCTCAATGGGAGTTGTTGTTGACTTTTGGAGCGCTTTGCTTTAATTACAGGTCCCAGATTGTTTCAGGTCTAATGGCCTAATTACCGCTGTATAAATTAGCCTAATGTTCTTGCTGTGCAGAGCTTTCTCTACTGTATGTGATGCCTGGGCGCTAGAACAGAGAGAGCTTTTATTCAGCTAAGAGCAATAGTAAGAAGGAGGGAGAATAAAGCCAGCAGAGAGGTTAAATAACAGTTGTAATAACAAAAACAATTGGCAATAACAAGTGCTGCCTTGCCAATCTCTCTGCCATTCATCATATACGCAAGGCTGGCAGATCACACTCTGCCCTTCCTCTGTAAATCAATAGATTTTTTTCTCTTTTCTGCTGTGTTTTCCTCAGATTTTGCTTTCTTTGTCTTTCTTGCTCAAATGCTCTTACACCCTTGAACACAAACAGTCTTTCTGTGGGTAAACGTAATTAACATGGTGCAAAACAAAAACAGAACAGAAGACAAGTGGTAGAAACAAATGTCATCTATTTGTGATAAACAGGCGCTCTGTTTACGTAGCTATACATTCCAGCACTACTCGCTGTCAGAAATAATTTGTTTGTCTAGACTGAACAAGTCAGTCAATGCCCATCCTTACTCTACTTGGTTCTAGAAGTCTATGCATATTTGTGTTTGGACTTAATGTCCACGCAGGTTATGTCTTTGTGCCAATATTTACACAGTTAATTTCATTCAACCACCATGCTCGTACAGATCAGCATCTGCTTGACATGTAACATTTTACTGCCAAACTTTATCTAAAAGTTGAATATTCTGTACAAATGAGTACCCCCTGGAAAATATGTATCCATTTTTAACAGGACATTTATCTGAAATAATACACAGTAAGAAACCCTGATTTCAGCAACCAGCATGATGAAGATCAAGATGTAGGCTGCTTGCTCTTCTACCCCGGCCTTTCTCCATTTATCACACAAATATCTTAATGGAGCTCCAGCATCTGCAAGACATTTACCAAGACTGAGTCAATCTTAACAAATTGCACGCCAGCACAAGGGCCCATTCCTTGCTACAGAGTGGAGCTAAGCACGCACACTGCTGTTCCAGGGGTCCCCGGCACCACCCAACCCCAGCTTTTTTCTCCCCTGCCTCCCTCCCTCCCTGTATCCCAGTGTGGATCATGGAGTGAAGGTTATTTCAATGAGGCCTCTACAGAGCGCCAATCTATCTTCTACATTTGGTGAATTTTTCCAGATTGGGATAAGCCGGGAACCAGAACAAAGC
>NC_048428.1:17073168-17154648 GCF_013103735.1 Etheostoma cragini | reverse complement strand
CCCCCCCTCCCCCACCCTGCTGGGGAGAGATTTACACAGCAGTTTAGTAGCTGAAACACTGTGTTACACCTCTTTTCCCTTCTCTCTCTTCATCTCTTGTCTGTCTATCTCCTCCTCTTCAAACAACGATACATCTCGGACAGAAGAAAGTTGATTTAAACCTCAGGTTAACTCACCTGGACTTTGCTACATTTATTTTGCTTCAACTCCCTCCTGTGTGATTCATTCTACTCAAATACAAGGCTGCTTTAGGACTTAATCTCTTTCCAGATCTTTATTTTGGAATTGGGGTCACCGAAGAAATGAAAAGATGCCGTTTGTCCACAAATTTCTGTTTCTTTAAATACTCCTTTAAATGCCTGTATCATAAATGTATGGGATTTACTATGAAATCTTTATATGTGTCAAGGTCCTATCAGTGACAGTGTTCATGATTGCCACATCTGTATCAGACTACCCTGTGATGGACTGACCCTCTATAGCCCTGTGTCACAGCTCCTCCCCGGGCACCTATGCAGGTGATACCAAAACTGCTTGTGGCTGTGTGATAGTGACTGTGAGGCTAATACACCTGCATTATAATAACACACTGGGCTGGACACGGATCCGGGAAACTGGACAGCTCAATTTTGAATCATGCTGATATGCCACTGACCAAAGACGGTCATTCTAATGTAATTTTGTTTACAAATGTAGCTATTGTTCTCAATTTATATTGTGTGCTATGATTGGCAACTTCACTCTTGCACTCTTTAATCATGGTTAAAAGTGGTAATCCATCACAGTGTCGCCTTTATTTGCATGTCAAAATTACTTATTATCGCATAGTACTGTGGTTAAAATAAGGGCCAGATTAAATAGAAGGTGCATTAAAGGACATCCAAGATTTCAGGGTGAACTGAAAGAAAGAAGCAATGCAATAATACATTACAACGTGTTGCAGCAAAACTTAGAATTCAGTGAGTGATGTTGGAAACACTGTAGCATGTTGTCTCTTGCATTACATCAGTTGCAGTTTGGGAATCTCAATCTTGAAAAATCTGTGCAAGCTGATTTTTATATCTGTTCAAATTGGTGGAAACCAGTGGCTCCCTGGAAGGTTGGAAATCACTTTCAGAATATTATTTGGAAAATCAAGCATAGGTGATTTTACAAGCTTAAAACCAACAGTGCAGACCTTTAATATGTTTTACATTCAAATGGCATTTTGCCCTTCACTGTAAGTGTATTCTTCTATTTTCCACCAAACCCATACAGACATTAGATAAAGTCTGTGCAGGCCTCTAGAGGGACGTGGCCATTATTTGGGCTAATGGAAGAAACTGTGTGTCACAGAGCAAAGACAAAGCCCAGTGTCACAGCAATCAGACAAATGGCCGCTGGGCTCTGCAGGGCCAGACAGGGGTCGACGCTTTTGGACCAATTAGGTCTTATGAGTGCAATAACAGCTGGAACTTCCTGGTTCTCTCCCTTTTCCACTCTCTGTTCTCATTGCATTGCTGTCACCTTAGCCTCTCTTTCACCCTTTCTTTCGCGCCTGCATCGTCTTACTAATTCTTTCAGTTAATCCTGCTCTCTGTCTATCTCTTATTATTTGCTTCTCTCATTATTCAAAGTGCATCCTCCTGATCTCTCTCCTTTCCCTCCTCACAGCATTCCAAAACAAGGACAAAGTTGTAATCCATTTACTGCACCCCTGTCAACAGATTCCACCCAAATAATCCTAAAAGACTTACAACCAGGCCTAGGTACTATCAAGGGAGGACAAAGAGTAAAGAAGAGGCAGAATGCACAGGGGAAGGCAAGCAAGAGCCATGGAGAAAGAGGGAAGAGAGAGAAGAGAATAGAGGGAAAGTGGAGGAGCAACAGACGGAGGACTTGTCTCACAGTGATTTGAGTCTTTGTCACGCAGGTGGCGCCCAGGGGTTCCCTCAGCCTGGGCAGAGAGACAAACTGGGGCCCATGTAAACCTTAAAGAGGATTAACCCTGCCGGAGCGCTTTAATGTGACCTGAAAGTGCCGGGCACCGGAGAGCCCCACTGATTGAGCCGCGCTAGAGTGTGCTCCCAACGGTCCGCCGGCCCAGTGGCCCAGCAGCACTGCTACAGCCCCGTGGCCTACAGCTGCCCGTTCACACTGAGCCACATCAAAGCAGCCTGTCTGGGAGAACCCCGAGACGGGAGGAAGGGGAGGCGGGTGGGCATGAGGGAGGTGGAGAATGAGTGAAGGAGAGGTGGGAGGAGGAGGCAGATGAGGGTGCCTGGATGGAGGAATCCCTTATCTCCTCCTGAGAGGATGCTGCTCTGTGGTGCGAGATTGTCTGGAGCTGCCAACTGTCCCAGGCTTCTTTAAAGGCAACACTAAAGCCTGTGATGGGCCTGACCTCCTTGAGCTCCCATTCTTTTATGTCTCTCTTCATTTTCTGCTTTGTTACACCCCCTCCTCCTTCTTCTCCACTCTCTTTGGCTCCTCTCTCTTTTTATTACCCCTCTGTCTCACTCACACCCTCAGACTCAGCCCTGACTTCCTTCTTCTCTCTCTCTTTTCTCCAGTGATATCTTACATTTCACCAAGCTGCTAGAAACATTTTAATTACCCTGTGTTCATCAGCCTCCTCACCGTGTAGAACAATATATATTCCTGACCCTCCAGAGACGAGAGCAAGATACGGGTTGTTGGCTGAAGGGATAAGGGTGCTTATCTTTGCCACTATGTGAGAGGAATGCAAATACAAAAAGGAGTGATGAGATTTGGATACACGGCATGAAATAACTCAGATTCTCCCGTAGCACACAGAGGTGATTATCCTTCTGGAGACTACAGGGTAACTTAAGGAGGAGAGAAAAAGCTCATTCAGCAAGCTGAAGAGAAGTCCCCATGAGCATTTAGTCATGTTGTTTTTATAGTATAGTGCTTAATGTCATTGTTGTCAGTGGTGTATTCTGCCGTTGATTCTCCTTTTGGATGGACAAGTTACAGCAAATCTTCATTTTAAGCCTTCACAACATCAGCAAAATGCTATAGTCCCTGCTTGCCTCTGTGACTTGACTGATTAACCAATCTCATTTGAAAGGAAGTAAAACTCACTGACAGATGTTGTGACGATGATACCAAGAAATGCTGAGTGTTCTTCTTTGAACATCTTAAGTTCTCTGGAAATTCTTTTTAATTCTTCTGAGCCCCTTCACATTTAATCTTGTCATTGTTAATAAGAGCTACCATTATTGAGAGATATTCTGTTCACACGCATCCGCTTTGTGGTAAGAGCACCACATGACCTTAAGATGGTATGAAAGTGCATTCTCGCAGCATTCAAACTCTGCTTAACCCCCTTAAATCATCATGTGTTACAAAGGGGCACACGCATGTGAGAATATTGTCTCTCTTACAGCATGAGATGCGTCTAATAAGCTGTATAAAAGGGGATCATCTGATTATCCCTGGTGTGCTGGACCAAGGGGCCAAAGCAGAGCGCAGGCCCATGTTGTTCTTTCTTGATGAAAGGAGGTGGGTGGATGGGATCCCTCTCCATTGCCTGCAGTGTGCCCCAGGCTTCTCTGTGCCGGCACTCCACTGGGGGACTACATCGTGCCACCACGCTCAAAAAGCCAATATTGAAACAATCACAAAGACAAACACTTACCCTTGAAACAGGCGCGTGTCTTCTCACCCCAGGCTCTCCTCTGTACTCTCCAGTTCTTATGGGGGGAGGATGTTTGAACCCGTATCCCAGCCCAAACTTGTCATGTTTGAACCAACAAGAGGCCATAAAGTTTGAGTGCAGTGTCAGTTGAGTGCTCTGTTGTAACTTTTTTTTCCAACTACAAAAATGCACACATTATAATTGTTCTTTTTTTTCTTTGCCACTCATGCTCTTTCAAGACACATGGAAAGGTGCTGTGCAGTATGAACTGAAAGAACAAGAACAGTAATTAACTGTTGAGAGTGTGAGGCCATTGTTGTGCGGATCACGTTCAGTTCGGTGACAGCGAGCTCATTCAGTTCAGTGGTCAGCTGCATTTTGATATTGAGACAGACAGACTGACGCCGGGGCAGCGGCAGGCTTGCTACGGCCCAGTAGACCTAAGATCAGCCTGGTGCAGCAGTTTAGAGTTTAACCTGTGACTGGACACCCACCACCCCCACCACATCATAAATCCCCCGGGAAGGCTTTTATGCCATGGCTCAGTGTTTGTGCTAGCTTTCCCAGAACACAGGGTCATTGTGATCCAGGTAGCAGTCACCTTTGGCCAGACTCACAGAGCAGGGTTACTGTTATACATGTGAAGGAATCCTTCAGCCTAGAGATCCATTCCGCCACTGCCTCTAGCTTAGCAGGCATGGTTTCTGAGATCAGTCAAGGACAGGAAGGCTTTGGTGTAGGGATTAGGGCCTGGCAGCCAGATCTGGACTAGATGTTTTAATGAGCTAACCCAAAGACTATTGGACCGATTGGCAGCCATCACAGCCTGGAGACACACTTAATGTGTCGTGTCGTCTCCCATCAATGACCTATTGTATCACAAATACAGTACAGCAACAAAACTTATTCCACGCCAATATACTTAAGCATTGTCTCTAAGGCTTGGCAAATTTACTTTCCTCCAGTTGTCTTCCTTTCGATAAACATTCTCGGGTGTTTCAGAGTAACATTTGCAAGAAAGCCATTTAAAGGATGTGCTTTAAGTCCCTCCACGGATGTGTTTAGTCTGGCAAAGAAGGGCAAGTGTTTAAGAAAAAGACACTTTAAAGAAGAAGATCCCCTCGGAGGAAGCAGAGATGCTTCGCCAGTAAGTGGGCTCACTGTTGCTGCAGGACCACTGACCGGCTAATCATCGCACAATGTAAACAGATGTCGGCGCTGCACATCCCATTCACACTTCTACACAATTAAGATCTTAAAAAAAGACTTCTCCCTCATTAATCCTCATCTCAATCCTTTCTTCTTATCCCACAGCAAAGCCCCATGTATTAGTGATGTGGTAGGAAGGATGTGGACTCTTATCCAGTGTTTGCCGAAGAAAAGCAGCTAAGACTCAGGCATCACCACAATTAGCTAATGCTAACAAAAGGGGCAATGTTTCCCTTAGTGTCTCTTCCTTTCTGCACTGAAGTGGGTGTAAATACCAGGGTAAACACAGTCTTAGGCCACAGATGTAAGAGGAGTGGGAGATCACAAGTCTGGGTGAATAGCAGAGATTTACCGGCACAGGCCCCTGAAGATAACCCCCTCCCCTCGGCTCTCTTCTTGTTGTTCGCCTCCCACGCCTCCCGGAGATTCGGCACCACGTTAACGAACCAACGACCAGGTGTGGGGAGCCTGCAGCTGCCATCACATTTAGGCACATTAAGCACTGACACACACCAGCAGTAAGAGTAATCGGATTTACCTGGCTGTCTGCTGCATGGCGTTGCACACTATGCAAGCACAGCACAAAGGCTTAGGGCCCCCTCTCCATCACAAACACACACACATGCACACACCTGGGATGAATTTAGGAGGTGACAAAGCCCTCATAGAGACCACTGGTGGAGTAAGAGCTGTGTGTGTGTGCTCACATGTGTATGGAACCAGAAACCAGAACAGGAGCCAGTGGCTTTTACACCTTGTGGCGCAGGAGGGGCGACAGATGCTACAGGCTCCTGGTTCAAAACAGCTGAGGGGGGGAGGGAGGAAGGGAGGGGAAGCAGCGTTTTCAGGGGAACCCTTTCGTTTTGCTGACCCTCAGACCGCAGGAGCTCATGGGGATTGAGCTTTGGTACTGGGTTCAATCAGACAGAATGGGACCACTGCCTTTAGGGACACCCCATGTCCTCAACACCTGGGGCCAGGAGGAGGTGTTTTGCACAGCAGTGCTCTCATCTCAGATCATAAGTCTTCCTGGGCAGAATCAGGATCAGAGAATCGACATCAATGAAAAACACTAGAAGCCTTTCAGAATTTGTGTTTTTCTTAAATCAAAATCTGTGTTGCCATTTCCGTCTTTATCAGTGTTATTTCTTCTAATAACAAATTGGGTCTTCATTGTTTTTTTGTGTAATTCTTATATAGCTTCTTTAACACCAAGGTTGCAACTAATAATAATCGTCATTGTAGATTATTCAGAATTAATCATATGAAGACATCACAATTTCCCATAGCTTAATTCAACATCTTCAAATTGCTTGTTTTGTAAACAGTATAAAACCCTATAGTATTCAATTCACAACATTAAAAATACAAAAGATTTACATTATTGTATATTAAGAAGCTGCATCTGGCAAATGTTTGCTTTACAAACTACAAATGATAAAATTATTGCTTTTATTCAGTGCATAAGAAGGATAAAATCTATGTTCATCATGCCTGCAGCTTCCCAGCATCTTTGTTTCCTTGCTGTTTTCGACTCCAATCCGCCTTGATGATTGCAAGTCTCCCAGCCTCTTGAGCCCCAATGCACAAAGAAAGCCTCTTGAAGCTCCATGGCCCTTTTGACTTTTCCTGCTGCTTTTGAAATCTCCATTTCAGACTGTGACTTTTCCACATGACCCCAAGCCCCAGAATGACCCCCCACCCCCTCCCCCCCCTCTCGTTCTGTCTCTCGCCCCACTTCTTCCGCAAGGCTTCAGTGGTCTGGAACCTCCAGAGCTCCTTCACACATACCCACACACATGCATAAAATGAGAAGTGGCAGTGTTGCTGAGTTAGGTCAGGATGTAATGGGCAGTAATGTTCTGCCCTCGAGGGCCCTGTCCACAGCTCCATTGCCTGGTTTTGAGTAACCTTTCCCTTAAAGAGGCACGATGGTGACTCTCAAGCACCCAAGCACAAGGGAGCAGTAGCTAATGAACTGGCTGAATAAATAGAGTTACAGTATACAGTTGGGGTCCATTGGACTTTTCATTACTGAATCACTCTGTCCCACTCTCTCTGCCCCAATTCAGAGCCAATTTAACCAAACTAAACAAGCTATCACATCAAATCCTTGTCTGCAGGCTAAGTCCTGGCTACAGTGGCTACGGAATTAACCTCCTAATCAGCCTCTTACTCCCCAATCATCTATCTCCTGTTCTCTCTTTCCACGTACACACACAGCTTTACTTTCATCTAACTCCTCCTGTCTATCTCACCTTTTGTTCACATTATCTTTCGTATCTCACTCAAGCCACAGCTCTCCCTTCACCTCAATCTCTTAGGCTTCATCTCCATTAGTCTCTCTCTCTCTTTCTCTCTCTCTCTCTCTCTCTCTCCCCTTCTCTCTCTCCCGCGGACTTTCTCTCACACAGTCTCTGAGTCCCAGCAAGAGAGAGCAGAGTAGGGGGTAGCAAAGTTTGACGCGGCGCTGCTTTGGGGCTTTGAAGTGTGTGTTGATGAGGGAAAGCAGAGTACTGTGTTCAGACAGGCCCCTAATGAGGGAATTAAGAAGCTACGCTGGCCGTTCCCCATACTAACTTCCCAGGCACAAAACAAGACAAGTGAGCGTGATTGTGTTCCAAAGGTTCGTGTGTGTGTGTGTGTGTGTGTGTTTGTGTGTGTGTGTGTGTGTGTGTGTGTGTGGGTGTTTGCGCATGTGTGATAAGGCAAGTGTAAACCTAAGAGAGAGGCTAATCTGTCAGATGTGATCAAGCATCAGGCAGTTCTACCTCTCACCTACATTAAAGAGACAAACTTGGTCTCAGCGCTTGGGGTGAGGCAAAAACGTCCTTGAGCTGTGTTTCTTCACTTAAATCTACAGGCTTTCCACTTTCAAAATAAAAAACAATTTACAACTTACGATAGTGTGGGTCTAGGTAGCCGTTGCGAGGGTCCATAGTGAACAAAGTGCCTCGGTACGGCAGGGCATGGTCAGCCAGGTGGGGCAGGGAACCATGCAGCTCCTTCTTGAGCAGGGAGGGGCGGTCGTCTGTGGAGGTGGAGGGCTCCTCGCTTACGGTTCGGTCAGCGCCACGAGATGTGGGAGCCTGGGAGCTGATGGCATTGCGCCTCTCGCGGTGGTACGGCGTGCCTGAACTTTCGTCTTCTGCAAAGGGTAGATAGATAGAAAGAGAGGGGAATCTGATGTTAAAACTTTGGAAGGGGAAAACAATGAGCTGCTGATTTATTATGAGCAAATATAAGAATCAAAGTCGGGGGCAGAGGTTGAGAATCTCTCTCCCTCCCGTGGTTATGTTTCATAAACTCAGCTGCAACAGAAGTTATAGGGAAGTCAGTTCGTGTAGAAGGCGCAAGTGAATGAAGGAGCGAGAGATCAGCTTATTCCACCTATAACCTACAGGCCATTATGAGCGTAAATATGCCTGGGTCTGGCGGCAGATATGGGGGTTCAGAGGCATACGGTGTATGAGTAAATGGACACCATGGAAGAAAAAATCTCAACTTCTTGTTTTAGCACAGTTTCCAAAAAATCTGTTTTTAAATTCTCTCTGTCTCGCTTTTTTTTTTTTTTTAAGAAATGTATTCCTATTGAGGAGGCAACGCAGAATTTCTGTCTGCATTCCAAGCTGTTCATTAACCAGCGTCATGGGTTGTATCAACCCCGCCATCCCTCATTCTCTTGTTTTTTTCCTTCTCCCCACTCCCTCTGAATCTCTGTTCTCAAACTAAATCTGTCTTTCTGAGGGAAAAATTAGGATGAGTGGGGTCTCTGGAGAAAGCTTCCTGGCATGCTGGGTAAAGAGGATGAATGTTGAGTTGAGTTCAAGGGCTGAGCTCCACCAGAAAGACATGACCCTTGACCTTTGGCCAAACCTTTGAACTGACATGTATAAGGGTCAGCTAGCCTCCTGACCTAGTCTTTTCTGTACTACGATACTATATGGACTAGCTCAGAAACTGATATAGCATGTCACACTTGTGAAAGCCAAGAAATGCCTAAATACGTTTTGCACTTTGATAGATGATTTGCAATGAGACACTTTACTTGTTGCTGTCCGATTAGGCTCTATTACAAAATGGTCACCATGTTCGGTAAAATGCAAGTATGATTCACCATAAACTGTTGGTTATCTGTTTACTCCAATGCTCTTTCCTGTGTTAATGTTGCCCACTGAGAGCCTGGCAAAATGCTGTTGTGCTGGCGCCAGAGGTTCTGTATTAGCAGCCTGGCGGAGCAAGGCTCCCCCACTATGCACTGCAACCCAACAGCATCCAACTGCCAATTAAGAACAGAGGAGAGGGCCAGATTAAAGAGCACTACCTTAAGCACTAAAGAGGACCGCCATCATGCTGTACCACTTCACAGAAGAAGAGAAGCCATCAGAAAGGGGGGAGGTTAAGAGAGAGAAGCAGGAAGAGAGAATAAAATTGTTGAAGAAGAGAGAGCAGGAGGAGCAACCCACGAGTCCCTCTTTTATTCCCCTCTCTCTCTCCCACATCCATTACCAGCGTTCGGGCCAGCCGTGCATCAGCAAAGCACTGGCAGCAGATTCAAAGATTCCTAACGCGGAACTGACAGCCAGAGAGGCAAGCCACTCTCATCCGCAGAAATGACAGTTATGATATAAGTATTTAATCCTATACTGTGCAGCCAGTGATCTTATTAAAGGAATAATGGCACTTATACGGTTAAAGCTGGATTAATAGGTCTGCTCTTGCAAAGCGCAATATTAACATAAAGGGATTTTGGAATTGGGTTCATCTCCTGACATGAACTGAAAGAAGTCAAGACTGTAAACTACGCTGGGAGCAAGCACTGCTACAGTAAGGGTAGAGCATGTAGCTGTGTGCTTCCAATGTGTACTCTTTCACATCTAGAGGATCTAGCATAACATCTGGAGAAGCAAAAACGGTGTCCCTATTTATGAGCTTTTTTTCTTACTTTCATACAGATATTTGATGTATTATAAATATAAATTCATCACTAGGGCCTCAGATAGTGTAGCAGTTAGGAGGCTTATAGCTTAAGACATATTCTGCCGAACTTACAAAAATCTACTTGAAGACTCAACTGCTTACTTTAGAAAATATACTTTGCATTGCTTTTGTTTCACTATTTGAATTTGTCTTGTTCACTCTCTTTACTTCTTACTTTCTATCTTCTCCTTTTCCAGTGACCCCCACTGCTATTTAGATATATCTCTCTCCTCCAAGGGAGGTCAAGCGACTAGTTCAATCCCAGCAATGTCACAGTCCTACCATCCCCCTCATGTCACCATGGAAAGCCCACAGAGGGGGGTTCATCATTCTACCATGTACCACCTTAAAGGGCTTCATTATTTTAGTTTATAGCACCTTAAATTGTTAAACAAACACTCAGCAGCACAAAGGTCAATTGCCTCCTCAGACTGGTAGACGAGAACCAGAAATCTTAAGTAAGTTTCTCTTCGGTTCCTGCTGGTGGAAACTTTTTGTATCTTTACAACATGTAAAAAAAAACGGGCTAATAGAGACAGAGCAGACAAAGGTAAACACATGCAACTTTGAAAAGTTCAACCCTGCAACACTCCTATATCTCTGACCATCAGCCCAATAGACCCTTTCCCATTTTCCCTCCCTAATTTTTCATTCCGCTTTTATTTTCTTCTCTTTTCCCATGGTTGCCACATCCAGTCCTCCACCAGTTTGCAAAGTCTATTCAGCCCAATACAAAAGCAGCAGGCCGGTCCTCTGTGGACCAGAGGAAAGCATGCCTCTCTAAAAAACAGAAAAAAGAACTATCTCGCTCTCTCTCTATGGTGATTGAATTTCTTAACATCTTTTCAAAAAGCGCTTAAATGCCTGGAGGCGAAAGGAAGAAACAAGCTAATGGTGGATAGGGAGCACTGAACAAATTTCAGAGCCCTTTCCTGCTCGCGTTTGAGGTTGAAAGCAGGCTCCTGCCTTTCAAGTTTCAAAGTCCTCCTTCTTCCCGCAGTGTCACTGAAGGATTTGAAAAGAAGGTAATTGTGCTCACTGCCGTCCTGATCAGAGCACACGCCCCAGTTCTAGTATTTCAGGAGCTTTTTCTGCCACTATTATGGTACCTGGTGCTCCATTCCTGCATTCTTCCTCCCTTGCTTCTCTCTCTAACCCTATACAAATGCACTCTCTCCTGCTCTCCCTCACTTGCTTTCTATCCTTCTTTCACCCCCAGCAAGCCACTCATTAAATCCTAAAGCCCGGGTTTCTCCCTTTTTCCCCCTTGTCTGGGGTCTCTATTGTTGAACTCTGGTGCGAATACCTTCAGAGAAAACCCTATGCATGGCCTTTAATATGGCGGCATAAAAGAGAGCGTGGATGCAATGACGAAATGAAATTTTAAAAGAGTTAATGAGAGATGGAGTGGGGCCAATTCCTCTGAGAGTTGGACTCTGGGCAAAGGGGGGCTAAAGTTAAGGGTGCCCAGGCAATTCAAAGAAATGAAAAGTGAAACAAAACCCTTGGCTTGTTGTTTTTGAAGGTATTTTCAGGAGACAGAGGTTAAAAACAAGGATTGCTGTTCCTCTACATACCAATCTGTCCTTGACTCTCAAGCATCTAAGTTGCCCTCCAGCCGGCACTCAGTCAGAGTCTCTAAAACTGGGACATGTATGTTTCAGGGGTGCACAAAGGGCCATTGCACATTGCAACTCTTTCCCTACATTACCGCCTTTCCTAAAAGCCTAAACATCGGAGGTGTTGTTATACCTCTGAGCCAAATCCAGACATGTGCTGTGTTCCACCTTTGAACTTCTAAAAGCGCTGTTGTCAGGGGCACAAACAGGTTTTGGCTGGGGAGCACATGGAGAGCGAACAAGGAGAGAGTGGAGTGTAGGATATACAGTGAAATCACAAAACACTTCTTCAAAGCTCCTCTCCTCCTGTGCAATAATCTCTTGCTCCTTTTTTTCTTTCTCTTGCAAATCAACTCCCGGGAAAGACTCAAGACTCCCCTATTAACAATGAGAGGGGGAAGAAAAATTCCAGCAGCTGGCTAGAGTTTAATAAGAGCACCTCTCCAAGCAGCTTAGGCTTATGTACCTGATTCACCGGCCCTGGCATTGGCGCTATAGACAGAAGGAATCATTCACGATTAGCACAGGCTGAAAGATGAAGGAGAGAGAACGCTCAAACTCTACCAAACCCAACACAACAAGACCACAAAGGATTACCGCAATTGTGTGAAGTATTTTTCTGATCAACTTCTTGGCTGACGGGCTCGGTGCCACAAGGAGCTGGGCACCTTCCCCACAACAGAGTTCAGTTCTGCATTATGTGAAGGTTACTAAGTGCAGATGGAGCATCCTGTATCTGCCTAAAAAGGGTGACATTCGAAAAACAAATGTTCTAAATGTCAGAAGGCATAATCAGGTCATTACCCTGATTGCTGTGGGCAGGGTAGTTAACAATCCCCAGTCAAACTATTTGACAGAGCTCTTGAGAACTTCAGCACACATAAAGTTCACTTCGTTTAACTTTGCGCTCATATTTGATTCTGTCTCTGCCGATTGAATCCGCAGTGGTACATTATTTAACCATCAGCCAGTGACTGATGTGTTGATGAATTGCAGAGAGAGGTATGGGCAGGTCAGGATGCTCCCTCTCCTGGTTAGCAGTCTTTTGTGAGCTGCTGATTTCCCACACAGCGCCCGCAAATGCCCTCTTCAATATTCATCTAGGCAAAATTTGACGACTCCCACATCTCAATTTGGCTCTCAGAAGCCCATGCCCCACCCCCCTGCTACACAGCCCGCAGTCCCGGCCTGTTCTCTCTGCCGCCAGGGGTCTTCTGGGACGCACCCAGAGCTCAACATCTTGCCGCCCCAGCCTCCAGGCCCCGGGGCTGGGGAGGGGCAAATCAAAGCCTGCTTGGCGCCTTCCTTCTTCCCTTCGCTCACCTCAAATCAGCCTCACAGCAGGGTTGTCTCATGCCATGCCTCCGCCTGCCCCTAGCTACCCCTTATCCCCCCATTAGGGGCACAGGCCCACCATAGAGCAGCCTGAAACCCCACTACCATTTCATCAGGCCCACATTGTGAGGGAGCAATGAGCATTGCAGTGAGAGGGCTGAAAGCCCTGACTCTAAAATGCACACAGATGCATTTATGACCCTGGATATCATAGGCTTTTAAGGTTTTACACTCAAAGGGCACATTTGGCCTGCATTCTTTGAGGAATCAAACACCAAGAGATGCATTTGATCAAGGCTTCAAAACTACAAAAAAAAGCCATTTAGTGCTCTGATTGGCTTATAGACTGTATAAGCATTGCTTCAGTCACAAGCCAGCTATGATCTACTATAACCTGTTAGTTATTTAAACTGTCCTCTCTAACAATATAAACTGATTGTGTGCTAGGGCAGACTAGGGCAGAACTATGTCCGTTTGGGATAGTGGGTCTTTTACGGTGAATCTGGGCATTATGCCCACCAGACCAGAGTGGGCCAGCTTTCCACTGGGCCTCAGCATTGGAATCCCACTTCTGACACCAGAGTGATCCGGACCAAGTCTGTGGCACTCAGATTAGGACTGGCTCGCCAAGAGAAATGGATATGCAGCCAAAGCAAAGAAACACGGAGCCAACAGTTTGGATAAAATAGAAAAAAATAACACAGTAATTTCAAGCACATCAAATATGATCCAAAACGCAATTGCGGATGTAACCCACCTGACAGTATAGAATCATAAAATTCTTTCATTTGACTTATCAAACTATAGGGCCATGTTGATGTGCCCCCTGTAATATGTAACACACCACACATTTTGGTACATGTTTTTAAGTGCATAACTGTGCACTGCATTGAGGCATAGAGGCCCCCATTAAGTTAGTTAGCCAGTACTTACTAGGAGCTGGATAATTAGACACTTCAAAGGCACCTGCCCGCCATCCCCAAAGGGGGCCGGAATTGCAGCGCCCCGCCCCGTTTAAAAGCATGTTAACTCCTATCTGAGGCTAGCAGGCTAATTTAACTCTTGACATTTGATATCTAAGGAATGAGAGGGATCAGCCATTTAGCTGGAACAGGATTACCCCCCCCCCCCCCCCCCCCCCCCCCCCCCCCCCCCCCCCCCCCCCCCCCCCCCCCCCCCCCCCCCCCCCCCCCCCCCCCCCCCCCCCCCCCCCGCTTTGCCTCCCCCGCACACCAGCCCTCCTCCCCCTCTTCCTCTCCCTTCCCTTCAACAACCAAAACCCCCTTTCCCAGTCGGGCCGGATTCATTAATTTTCCTGCTGCTAAGCACTTTATCAATGACTGGTGAACGTCTAAGTCCAGAGTGGACTCTCTCTCTCTCTCTCTCGCTCCCCCACTCTTCTGTGGTGATTAGGCCAGTGGATGTTCAGATCTGTCTGTCTAATTCACTGCCTGCTTGGTTGCTGCTCATCTATTCACGCACCTGCTAGGCAGCTCAGCAAAAGAAACGTGTTTGAACAACACTACGGTTACACTTAGCGGGCTCTGAAAATGTTGAAGTGTGAAAGCCAGAATTACATTTAATTTTCCATAAAGGTCTCGGTCCACATGTGCATAGGTATTTTGATGTACTTTGGCCTTTCACCGACATACACATTACGTTTTAGGTCACTAAAAATGAAAATTTTGGAAAACCAGAGTGAAAATTTTCAGAATCCCTTTTCAGTCTTGTTGCGTGGACAGGGAAAATTGAGTTTTTGGTTTGTGACATCAGTGTGTGTGCCAGTATTTCTTAGCCCCAAATAGTGCTGGTTCTAAACTTGCTAACTTTACTTTTTACATGTTTACACGTCAATGTACAGTTACTCTTTTACTATATTGAGGACCGGAAGCAACCGGAAGCGCTACAGAGTGATCAATGCATTAATGCAGCCAGGAAGCCTTCCAGTAATATTTTTTTCTGATTGGCCAACATGGCTTTAGGGTAAGGGTTATATCGCCGCCTGTTGATTCGATACGCTCTTGACAGGGCTTCAGTTCCCCATTCACATAGAAGTGCATGTAATTTGCATAGCTATCCATTCAACATTTTTGAAAATCTTCATTTACAGTTGACACAAACGGCAGTATGTGGTGAAATAAAACGGAAATAAAAAGATTAGAATTTAGCCAGCTTAGTGTGGTATACACACCCCAGCCAATATATATTGGCGACTATAGTAAGTAACCTTTGACATATTGCAGGTAAAGAGGTGCTGAGAGTAAATGTACATTCATACTTGTACATTAGTCTCAGTCTAATGCCGTCTGCTGAATGTGTACATTACAAGTTGAATCAGGGGCGACACATGAGTGTGACGGATTTGGGTTAAATGAACAGCATGCCTGGGCCTTTGATTCTGCAGCTGGTAATGCTTACAGTTTTTAACCTGTCACATTTGGATATAAGGTCTTTTTTACCAGAGAGCATGACAGTCAAAGTTCCAAACTACAAGCAAAAGGTCATAAAATAACACAACTCAACTGACTCCTTCACTCTACTCCCACAATGAGGGGCTGTTCTGCACACACATGTTACCTAGTGTTTAAAAAAAACAATAATTGAGTCAACTTTTTGCCTTTTTACATCTTGACATATTAATTATCTAAAACAACGTTAGTTCATTTTCCACAGTTTATTTGTCATCAAGACCTAAAAGGTGCCAAATTCCCTCACAAAGAACTCTTTATGAACCTTTAAATCAGCATTTGCCTTCCAACATCCTATCATTATTACGATTGACGGTTGGCTACAAAATCCTAGACTTGACCCTCACCCACCCCCAGCGTGTAATATGAATAGGAGTGTCCGCTTAATAAACAGGGTGTTATTCCCCCCTCTCCCCTTAAAATACAGGTGAGACCTAGACCCCTTCATTACAGTGTCTGCAACAGGCAGGGAAAGCTCTGCAGATTAGAGGATCAGCTATGTTGTCCAAACAGACTTAACCACTGTCTGCTGGAAAGGGGGCTGGAGGTGAGTGCGGGCAAGAAAGAGGCACCAGACTTTTCTAAATGATTACATAAGTGAGTCTCTATTGCAATAAAGGTCACAATACAGGGTGAAAGTTGCAGGTTTTGACATTATGACGGACTCATGGCTGGGGCAATTGCATTGTATGTCACAGGTTGGGGGTCAATGAGTCCTTACATGCTCACTAAGTGTATGTTGTATGTTATGAAGAGAGGAGTTATCTGTGGTGTCCAAGATTTTTAAGGTTTGCATAGGCATGAAATTATTTTAGTTGAGTCAAAAGTGTAAAAGATGAGCATCTACCTTAAAAAAAATTTAGATTATGTTATTAAAAAGTCAATGATAGACTGTGCAGGTCACAACGTTGAAACATCCAATCAATGGTCATCAGGTCACCTTCAGATGTCCCTTTCTGGGACATTTGTCATACCAAACTGACTCTTAGAAACAAAGTTGTGACATTTGCTGTAACAACTATTTATCAGAAAGAAGCTCAAAGTTCTCTGTTGGGGAACATTGGGGATAATGTTAAAAGAAAGCTTGGATGCAGCCAGATAATGGTACAATGACTTCAGAAGTTTTATTTAGTCTACATAAGTAAAAGTTGCAGTCCACACATGGGACACAGTCCTCTATTTGCCCACATATTATGTATCTTCCTAAATCCCCTAATAACCTTAGTATTTCTGTTCTTATCTCCTGCTTCAACACTTCTTTCCTTACTCTCTACGTCTCTCCCCGTCTGTTGCTGTTGCCTCTCAGTAATGAGCTCTCTTCATGTATGACCTCTCCTGTCACTCCCGCCAGTCCAATCCTCCTCTCCCGCTTCACTCTCGTCTCCTTCTCTAATCTCTGCATTACTTTGCCATTAATCTCACATTCCACACAAGGATGGCCGGTGCAGCTCAGATGACATGTTGCCTTTATAATCCTATGTTCACATTGGCTCAGTGGGATGGAAGAAGAGCGGTGTTTAAAATCATCATAGTAAAAGAATACTCTAGGCAACTTTAGGATTCACCTGTAGCCTGTAGGAATCCTGTCCCTCTCCATCCTTCATTCCCCCTCTTTTACCTCACTAAATCCCACCTTCTGCATTTAAGTTAACATTTTCCCGCTAACCTCTTGTTACTCACTCCTGGTTTCCTGATATCATCCCTCATTCTCCCAGTTCCCATGTCTTTCTCAAATCTCCTCAATCTCCTTCCATCTCCCCTCATCCCTTTCCCGCACACTCCCTCCCTCTCTCCATTCAATACCTCTCTCCATCCATCCTTAACCACCCCTGCCCCCCCCCCCAGAGCCGCAGTGGGACTGTTGGACTCACGCAGCCCCATGCTGAGCTGCTCCAGAGCCAAGCCAGAACAAAGAGGCCATTGATGCGAGCGGAGACATAATGTGGGCCGCCTCTGACAGCACCAAAGATGAAGTCATGAGGTCGCCAAACAGTTAATCATGACGGCCCATCCTCCAGCTGCACTAAGTGTGCGTGTGTGTGTGTGTGTGTGTTTGTGTGTGTGCAGCTTGGTGCCGTCGAGGAAAGTGAGAGAAAATGAGAGACTGTGTGTCTGCATGCACACATGACTGAGTATCTACAGTATGCAACGCATGTGTACATATCTTAAAGCATGTCGATAGATAAAAAGCTTTTAAAAGCGTAATGAGATACTCCATGACACTCAAACATGCGCTCAATCACTTTGTAAATACCACAGAGGAAAAACAAAACCTTCAGAGAATCGCACTTTTAGTTTTGGCTTCACTCCAGCTGTGCTGAAGAACACCCACCCCACCGCTGCCCCCCTTTCCTTATTGGAGTCTGTCTGGCGCAAAGTCTGACATGAGACACATCTCCCCGGGACTGGAGCTGTCGCTGCGAGGCCCACACTCCGAACATCATTAGCCTCACAGCTCCAGGTAAGATCAGGCAGTGTAGGAAAGACGTAGGGAGATGCATATGTATTTGTGTCTCTGTGCAAAAGCATGCATGTGGGAGATTTGGTTCAAGTATCAATCTCAATGGCTCTGAATGTGCATGGCCCATTAAAATGCCTTTAGAGGACAACTTGCTTGTCAAGAGGCCTCCAGGCTGAGTTGGGCTTGGCACAGTGGGAGGAGGAGGAGGCGGGGGGAGAATGGTGAAAGACAGCTATGCAATTGATTAACATTAGAAGGACTTGCTCAAGTTCAAATTGCACGGCCCTCTGCTGTAAGCTACAGACATGTGTTTCCCCGCAAGTAGAATGTTTCTTTCAAACCCTGTCTCTGCTACACATCTGAGTTCAATTCTCCGCATGCCCTCTCTCTGAAAATCAATTCCTCCTTCTCTCCTCTGCTCTTTTCCTCCAGCTCTGTGAACAGACCAGGGCGAGGGGATTACACTGTCCCTCCCCAGATCCAAGCAAGACAACAAATGGTTCTTATCAACTGACACCCCCCTGCCATCCAGGAGGAAGAAGCTGAAAAACTGGCCTGGCTGCCCCGGCACGGATGTGTTTCTGGGCTCTGTCTGCCAATCGTGGCAACTCTTTTCCCACTTACAGCCTGAGCTATTTACGAGAGCCCTGAGAGACTACGTACGCAGCACCAGAGGGTGGGAAGAATGGAGGGGAGAGAGCTGCTGCTTCTCAACCTCTGCTTCTAATCAATCACCAGAAATCACTGCCATGGTTTATAGCCTTTGATCCTAGCTCCTCTTTCGCACTGTGAGGGAGAGAGTTGGGGCGGTGAAAGGGGAGGGGGAGGAGGGAGAAGGGTGAGAGTCAAGGCCCAAAGGGTGTGGAGGTCAGGGGAGAGAGATTAGGGGGTATATGGCCTTTTTGCTCTCTCGAACCTGAAAGCATGTCTTGATTTAATCCAGTGAGTTTTGAGCAGAGAGCGGAAAGTGGCCTGAAACATACTTGCATGCACAGCTCCAGACAACAAAATACGTTTCCGGCTCCAGACAGAAAAATAGTTTAACTGGACATGAACCAAAGACTTTGATAGAAATGTTCATGTGATTTTGATACAGCCAACTAAGTTCACATGCTGTATCTTTAAAACTATATCAATGACTTCTTTAAAAATGTCATATTGACTTATCACTTTAAACAACTGCTGCCGCTATTTCAACATGTTAGAAAGACCAATGTCTGACGAGGGGGAAAGCACATAAAAGACATGAATATTAAAACTGCTGTAATGTATTATTTGTAATGTACACATAAAACGTGTATTAAATCTAATGATACATTATTTGTTTTGCACACAGACAATCAATTATTAATATGCTAGGTTATGAATTGTTTTATTGTTCTTAATACTTTTATGCTCATACTTATATTGCTACAAGCAACTTAAAAAATGAAACATGCGTATAAAAGAGATTATCTTAAAAAGAACTTATTTTTGATCACAGTGTCTTGATGCATACAGAATGCAAAATATGAGCTCACTGGTTGTCTTTCATATAAACTCCAACCCTGGTGGCAAGGCCACTAGTTGCTACTGCATCCCATTCAACAAGAATCCAACTGTGGTAAGGAGGCGTGGGCGAGCGAACAAAACAGAGAGGACGCGGAAAAGAACATACCACAATAAATCCTCCTGGCAGGGTCAGGACACCCCTGCTTTGTTCCTCCTGGCAGGAGGGAGGCCACTGATGCCTACCGACAAATGGACGAAGTGGTAGAATAATCAACTACTGTTTCCCCTACTTTACGGGTTTATGAGTTTATAGGGCCAGTGGTCGCCCCTGCACCTCCTTCTTTGAGAGGAATAAGATCTGGCCGGGCCACAGTTTTGCTGAGATGTAGCAGGGCAATGTTGGCCGATGTATCTACCCGTCCTCTCACACAGGGCAAGCTGATTTGTCTTTGTGAGGCTGGTCGTTGGCTCGGAATCTCTGACCCGGGTGACCTCTGACTCCAAGGCCATTCTGGCTCTCAGCGTGTCAGTGAAAATGATCAGCATGAACCATCACAACATATTAGAATTAAAAAATTAAAGGGGAATTTGACTACAACATAGGTTACAACTTGGGTCATATTTTTGTGGTTTTGGCCATCATCTCTATCAGTAATACCACTGTACTCACCAAGGTAATTGTCAGGATCTGGGAATGCGGAAGTCCAAGAAACCCAATCATACTGGTTTTTAACTTCAGGCTGCCAAACTTGTTTGAAAAAGAAAAGCAAGGTCTTACCAACTATGGTAGGAGCTGCTGTTATTACCATGGTTGTTCATCTGTTCAATTTTCATGTGCAACAAAGGACTAACATTTCAAGCTTGCTCACTTTTGGTTTTAAAAAAAAAGGACATCTTAATTCCAAGTCTTAATTCCATGTGTGATTTTCTAACTGAGTGTGTGTACTTCACTGTATAACTTCATTGTGCCAATATGTCACCAGACATCAGCACATGCTTTGGTGAGGTAAAATCAAAACTGATTACAAATGATTACCAAAACTACAAAAACACAATGCAAATTGTAATTTTCTGAATCTGAATTTCCTTCAAGTGTTAATTTTAACGTTCAAAGATACATGCCGTCTCAACCAACCAGGGTAAACAAGTTGGATATTCTTTGACCAAAAAAAAACAAAGATGCAATTCCACTACAGCTGAATTCTGGCGCCATCTCCGCAGCATGAAAAAGTCTTGAGGCAGTGGCTTATATGCATCTTCCAGCAGTGAAGGAGCAGTGGAGCTCCAGCAGGCAGATCTGGGAACGCGGAAGTGTGCCAGGCAAGAGAGGCCAGGCTGGGCTGGATTGGGCTGGGCAGCTGAGGTTCCCCTCCGCCCTGAGTAGCAGCGAGGCTAAGCTAATCCAGCGCCTCTGGCCCCTGTGAGGTGGCTCTGCCAAAGCTTGTCCCCCTGCTGCTGCAGGAAATTGCCTTCAGTGCAGAGGTCCATGAAATGGCTATGGCTCACCAGTAAAGGCAAAGCACATCCACAGAGTGTGCACATGGGGCCTGTGTGACTTTACAAACCCAAATCTACAGGTCGATTTTAAATTTGATACATATGTGTCTCTGAAACCTCGTGATGTTCTATTCTATTGTGGATACATTTGTATTTTCTTCTATGTATTTCTGCTTACATAATAACTTAACTTATGTATTATTTATGTACCATACAGAGGTCTTTTGACACTAAAAGCCGGTTTTCCTGCGTGGGGTTGAGTGTCAGGCTCTATAACGCCTCCTCCATTGTGCTGTTTGACCCGTGGGCCAGCCAGAGCTCCCATGAGGTCCCTTATCCCTCCATCAGTCCTCTCTCATTAGCCCCCACAGGCAGAGCCCAGAGTAGGGTAACACAGAGGGGCCCCTGCTTCCTCCTCTGGTCCGCATGAAATACACACAGCACAAAAACAGATGACAAAGTGCATTTCTTAAAATAACTACCAGCTTGTTTCCTCTATAAGAAAGGGCCAATTTAGGGACGTAAACAGATATGTTTCTTGCAATTGTTGTCATTTTTAAATCGCCATCAGAGTCCCTGAATCACTTGTCAGCAAACACTGTCAGGCAGACTGTGGGTGTTCTTGTTAATTATCTGTATTTATTAATCATTTTTGTCTTCAGTTACAAAAAAAGGTTGGATCATTTTTAAGGGGGCTAAAACAGGGATACAAAGTGGAAAGCAGAGGTTGTAGCATGAGGAGGAAGGAGGAGGAGGAGGAGGAGATGGGGCAGGACACAGTGGAGAAACAGTTGATTATGAGTCCCATCAAGTGATCAATGATTTCATTAATAAGACGGATCACGCGCCTGTCATAGCTGTGACACGGGCTGAGGGATGATCCGCTCCCAGTGCTCCATTTCCCCCAAGTCTCCCTCCCTTCTCCCTCCCTGCCCTTCCAATATCGCCTCCCTCTGCCAACGACAAGGAACGCCAAGGAAAAAAGGGATGGAGCTGGGTGTTGACGGTGAGGGGGGTTAGTCACGAGGGAGGGAGAGAATGGAGAGGAGGGGGGGAGAGGGTGGAAGAAAAGTGAAAATCCATTTTGAAACCCATTTTCAATTAGGGTCCACAAGCTGTTATCACAGGTGTCCCAGAATGGGGGCCCGTAAGTGAAAATGTCTCCTATCCGTTTCTGAAATGAAACCTTATCTGGGAGGCACAAAGATGGCGCGGACAGCGTATCTGTAAATTACTTTCCATCCCCGCTGTTAACGGGAACTTTATTTCTGTCAGATGACATTCCCCTCTATTTACTGTTGATCATTTAAATGGCTCCTTAAAAAGAAGGTGGCCCCTCACTCTTCCTCTATCTCTACCCCTCTCTCTCTATGTATCATTCTTCCTTCTCTTACCATCAGGAGATTTTTTTCTTCTACTTCAAAGCAGTCAAGTGTTCTTTTTCTTCCTTTAACACTTTAGCCACGCTTTCCATTTGCTTAGGGATTTCACTGGTAACCTACACGTAGCCTAACATTTGTTGCCCTTTAAGGCTTAACTTGTGTGACCATTAAAAGGTCCCTACTCACCCGCTTCATAACCGGCTTTACAGGGGCTGTGTTATGTTAAATCAGCATTCCCTGACAATTTTCTGAACTACATCCAGTTGTTCTGCTCCCCATTTTTCACTTCTCCTCCTGTTACTCACAATAGCCTCCCTCTATCTCCTTAAATCAGCAGCACCCATATCATAAAAGTCCAACCAACCAGAAATCTTTCCCTTTTTTTTTTTTTCCTTTGCAAATAACCAATTCTTTCGCCTCTACCCTGTTTTTTCTCCTTTTTTATTAGCAAATTATCCCATGACGACAGGATTTATTCAGCAAAGAAGCATGGACATCTTTTTTTTTTTTAGCCTAGGACCCAACAAAAGAATCAGGGGACTTTGTGGTCCACCTGCTTGCTGAATGATGAGGGTGGGAGGGGAGAGCACCCCCCCAAACCCCTCCTAAAGAGCACCAATCACAGCATTGTTGTGGCACAGTCGGCTCTTTTGAGCTGTCAGTGCAAGAGGAGGGGGCACAGAGATGAATGGCACACAGGATGAAGCCACCATTTAGCCAACCATGTGGGAACGCTCTACTAGGACTCAATAATTACTCTGGGCCTGCTCAACTTGGACAAAACTTACAGACTAGGAAAAATAGGGGAAGACTTATCTTAGAGAATTATCCCCGTAGTGCACTTAAAGTGAAGATTTTAGAGCTTAATCAGTTACCAGACAAAAGTGCAGTTTGCTAATCAGAACAGATCAGATCAAATCAATAACTGCTTGCAAGCTGATCCCAATCACAGAAAGATTCTGTAGAAAGCAAAGATGGCTTTGGAAAAATCAACATTGGCGAAGTGCACTACACCCCCCTACCCCTACTTATTTTTCACTTTTTCACAACTTACCGTAGCACCGTGTTACCGGACACACCACGGGGTTTCTGCTGGGCTGAGACCAGGGGCCGCTGCTCTGCTTGACGAGGGGAAATATTTAGCCGGGCCTTCCTAAGGAGAACCAGTCACTGGGGTTTCACAGCTGCTCACAATTACCTTTTGTTTGGATGAAGGTGGTGGGGTAGGGGCTGCGGGGGTTAAAGTTGAGGCGAGTGTAGGGTTACACCTGATAAGAGGTTATGAGTTCTGGGGGCAACTTGGGAATGTGCTGTAATTATAACAACACAAAGAATGTGTAAGCTATCTTCTGATTCCACGAGGGAGAGATTGGGATCTAAAAGGGACCTTTCTCTGCCGATAACTATCATCCCTCCCTTCGTCAAGTGAATTGGGAGACTACTGTATTTTAGGGACTTCAACATTGCTTAAAGCTGTAGTGTATCGTCTGACGTGGCTGGGTTGGTGTAGGAGACAAACCTTATGCTCTTCAGAGCTATAATTACCAGCACATTACAAAGAATAATCCACAATCACAGAGCCAAATTACATCCATGCGTTTTCCACAACAAACCTTTTTTCCTTGCTGCCCCTTTAATTAATAAAACAGTGTTGGCCATCTGGGAATGAGTAAGAGTGAGAGTGTTCCCAAGATGCTTAAGGATGCATTACCATAACCACTTCCTGGGATAACTCCCATATGGGGAGCAAGTTACAGCAACTTATTTACCCTTTCCTCGATTGTCTTTCTCCTCTTCACACTTTGGATGATCACTGAAATCAGCAGAGTCCATGGTGCGCGACAGAAAACTCCCTGACAGGCCACCATCTCCAGCTACTAAAGCCAAACCTCCATACCCAAAAACCTCTAAATCCTCTCACTGCTAATGAGCACAGCTGCAGCTTAGGCCATCGTGATCTGAACTCTGGTTTTGTTATGAGTTTAGCTTAATGCTCCAAGGCTTTCCAGGCCAAAAAATTAAAAGAATCACCATCTAATATTTCTCATTCCAGCATCTGCATTAAGAATGAAAAAGCTGAATGACGACAGGATTGATGAATTGTAAGATCCAAAGCACTTTTAACAGCATGTGTTGAAGACATTGCTATGTAAACATGCCAGAGCTTTGCTACCAGTAAGGGTTATACTGTATGTGACTCACCACAAGAACAGGGGGAGAGCAAACAGAAGTATATTGATTAAAGAGCGTGTGATCTTTAAAATCATACTATTTGAGTTGAGTATTATGTCTTTTGAGCAACACGCAGGCTTTTGGGGTTGGGCAATGTGTTAGTTGTGCAATATCTTAGGGCTGTGCTAAACTTATCGTAGAGAATGCAGCCGACGGGGTTGTTCAATTACAAAGTGCCAATGAAAGGAGTAGTTAATGTGCTTAATATACAGGTATCTGTCTAATGTACTGTATATAAAAGCATGTTTGTGTTGCATGAGAGTGTGTGCTGAGAGATGCTTATTTCCTTTATTTTGTGTTATCTTTGTAAAGCTGCGGAACAGACAGACTCTAAAACAAATTTCCCTTCAGTGACAATAAAGTATATCTTATCTTATCTTATTTTGTGTTCTTGGAAGTTGTTCATTTCATCTTTAAGTAATGAGAGCCTAAGCAACAAAAACATTCCTTCGTTCCCAGTGGGTCAGTGACCCCTATGATCAAATATGTTGCTAAGTATGGTAGCCACACCTCTGTCTCTGGCTCACAGAGGTCTGGAAAACATCAAAAAAATGCCTCGACAATGAGATGCTGAAAACATTTACGACACAAATAGATGTTTATCCACAAGTTAGAGATGACGTGTGATCAACAGATGTGACTGACTTGTGCCTTCACAGAGAAAGTTACATTTTTCAACTTTCTTTTGATCTTGAGGTGTAGATTCAGCTAGTGAAGTTATTACTGGATTTATAAAAAATCTAAAATCTATTATCATTTACTGGGTTTATTTTTTAAATGGTTTGAGGTGAAAAAAAAACAGAACATCACCTTGAGCAGTGATTTTATTTTTTTACTTGTGATGTATTACTTTGTCACTCATGTTTTTGGGCTCAATGTTCCCATTACTTAACTGGTAAGCTGACTAATGGACCAATCTTTCCAAAACTGAGTGTATTTCAAAAGACTAAAATTATATTTACATTAACCTCAGAGCGGCAGTTAGAGGTGACACGTACCGTTTGAGGTGGTGCTGGAGGCCACCGCCTTCTCGCTGATGTCATTGCGCGCTGATGAGCTTTTGGTCGCCACAATGGTCTCCACCCTCTTCTTCTTCTCAGCTGCTGAAATGGCCTGGGAATGGGTTTCCATGGCGATTTCTCATTCCTCAACACCTCATGGAGACAGGATAACTGGTGGAGAAGCAGAAGAACGGAGAAAGGACGGGTGAATGACAGACATGAAGCCCATGAGACAATTTTTGTTTGGCTCTCTGCTTGTAAAATTGAAGTTTGATTTGTGCATTAAGTTTAGAAATAAAGTATTTCTTGCTTGATTGAAGTTAAACATTTTAGCAATAGAGTGCCTCCAGAAAAGACTTCAACACTGAGAACCTTGTGAGAAAAACTTCAGATCCAATCCTCCCTTTTCATGATGCCCAGAGCAGACCATGGGTCAATCCACCAGCTCACCATGATTTATTTTAACTGAGACCTGCTGGGCTCTGATCTGCTTGTCAAGAGGCTGATCTCCTTCTCTGTTAACAGTGGTTCAAATATCCAAAATGTAGCTTTCCTTATTTTCAACTATGTCACACTAAACTTCTGACTTCTTGTCAAAAAAAACTATAAACATAGCAAGGCAGGACATCCTGACTAGGTTTTATATCTCAGAATAGAAGCTTGTAGATATACCGTTAATCCTGCTCTAGCAGTCTTTCCAGAGAGAAAGGAAAAACCTTAAGGGGATACCATAGAGAGAGAAACATTCACAGTCCTGAAAAAACAAGGGTTGTTTGAAGGCCCTTTTGGGAATATCATGGTGCCGGGCAATTTTTCTTTCAAAGAATAAAGGTGGTTCAAGTTAATACTGTCTGTGGGTTTAGAAGGGGTTCAGCACCTTAGAGGCTGTCTACAAACTCAACTCTATCTAGGTCATGGAGGTCTCTGATTATGGAGACAACACGGTGATACACCACAACCACTCGTTTACACAAAGTACAGGACAGCTTAATTTGGTCCATTACAAAGTCTTTAGTCAGACTCCATAATTCATGGTTAATTACTGGAAATATTTAGTCTGACTAACATTTTCTTTCCAATAAAGACCAGCAAATTACCCAACTGTACTATTTATTTGTCCTCCACCCTATAAACATGCATGGATACAAAGGCCAGTAGTAAAGTCAGCTATAATGCAAGCAGAGGAGTGCTGCTGAAACTACAAGAGAAGGGAGGGAGCTGATTTTTACCAACTCCCAAAGGAGGGAAGGCGAGGGGGAAGTGGTGAGGGGTAAACTTCAGACAAACACTGTGCGCTTTGTTTGTTTTTTCCCCAACCCCCTGAAAAACCAGAGTCTGTCATCCATTTTGACCCGACAACAACATCTGTAAGCAATTGCTGGCTTACAAAAAAAAGAAGGAAAAAAAAACACAATGCAATTACTGCCTTACCAATCAAAACAGAATTAAACAAGAGCTCGTCCTCTAATCACTCCCACATGAGTACATGTGTAGCCATCATCCCCAACCAAAGACATTTTTGTCCTACTTGCACAGATATCATTTCAAATCACTGCTGCATGTGTTTGATAGAGTGAATGCTTTCATTTCTTTTTCAGCATGAGTGGGTTAATCTTTACAATATGTGCGGTGCATGTACATCATCACTCTGCACATGCATAGTTGTAAGTTCCTACTATGAGAACTGATCATTGGTGCCACTCATTCACTTTCATCGGCAGAAGGAGCACGATCAAAGAAAACTTTTTAGTCTCCCTCTTAGTAGCTATCATTCTAATGACTGGACTTGAAGGAGGGGAAAGAAACAGGGAGAGAACCTACTTCACAGCTGTTACTGAATAGCTCCCAACATGCTTTGCTTGTGAAGCGAGCACGAATGTCTGTGTGTGTCTTCCTGTCGCCCCCAGGTGAGTTAGACTAGAGCTAAAAAGAGCTGCAAGAGCAGCGAATATGAGGGTCAGGACTGGGGTTTGTAAGGGAGGTGAGGATCAAGTGCGGCATTCCATTAGTCAGGCAAATATTCACAAGTCCGATCCAGTGAAGCGTGACTGACCGGTCTTTTGTGTTCCACTAGGCAGGCCACTGTTCCAAAGCAGCAATTAAAAGCAGGACCTTTTCACCCCTAATCCCTCTGACCTGGACGCCCACACCCAAACTTGCAGATGTTCCTGTACCTGCATTCACTTTCCGCGTTGCTCATTTTCACAACAATCCATCTTTAAAAAACTTTTAGAAACTCACTTGCACAAAGACACTTCCATCTGTGTTTACATCAATACAGAAATAATGCTTATCCTTCCAAAATCTGAGGACAGAGATCCTAGTTTGAATGTCATTTCAGTTTTTATTTAACACTTTGAACTAAGCCACATGCAGAAATCAGATTTCTATATACATTTACATGAGACAGCCGAGAAATCAGAGGCATCTGTATGGGGACTGCCTGCATCAGTGGTATGTCACAGAGGCCTGGCACAAAAACTAGGCATTAGTTTCTGTTGGTACTCAAAATAAGGGTTAATTTCATATTAAAGCCTTTCCCATGAAATGTCTGTCCTACACCCAATTAGAGAAGAGAGAAAGAGGGTGTATCTTTATTTGTGCTCAACTGTAATCCATCCACACAGAAAGAGAGGCGATTAAACAGGTTTAAAATACCACAATTCAGACTGTTCCCTCAGAAAAAAAACATTCTTATTTTATAAGCACATTAAGCAAATCAATTTAACATAAATTATACGCCTTGATGACAAAGGCACCGAGTTGAAAGTCATCTACAAATTGTACACATCAAAGTGGAACACTAAAATAAACTTTTGACTTTGATAGAAAAAAAGAACATATTTTCTTCCTTTTTTCTTCATGCAAGCTTAAACAGCTGCTACCACTATCAAAAATCACCGCCTTTGTTATTTAAAGGCTCCATCTAAAGCTTAATTCTATGAAACTGCTTAAGGTATACCCCCTAGTCCATTGCATTCTGTCATTAGGAGCACTTTGCAAATGCATGGCACACACAAACACACACACTCAGAAACTGAGGGACATTTTTATATACACTCTTGAAGTGTCTTCTTAGATTTGGCAACCCCCCCTCACAGACGGGGTACTGTATTTGTGTTCATTTCATTAGGACGACTGTTCAGTGTCGAGGACCCCCTGAGGGGGGAGACTGGCAGCGCCACAGCATTCATCATCATTACATCAGCGACCACCGAGATCTGCTATCTTAGGCTTATCAACGCGGCACAAACGCACCGCAGCACAGCGAGTTAGAGGGGAGGGGAGAGATGGGAGATGGAGACGATTGAGGGAGATTGTGAGCAAAAGTGGAATAAGAGGGTGAGAAAATGAATGGAGGAAGGGAGGAGCATGAGACTGGGCATGTGTGTGTGTGTGTGTGTGTGTGTGTGTGTGTGTGTGTGTGTGTGTGTGTGTGTGTGTGTGTGTGTGTGTGTGTGTGTGTGTGTGTGTGTGTGTGTGTGTGTGTTCATGTATGCGTGCTTGCATTTGTGTACACCTCACTGTGCCCCTGCATGCCGGCACATGTTTTCCTGCATGTACAATGTGTGTTTTCGCACATTTAACAGCTATGCCAACAACATTAAGGGCTCCAGCACAGCTGGAATAACTAAAACACTGAGGGGCAAAGAGGGAGGAGGAGTTGAAGCCCTTTAGCGAGATTAGCTGAATCTAGCAAGAAAACAGAATGCGCTGGCTCAGGCTGCATGTGTTTGCATTGGATAAGGTCAGTGAGGGGATGAGGCCCCCTTAAGGAGACAGTGCTTGCTGGTGGTTACAAGACTGTTGTGGGTTCAAGCTCTTGACTGAGGAGGGGTTCCCAAACTCCATGGCTCTCAATGGAGAAAACCACAAACTTAGGTTTCCATGCTGTGTTCAACACTGCAGTGCACTTATGGCTTGCCCTTGGCCCTGGAAGGCAAAGGGGAAGGGGGGTCGGAATTTGGGATTTGGTGGTTGTGGCTCTCATTCAGTGAAACTTAACATTGTGCCCAGATGGCACTAAGTCTGGCCTACAGCTGATGGGGACCAGGCCCTCAAGTAAGGGCCATTTAAGAGGAATTAGTCACACCCCGCCACACACACACACACACACACACATTTCAAATCCCAGATATGCGCATGCAAACCGTTTAGTGCTAGGCCTTCTCACCCTTTTGTATACTGTGACATGGTTGACCTATTCAGCTTGTCAGTCATTTACATGTTTCTATATCAACCAACAATGATGTGTGAGTCCCGCTTTTTACTGCCACATTTTAAAATACTGAAACATTTACTAAGATTTATTAATTCATGTTTTGAACCAGTAAAGCATCTCGTGAATACTGCATGGAAAAAATTAACTCGTATTTTATGCTTTTTTTGCATTGAGGTTTTACAAAAGACCTACCTGACTTTAATTCATCTTTACACCTGAGCTCCAGCATCTTAATAGCATTCCAACAGCAAACAGCACACAGCAAAGTGCACTGCACAATATTTGAATAGGAAAAAAAAGCCTGTGCAAATGAGGAGTGTTTATATTTTTAGTCAAGGACAAACATTGCAACAACACAGCCCATCAGTAGCTTTCAGCGGAGCTAATAAGATTATCCTCGCGTGCGACTTGGTCCCTCAGACCTCTCTACTTGAGATGCTTTGGAAGGCTGATGAGGGATCCTGTGTGATGCACAGCAGAATGAGCTGAGTACATCTTACATTCCTGGGTAACAAACCCACACGATGTAATCGTAATGCTTACACGATGCTTCTTTTGCACTTGCTACCCAGTAGATAAGGGGAAAATAAAGCATGTGCCACAATGGAAATCATGTGCGTTTTCCCCACAGCCCCTGCTTATTAAATTGTTTATTTATTTTGACTTTGCATTTGTTTGTGAGCCACTTGTGTCAGGGCAAGTGGGGCCGTGTGAGGAGTGAGACAATGGATAATGCAGGCAGCTTTGTTGCACTGGTGGCCCAGTTGTGCGGTATTGGTTTCCCCTGCTTTCCACTTTATTCATTTTCTTCCCCTGCTGAAATGTGGAGCCTTTGTTTGATCAGTCACTTTTCCTGATTCTTGTGAAGAAGGAAAAGATGCTTGTTCAGCCATTTAATGGAGGGCCAAGCAAACAATGCAACATATTACTTCAGCAAAAATGACGGTCCTTTGGGGGGAAAAAAGAAAAACATTTTACTGTATGCAAAAGTGTATAGCCTTAACTTGCAGATTACTATTAGCATATACTTTTACCTACTTTATAACTTTGCTTGTATCCACACAGCCAGTTGAAATTCAGTTTATTATAAAATCACTGTCTTTTACAGCAGACTGTAAAAGGCATCCACTTTAGCTAAGGTTTCCACTCGAGTGGCCCCTGCAAATGGCACAAACTGTAAAGCAAAAGAGAGTGAGGTCTGTATCCTGTCAGTGGGCCTCTCATCTCCAGTGAAAACAGTCTTGTGTTTGTGGAGGCATTCTTCATACAAGGCTTTAGAAAGCCCTCTGTATGATGACACAACCAGAGTGCAACAACATCCTTCACTGTGCTTTCACAGCGATAGAGTACATGTTACGCCGCATGCTGCATTGTTTGAGAGCACAGTTTCTATCTAATGCATGCGTATGTGTGAACATGGCACAGTGAAGAACAGGAACTGTGTTTGAGAGTGTGTGAGCTATGCTTCATGACACTGTGTATAGGAGTTGGATGCACCAGGTGCTCTATACGCCTTCCAGTATGCAAGTGCGATCATTGTGTGCAGAACATGAATAAGAGAAGGGACCCCAGGGAGGGGATGAGTATAGGAAGAGAAATTCCTGTACTGATGAAAACCTCACACACAACTCTCGGGGCCTCCTCCTCTTGCTCCTCCTCACACGTGCGCTCAGAAAAGGATCAAGCAGATGGATGGTCCTGTGTGAGCGTAAGGGCAGCAGGTATGGCTTTGACAGAAGGTCTACACACTTAGCCAGAAGAAGAGTCTAACAAAGAGTATTTGAGCAACAGGTTCTGTAACAGGTTAGAGAGTAATTGTGAAACTGGTCTACCCACTTGGACTTTTACCTTTTTCATAACTTGACGTTGTCATACACAAATTCTCCCCGACCTCAAATGTTGTGGGCGGGGCTAAGTTCAGCTGGCATCCAGGCTATTTATTTCATGCATACTCACTCATGAACTCTCAATCTTTCCCTCCTCCTTTCTATCTCCCCTTTCTTCATTCCTTTGTGTCATTTGGATAAGTGTTGGAGCAGAGTGAGTCAGTGCTGCTATGTGATTAATGACGGGCCCTGGCGTCTACGGGGCCGAACGCTAACAACAGCCAGGGGGCAGCGCGATAATGCACAATAATAAAGCAGGCAGATAAACAGCCAGGCAACGCAAGGCCTATTAGCTAGCCCCATCAGGACAGCTAAGTGAGAAATTAGCCCTTCCCAAGCTCCGGCACAATTCATCAAGTGCTGCCCCTGAATACCCCCTCAAGAAATCATAATGTTTACTTAAAGACTGGCCTCGATGCCCCAGCGGCAAGCTTTATTGGCTCTTATTAATTCCCATTCTGGCCCTCGCGGCCATGCCATTTAAACCGCATTAAAGGGGTGAAAATTGGATGAGATGACGTTGTCTTGGTGTTCGGCTCTCGCATGATTAAGCCAAACCTAAACTGAGGGAGACTTGGAAGAAAAAAAATAAGAGGGGAGGGCAAACAAATCAGCATGTAAAGGAATGCTGAATGAAGCTGTCCTGAGATGTGCCACAGTCAGTCAGAGGAATGCAGGGAGAGAAGGGAAAAGGAAGAGAAAAGGGAGAAATGGCATTGCTTTAATGCTAGACTTCCTGTGTGGATGGGAACAGATCCAGAAGGGTAACACTGGGTCACGCATTCCACAGATGCAGAAACAAAATTATTCAGCTGTATCTTTTCTCCTTATCTTTCATCAGAGGGGTTGAAAAACACCGTAAAATAAGGTCACTCTATCAGCACTCCAACCTTATTTCAACATGTCAGTGATGGACAGGAGTAAGAGGGGTACACCCAGCACAAAGTGCATGCCTTTAATGAGGTGGCTGTGCTGGTCTTAAAATAATAGAACAAATGAATCACACTTGTAAAATTAGTGATCAAAGGCACTTATTTTCATCAGCTTTGTAAATTAACTGTTATTTAGAGTGTATATATTACCTTGTGTTGAAACACTTAGTTGAAAGTTGAAAAAAATGCCAAATATTTGCTTACTCCAGCTCTTTAAAAATGAAAATGTTGCACTTTTCTCGGTTTTATATCATTTTAAACTAAACATCTTTGGGTTCTGTACTATAAGACAGAAAAATTAAGACATTATCTTTGCCTCTGGAATCTTCTAATGGGCACTTTTCCCTTATTTCTGCCATTTTATTTATTTATTCAAATGATGTATGGATTAATGGTAACGACGATTAACTGATCATGTTTATTACCTCTTTGTTATAAAAGTAATGCTTTTATGTAAAACCACAACACTATGAATGGGTTCACTGGCCTGTAGGTCTGTAAGTGGAGCGTACAAGTTAAGAGTCTCATCCATGTGAACTATGGGTCTGTGTTGCAGGAGTGGCGGCAGGCGAGAGTGTGTTCCATAGAGTAGTATGGAGTATATGGCAGTGGAGGTGTGAGATCAAAGACAGCTGAAGCTCAGAGGGAGTCCGGGAGACTTCCAGCTCCTTGACGGCTCTCCCAACGGCAGCGTCGAGAGACAACTCTTTCCCTTCACTTTCATATCAGCCACACAGCCCCCCCATCCCTCTGTGCCAGCTCGTAGTCTCCACACACACACACACACACACACACACACACACACACACACACACACACACACACACACACACACACACACACACACACAGGAAGTCTCAGAGGATTTGGTGGAGCCACAAAACCTGTACCCCACCTACAGCAAAACTACACACACACAAACACACGCTGTTGCTCATCATAAACACGCAGCCGAATATTTTGGATTTTGAAAAGCTGAGTTTGGAAGAAACTCACTCACTCACCCAGTGAAAAAGGCTCACGCAACTCAAATACCAAGACTATATCAAAGCACACAACACTGGAATGTGATGCCATAAACCTCAGAGCGCTGCCAAGTGCAAAAACTTCCCATAAACTCCAAAGCACACAGTCACAAAATGGCCCCCTGAAAATCCTCGGCATAGAGAGCGAGGAACAAGACTGTCATTAGACAGTCAGCCCCCTCAGGCCCGCCAACTTGATCTTGAGGAAGCCAAACATCTGGGTGTATTTACTTGTTTCAGCTGTTTGCAACCCCGCCTTGAATAAATCTGGGAGCTGTAACACCATTGCTTAGGACAGCTCTTAAACAAACACACTCTACGCTTGCCGGCTCACTCACTCACTTCCCTCCGCACTCTCGAGCATCCCAACCGGGCCAGCTAACGCAGGCAAATACATTTGTGGAGGAGGAGGAGGAGGAGGCCTTAATTGGAGCGTTTGACGGGTGCCTGGGGTTAATTGGGAAGCATGGAGAGCAGCTGGCTCCATGGTGGAAGTTGAGACAGGGATAATAAGTTCACCCTTTGCAGGAGAGACAGTTAGTGATGAATCAGATCAGAGGAACAGTGTACAGTGTAATCATCCTCACATCACCCCTCCTCCACCCTGCTCTCCTGACAAGCAGAGACAACCTGGCTGCCAGCTACACAATCTGGCACCTATCACGCAGGACTGGCAGTCAGAGGGAAGAGATCACCCGGCGATGGTTAACACACGTTCATTCAGTTAATCACTCACACACACAATAATTCTCACCTCTAGGAAAAGGAACCTAGTTTATCAATTTGCTGGTCGATGTATGTAAATCTCCTCAACAGTGTGTGTACTAATGGGTTATTACCCTGTGTTAGCTGGTTTGCATTGATCTCTTCGCCAGAGGGAGACGGGGAAACTAGAGCAGTTCGCTGCTCGTATGTACCGAGCAGGACTATAATCACATCCCAGCTTGTTTCAATAAAAGCAACATTAGCATAAACCATCTCAAACACACTAAAACCTTCACCCCCGCTCAGTCCGTGCAAGAAAAACGGGAGAAAAAACTTTTCTGGATTACAGGGTAATTAGGGCCATATGGGCTGGGTCAGTATGAGTTTGTGTGTCTCTCTGAAGTGTACAGATTGTCTCCACATACTATGATTTTCTAAATAAGAATCCTGTTTTTCCAGCGGAGCAATTCTTCAGCCAGTATATATAGAGAGAAAAGAAAGTGATTCTCTCAGGAAACTAGTACCGGCAAAGGGTTTAGGTATAACACCAAACTCAGTTCCTTGTGCTGGGAGGGTGGCTGAGGGAGCATTTGGGGGCTGAAGGAAGCCCAGGTAGAGTCATAGGCAGTAATGGAAGGAGACAGGGACTTAGAGCGCCACACAAAAGCCAGGCTTTATAAATAATTCCAAAAGCTAACAGGATCCCTTGTATGTGTGAATCTGTGAAATACATTCACACATGAATGCACACACACACACACACACACACGCACTCATACACACCACCACCACCACCACCACCACCACCAGTGGGAATAGGTTATTCACACTTCTCCACAGGGGTTGTTAGTCTGACCTGCCTGGATTGGTAAATTTGGGTGAATATCTTTCTTGCGTAGATGATGCAAAAAAGAAAACAAGTCTTAAAAAAAGAGGTCCATTTCAGCAACACACACACACACACACACACACATTGAAACACTCACATACTCACTCACTCATAATGCAGGGCAGCAAAGCACACCGGAGACCTGTCTTGTAAATCTCTTTGTGAAAGCAGCTTTGGGGGGTAGACAGGGGCTTACATACTGAGCCCTGAGGTAGAGCTACAGACTCCACTCCCTCTAACCCCCCCATGGTCTTTCTCCCTCTCCCACACACATACTCTGCGCTCTTCACTTCTCTCTTCCTCACTTTCCGTACATCCTACATTTTCACCTACTTTTCTGCCCTCCTCTCACTTTATCCATTGCTCCTTCCCTTCCTCCCTCCCTCCCTCCATTCTTTCCTCTCCCCTCTCTCATCTCCTCTGTCCCAGCCAGGGCTTCAGAGCACTGGTCCTTAGCCCTGCAGGCTCCCGTGGTGTTGCGGTGACTAATGTCCTGCCTTTGCTCAGACAATGAGTTTAAGACTGAGCCGGGAAAGTGTTGAGGAGGGAAAAAGACTCCAACACCTTTGACAAATGGAACCCTTCGCACTCCCGTGCCCACTGAGGGAGGCTTTACAATGTCGCGCTCCACGCTCCACGTCCTCCGAGGGACGGCTGCAACCCGCAAAGCCGCATCTGGGGGAATATAATGAATTCTTTGAGAAGTCTAACCTTGCTTTCTTCATGAATAAGATATATTTCCAAAGCATGTCCCTCTTAATAAAAACACCAGTCTGGCAGGAATAGCCAAAGCCGTTTTAGGGCCCCATGTACACGTTAATATTTCTGTTTCTCTATAAATTTTCTCAGGCCCACTTTTTTTTCCAGGCCTGTCACTGCGAGGCCAACCCTACATTTTCGCTACAAGGTAGAGGAGCCATGATGACAAACTGTCATTAAAAACAGCTAGAGTCCCTCTCTTTCAAGGAACTCAAACTCTTGGATGCTCCCTCCTCTTCCCCACACACCCTACCCCCATGCAACCCTGAAAGGAACTGGGCTTTGTCTGAGGAGCAAAGGAGAGAGGAATCCCCCCCACCTTCAACCCTACCTCCCCTCCCAAAACCCTGTTCCTCACTCCCTGCAGAGTATTGTTAAAACATAGCCCCCACTTTCCATGGCCCGAACTCTTAAAACAGCGTGCTTTGCATGAGAAAAAACGATTAGTCTTCAAATGCTGCGCTGTCAAAGGAGGGCTCTTTCAGGTTGGGGCAGAAATTTGCTCATATAGTAGAGTTCCCCTTTTGTTTTTCTAAGATGAGGCATTATTAGAGCCAGGGTTTGTTAGCATTCATTGCTAGAAGGGTTTATACGGGATGCCTGCCCCCTCCTTTTCCAACTTGCCTCAAGTCCGCAGCAGACGGAAATGAAGGAGCAGAGTGGGGGAAGAGATACTCATCTAAACATGTTTGGAGAGGAGAGAGAATGTCTGGCCATGTGCTTCTTTCAGGTATTAACCTTGGGATTTACATTTGACATTCTAACAATAGACCCCTCCTTGACCTCCACTCCAGGATGCAGTAATACTCAGGGATAACTCTCACTGAAAGACAACTAAAAGCAGCATGGGATTGCAAACACATGGGGTTTGCATTGTGCACATTATTGCATGACAATGCATAACTTAAATACTGGTGTGAGGAGAGGAGTTTTGTTCAGAAAATGCACAGTAAACAATATAGATTTTTCTTGCTCAGTTCAAATAATCTGAACAGAAAGAAAGTGTGTACGTACTGGTGTCTTGGGGTAGGCAGAGCCTGACTCATGGCTTCACACATCAAGAGGCAGGGGTAAGTGACAGATCATTGTTCACAGCAAGCGGCCAGTTCATCTGTTCCCCAATCACCACCCCGGCTGAGAAAGCACAGACCCCCTCACGGATGCCACAACCAGCTCCCATCAAAGCTGACACAATGCCACATCTGCAATAACAGCCCGGCCTCGGGAAACTGTGTCTTAAGGCGCTCGACTTTACACGCAGCCCGCAAGCAAATGGCCCCCCAAACCATAGCACTTCACCTCTTGCTGCTATACTTCACACCGCAGACTTAAAGACATTTTTACAGCGGCTACAGCAAACAGAGGAGGAGATGAGCGGCGCCCACATGCAGGCGTGACCTGTCCTGTTTCTCCTCAAGTATGTGAGAAAAGAAAACGCAGCCGCTAACTGGCACACTCTGCATTCTCGAAAACAAACCGGAATATTTGCAATAAAAATTACCATGACCAACAACGGGGCTTATGTTAAGCTGTCAAACACAGCTTAATTGATCATAAATTCCAATTACATGATTCAAAATTACTTAACTGTTTTCACTCTGTTTTTCTTACTTTTTTGCCGTCTTTGGTGCCTCACTCTGGGTGAGCAGTTGACCAGACTAATTGTCAGGTCCAGTTGAAGTTTCCAACAGACCAGAGTAATGGAAAACAAAACAGCCCTCTCTCAGGCCCTGCTAAGGCAACTTGAGCACTTTTTTTCCTCCCATTTCTTATTTCTTCAGACAAATGAAAAAAAAGTTGCTTCCACAAGGGAGTTAAAAGAAAAAGAGACAAAAGCAAAACTAAACACGTATGTCTGTGTGTTTGGGAAAGGAGAAAAAGCAAGGAAGAGAAAGAGAAGTGTGAATGAGTAGCCGAATGCATGTACATTCATGCAGTTGGCGCGCTGTGAGGTGTATGAATGGTGTGTCAGTGCGCTGTTTGCAAAAGTGTATTAAGATTCCTGAATGTGTGTAATATACATATCTAAAATTACAGTGCAATATCTCCAGCCTCACACCCTCTTCATCGCCACTTTCCCCACATCATACACAGCCTTATCCAAAGACATCACCCGGCTTGAAAGGTGCCTTTAGCAGGCTCCTTGAAGCGGGGAGCCAGGGTCCCGCTCTGGGACAATGATGGTTGAGGTGGAGGGGAGCCGGGGGAGCAGGAACACATAGCATATTAAATCTGCTGGCGGAGCTGGATCGTCCGTGCGGAGAGCCAGAGAGCCAGATCTGAGGCATGCCCTGAAGGGATGGCTGGGCCTGGGGATTAGGAGGCCAAGGAGAAGCCCTTACACACCCAAAGACCCCTTCTTGTCTCTGCTCGCACGCAAATGCATCCAGACATTTTGACGCTTTTCAGGTTTGCCATCTCAGCCCAACTTTTCATAGCACTCCTCACAAACCACACCAGTGAACACACACACACACACACACACACACATTTCCACACGCTCTCATGCACAGCCTTTTTTCCCCTCAATCACTACCTCTGTCTGACTTGTCCTCTTTCTTTCCCCACTGTGTCTGTTTCATTTGATGTCAACATATCAAAGTACCAAATCATCAAAGTGAGAGATTTCTTTTGGGGGCCATCTTCTCACTACGCAAGTAACATGGAAGCGAAGCAACAGCTAATCAAATTATACAGGGAATTACTCAAAATTTCCACTGGTCAGGAGGTTTCAGTGTACCTAAAACTAATCATTTTTGTCCAAAAATGATTGTCCTTATTTACACGTGTATGTGGTTCCCTTAACTTCCCAAGAAACCGGATAAAAACACCTGCAGAAAAACTTGCAATGGAAGCAAACTAACACTAAAAATACACTACAGTCCACATTATCTTAAGGAAAATCAACTTCCTCACATTACCCAGGTTTTAACAAAACATTTGCCACCTCTTTGAGGGCTTTCGGTTGCAGCATTTGCACAACAACACAGCTGATTAGGGCCTTTTGCATACAAACCTGATAGCAGGTATTCTTCCTGCAGGGCGTAAAAGGCCTAAGGACAAAATCTCCAGTTAGCTGAAAATGCAAGGCCCTTAAAAAGAGAAGAGGGCCATAGCTCAAAAGCTAATAGCATGTCATCTCACTGCATTAACATGACAACCCTTATTCTGCCAGGTCGCCAGGTCACGGGTGCACTAGGCGAGCGTTGCTATGCATAATTTTACTTAAAGGAGAGCTTAAAGTTAAGATAAAACAGTACGCTGCTGCTATCTGACGGACTGACTCCTGCAGAGGCAAAGGATATCCAGCGTGCAGCTGAGGGAAAAGCGAGCGGCTATGATACATCTCTGCTGGCTACAGTAAGCGAGTGGCTCTGAGTTGTGCATCTCATTCCAGCAGATTAGCATCTTAAACACTGCTGCATTCATCACTGCTGCTGCATCATAATGAGACAAAGTCCTTTTTGGTAAAGGTGCACCTGTTTGACACCAGTATCCCCTTTGGTAGTTTACTTTAGATCAAATGTACAATTAGCACAACAAATATAATGGTGTGTTTTCATATAATATTCACACATCTTTAATATTGAATTGTTCTTTCTTTCATGAAATAATGCTATGTTTTATTATACATCACACTTTTAAAAAAATGCGTAAAAAGTGTAAAAACCGAAATTAAACATAGTTGTGTTAAAGTTGTTAAACTTTAACACAACTATGAATATTAAATGTCATAGATTTCTCTGTCATCCGTCACTGACATTTTATTTAATCTCATTTAATTTAAGGCTCATGTAGAATGTATTGTATCTTATGTTTTATAGAAATAAATTCAGATGCCATCCTAATTCAAATAATAATTGTATAGAGGCATCATAACAGTGTTTTTAATTACCAGTTTTATTTCAACATGATTAACAAGTCACAAAAGCTAAACAGGGGAGAAATGTAAAGCCTTGTTTGTTACATCTCAATAAAAAAATTACAATTACAGATGACTTTTATGATCTCATTTCAAGATATAAAATATGGAGCCTTAAATCTGAGTGAGGCCTGATCGTCTGATCATTCTTTTCCATGTTAATTGAGCTAAATCATTGACATGACAGTGAATCGTGTAGGCCCTGTGAAATGTTATTTTGTTATTATAAATAAAATAGTGAGACATATTAAATGACATGTATATGTGACAGTCCCTTTTTTATTTTATTAGACAAATGTAACCAAGACCTGCAAAACCTCTGCTCCAAGCCAAATCCAAATCCTAGATGAATGATGGAACAGTCTCATAAAAAATAACTAAAAGGAGATTTTTATCAGTGTGAACTTAAACTGTTAAACATCTTATTTGGTGTGTTCGCTCACTGCTCCGTCTCAAGGCAGCCAGACCTCCGTTAATAATTTGCCAAGTGTCAAAAAAAAATGAGGATTTGAGCTGCACCGCATGGCTGAGCACCTCGGACCCTCGTCTTCTGTGTGAAACCCGAGAGCAGACAAGCAGATAAAATGTGGAACAGCTGGCGTGGACAGGAGGGAAAGTTTCAAACAAATATCCGCACATGTGGAGACTCGGGGGCTCTCAAACGTTTTCATGTCTTGGACCCCCAAAACGAAAACTGACTGCTGATAGAGAGACTGTTTTTTAGTATTGATTTTGTTTTTAAATGAAGAGCTGTCTATAAAAAGGAAAAAACTGTGTTTTTATTAGTCCTTTTTATCCCTTTTCAATTGTGAATTCTAATAAACTAAATTACAGTGACTTTACAACAATTCTAATTTTGCTTGGGGCCCCATAAAACTCCCTACATGGACCCCTGCAGGGCCACAGACCCCACTGTAATGGGCTTACATTTCTCTGTGCACATGCCTTCAAACACGCTATGATGTGTCTTTGCACATTTGTGAAGCACATAACAATTTAATTTTTTTGTTAAATCCAATTTAAATCCAATTCATATTGTCAGATTTAAAATGTGAGTTCCTGCTTTTTAAATGTTTTGTCCCCTTCATGGTTTCAAGATGCTGACACTTGTTAAATAAAGTGACAAAGAACAATTTCCCCTCAATGATACACTGCAATTTGCACGTTTTAAAACAATATCAGCTCAATGCAGAAATGTGAAATTAAATGAGTGTTTTTTGTTTTTTTTTGCAGTGATAACATTTCATGTGTGAATGAAAAAGACCTTAAAATTGGACTTTAAGTTTTGAAAATACTATGAAAACCAGTGATGTAGATATTTTGAAATTGTACAATTGTTATAAAAGGAAATATGTCTAAATGTTAAAGGTCAAGGCGAGGGCCAGTCACAGGCTTTGTTGGATTCCAAAAAAAAAATAGTGTCCGAGCATGTGCATGTCACTGTTTCAATAAGTCTGCAGAATCTAAGAGGATAAACCGAATCAATAACAGACACTGAAATAAGATCACACATGCACATAAATATGCAGCCCCCACCCCCCAACCCCCCCCCCCCAACGCGCGTTTCTTTAGGCAAAAGTCCAATAAAGTTCCCTGTCTGCAGAAGTTCATAAAGTTGAAAACTCCCAACAGAATTACACGTGTTTCTTCTGTCTAACACACCAAAGATCCCAAAACACGTTTCCCATTACTACCAAACTTTATGCAACTTTAAACTAGTTTAAAAATGCACATCTGTCTGTTGGATCGGCTACTTGGTAAGTGTGCCATTCGGGCTTTTTAACAACCAACACTTATACATAAATCACACACCCAGGCCGCGTGAAACACAAGACGGTGCTGCAGTTTTTAGGCTGTTTCTGGGATCCCGCATCGAAGCTTTCATCGGGTTTTTTTTCGTGAAAGAGGTTCCTCTGTTAATCCACTTCATGTCTATATCTTAACTTGTATTGAATTCCATCGTTTTGAAATGTGAAACCTCTCCCGCTTCAAAAAGTCGGACTGCCTGTCCAAACTTTAAAAGTAGACAAATAAGCGCAACAATGTCCCCCTGTGTGTGATATTTTTATAGATTACTTACTTCTTTCTGGGTGATTCCCCCTCTAATTCTTGACTCTTTTTTTTATCTTCACATAAAAAAAGAGTTGTCTTCCTTCTTCGTCTTCTTCTCTTCCTAAGTTGCAGATGTGACTCTGGAGTTGAGTGGGACTTTTTTTACGCTGCAACTCCAACTCCAAAGCGGCGCAGCCAGAGTTTTTCCTCTTGCCTGTCTTTCTCCTCTTTCTCACAGTTTGCTGAGTCCAAACACCGCCAGACTAAAACCATCAGCCGGCCGATAATATCTGCGGATAGCAGACTGCAGATGTGCGTAAAGACAACAGAAGCGTCAGAGAAGCGCATGGAGAGTTGTTATTACATTTAGTGCGCTATTTCGAGGAGAAGAGAGAGGGCGAAGTGTGGGACTCCAGCTGCTCCTTCCCTCGCTTGACTCCTCCCTTCGGATTGCTCCCTCCTTTACTCAGTGCCTCCCTCCTTTTTTAATTCCTGTACCCCTTTCTTTCTTTCTTTCTTTCTTTCTTTCTTTAATTATTTCTTTTAGCCAACTGTTTTTTTTCTATACTTTAACCCTAGTGATATTACAAGCCAATGGAGCATACATCCATATTCCTCAGTTTACCCACTTTCTGTGTGTGTGTGTGTGTAAGTCTGCAACTGACCCAAAGTTAGGTAAGAATTTAAGGAGTTAGATTTTGAACATATTTGACATTCATTTCCTGTTTGTGTCTCTCCTTGTCTGTCTATATGACTTAGTAATAAGTGTTTGAATGAATCTGGATTGGCAATGGACCACATCAGGGACTCTATGACTGCTTTATAGAAGGCAGTGTGAATTTATCTTGCTGAACCCGTCACTTTTCTCAAAGTTTGATAGAAACGAATCCTGTATAATTAAATTTACAGGACATGTGTGACAAGAGATTCAGCATGGTGACAACCAGCAAAACTCTAAAAACATTTACACTGAATGGAATGCATATTTTGAATTACATTACTAAAATGTACGCCTTTTTATTAGTTACAGGTTTAGGTGACAATTGTTTTACTGCTTTGATAAAGGTTTTTCGCACAGGACTTTATTCCACAATCACCCATTTTAAAAAACCCACTTTACATTATGAAGCTCACGTATTGGAAATTGTCAATTTATGAGAGCTAAATTGTTCTCCTGGGCTCAGCCTTTAGAGTGATAGCTATTGCTGCAGTGAAGCGGAGGGAATCTTTCCAGTAGGGATAGGTTACAATCAATATACATAATCAATATACAGGGAAATTATGTGATAAGAGAGGTCTTTAGGGTGCTGTTTCAATCAATGAAGAGGTGGGAGTTTGGAGAGGAAAATCACCGGTTAATCGTTTAACCAGGATTTGAATTTGTGTGTGTGGCTAAAAGGTCAGGTCCATCAAGACACAGTTAGTGTACTTCTTTTTTTAAGATTATTTTTTGGGCATTCTATGCTTTTATTTTGAGAGGACAGATGAAGACATGAAAGGGGAGAGAGAGGGGGGAATGACATGCAGTAAAGGGCCACAGGTCGGAGTTGAACTCGCGCTGCGCAGAGGAGTAAACCTCCACGTATGGGCGCCCGCCCCACCAACTGACCTGTCCAGGCACCCACAGTTAATGCACTTAACCCGATTGTAACATACATCCAATGATCTCCTGCGGTAAATGAAGAAGTGTGTACTTTTCTGTTTTATAAAGGGTGTTTTATAATCACTTTTTTGATGCTTACTATGCAAATAAAGACTGCATTCACTAATTACTGCCTTAATCAATCAAAGCCCAAGACCTTCTGTCACAACTGTCAACATCTTTGTCATCAATAAACCCCCAAATCTTTGATTCTGATTTTGTCATACAATGAAGATGGATTTTGAATGTCAAATTTGGGCAACTATGATGAGACTGCTTTTTTTTAAATACGTAAGTGCTTCACATCAAATAGTGTCTCTATTCAACAATTCCTCTACAGATACAGATGCGTTTCTTTCCGAAATAAAAGCACAGATGTTTACATGAGATGATTTAAAATGACAATCCAGACATAACATAAGGTTATTAGTCTTAAAAAAATAGTGTAATGCTACATATGCTCTATGCTTTGACACAAATCAGTGTCAATACAATGAAAATGCATGTGTCCATGACAACAGGAAGTCGGGCTGAGAAAGGAGACAGTCAAAGGTGCGCTGTAAGACACGACTAATTCTGCTGTCAGTTTGTCAGGCGGTGCTCATCTGGCCTGGACTACACAGAGATAAAGTCCTTGTTATGAATCTCTCAAAGAGAATCTGAGGAACGTGGAGGTGGGGGTGAGATGGGGGAGAACATGAGGGTAAAGGAGGGGGGAGGGGGTGCACATGGGCATCAGTAGGGTTAGCGGCTCCCGAAAGTATTTCATCAAAGAGGGCCAGGATCCTGGGGATTGAGATTCTGCCTGGAGGCAAGTAACCAATGGTCTCCCAAGAACATATTCCAAAGTAAGGCTCGCAGAGCAAAAGCACACATCAAAAGCACCTCTGTTGCCAAAGCGATTCTGGAGGAGAAAAAAAGGGGTTCGGGTCCCTTCTTGGCCCCCTTTAAGCCCCAGATCTCACCCCAATTAAGAAGGAACTACTGTTTGTTCCAGACCCTGAGATCTACACACAGGGAGGTGTACCCACTGAGGTAGACACACAGGCATGCTCACAAACAGACAGACACGCACAAACACACACACACACACACAATAACCAATCACAAGCGTGCACGCACTCATTCATGCACACACACTCACCTATTGTCACTTTTCCTCACAGCACATTTTAAAAAGAAACGCAAGGCACTGAAGATCAACACCTGTGACATGATCTTATTAAAAAAATCAAAAACAAAAAAAGCGTTTTTTCACTTTCAGCCATGATCTCAGTGAAGTAACATGTAGTGCTCAGTGTGTCCACGTATGTTACACAAGCACAGTAAATCAATACTTGGCAGAATGTTGTGTCTGCATTTGGATTTTTGCCTTTAATTCTTCGCCGCTGGACAGATGTCACTGTGAAATGGATAGGGCCGAATAAGAGTATCATATCCACGCAGATGTGAATGTTGGAAATGCACTGGCTGCATGAAAAGAGCGATGACAGAGGGGCCCTGTGTCTTTCCCAGCAGAAAGGCAGTATTTGTAATATAAAGGATTTTTAAAAGTGTTCTCAGTTAGTATTGAGGTCTTTTACTTAGTAGACATAGCACCACACTACAGTATGAAAATACTCTATTGCAGGAAATGGCGCTGTAATTGTTGTGTCTATCGTATACATATTACTGGATTGCTGTTATGTGTAAGCAGCATTCCAATCCTGTCAAATTGGAGACCAGTTTGACTTTTACCTATACTGTTGGGTATTATATTGTTTTCAATACAAATGTCATATAAAGCTTTTACATGTAAAATCCTAACCTGCAAAGTAACCAGTAACTGCTGTCTAGTGTGTTAGAAGCATATTTTTACACGAAATGTAGTGGAGTGTGACATAATATGAAATGGGAAAATTCCAATAAAGAAATAAAGTATCTAAAAACTGTACTTATGTATAGTATGTGAGTAAATATACTTAGTTACTTTTACCGCTGGCAACAACTAATCTCTTCCTGTTGGCCCTCTACTATTTAACAAGAAGAAAACACAAAAACTAAAAATTTGAAAGTAATGATTAACAAAGAGTAACAAGACACTGTCCCTAACAGAATCCAAGTGCATGGCTCGACACCTCTAAGGTTGAATGGGATTTTCTTTTAGTATTTTGGGTAAACTGACACTTTCTGTATGTCAATTACAATATTTCCACATTCCCACGTAAACAAATTTCCTGCTCACTGTAACAATTTACTTTACTTTACAAACACCTATTGATATTCATTTGGTGTCATTTGAAAAACCATGTATCTCCAAATTCAAATTTTTTGTGAGCGTTTTGACCTTTATAACAATATCTTTTCAAATATTCAATGGGGCTTTAAACAATTCTTTAGCTTAAAATGCAGGATATTGACCCATGAAGGAACATTCCTTCAGAATGTCTGAAAAATTAAAAATGACTAAAATGACAGAAACAAGAGATTGCCATAAATGCAAAGATGAGGCAAGGGAACTCTTTTGCCTGTTGTCCCCACCTTTCACTACCCCTGGTTTTCTATCTAATAAAGGCCTGATAGGATTTACTCAAAGTACTTTGCTTGCTCTTAATATAAGGACTAGTGTGCAAGTGTGCCAACCAACAGATGACTTCAGCTATTTAACACTGGGTCTGTTTGCCAGGGACCAGAGATTTGGGACCAAACAAACACACCACAAAGCAGAGCTTCAGTGATCTTTAGTCCACTTGTCAGGAGTGTATTAGGGTGTTATCCATCCTTAAGTTGTGTACATAGAGTTCATAAAGTCTCACTACATCTTCCAAGTCTCTGTTCACACTGGTTTTTCCTCCTCTCTTGTATGTATGTACTGTACCTGTACACAGTATTGTATTCGGGATACTAAACACAGCACCCCCCTCTTTTCTCCCCATCATCATCCCCCATCATCATCCCTCCTCCCCCCCCCCTGCCGGAGGTATCGGGTGGCTTGAGTGGGCCCATTAGTGTGAATGACTGATAAGACTCTCAGCCCCCAATAATCAGAAAAAGGATATTTGCAGTTATTTTGAATCCGTCAGAAATAATAAACGCCAAACTATATCCACTTGGGCTATTTAAGCAATTTCCCCGTGATAACATCCCGTGGGGATTTCATGTGGATTCCAAATGACGACATAATAAAACCAAGACGCCTGCACCCCCTTATCAGGCTGGATTAAAAGGGAATAATGAAACAGAGAGGGTTTGGAGCCTTGTGTGGTATGAATATGATTATCTAATGGACTCCAATGGAAAGGCATGTTAATTCTACTTTAACGCGAGACCTTTCCCAGACTATCTCCTGCCCCTGGCTCCTCCTAGGACACTCCTGCCTCCCCCCCTCAACCCACTTTCCTGCTTTTTTCTCCTCTTCCTTTAAGTTAAAATAATCGTTCTGCTTTTTTCTACAGAAGTCATTATGCCCGCCGTCTATCTCTGTGTAAGAACGTGAGCATGGGAGAGTGATAAATCCCCCCCTCGTCTTTTACCCTCTTTTCCGGTCTGATTGCAGTGTGTTGGCCTCTTAACTTTCAGACAAAAGCACTCTGGGCAATTATCAGTATTCAGATTCTTTTTTTTTTCTTGCAAAGAGATCATTGTTGCTTAAAGAATGTGGGTCACTCATACAAACTCAAGTCAAAGTTTCTCAGTAGCCAGTTGAAATCATGTTACATGGTCTGACACTACAAGGCCTTAATATTTGAATACAGGACCAAAAAAGTATAATTGAAGATTCACTTTAAACATGTGCTGCACATTTCCCACTATTTATTTATTTATTCATAAAAGAGTTATAAGAGATTTAGAGTTATTTCCAGATGATACATTTTAATTTTAAAGTTGCCCGAGCGCCCAAAACTTAACATAAAACTAACTCTGGTAAGTCAGGGCATGTTACATTAACAGCAATGAATTGTCAGGGAGGGATTCTACAGCTATAAGTGTACATGTTAAAGTATACTTTACGGTGCACACCGAATGCTGTTGCACCTTTTGTTTCAAGGGCAAATAATTACCCATCAAGTCATGTGCAAGCTTTGCTGTCAAGATCCTGTAAAGATGAGTCTCGTGTGTGTATTTTGCAACCGATGCTGACTGATTGAAAGTAGCTCTTCTTTTGATCAACCAAAATAAAAGTCCAGCAAAGATTCAGGCTCCAATTGGGGGGTCATCATTAGGCCCATTAGGACCGATAAGACTCCTTGAGCCACATAAACAAGTCCAATCTCATCTGGCGGTGTTGTGCATCAGCACACACATCCTCAGAGCAGACTGAGCTCCCACAGGACACAGTTAAAAAAATAGCATCAATATTTCATCAAACTACTCTCTCTTTTTTGGTCCAGATCAAAGCCTTGACTCCCACAGTCCTACAGGTAGAGATGGCTCTTTTGTTTTTGCTCCTCAGGTAGAGCAGTAGTCTGACTCTGTTCACTTTTAGAAACTGTGCAACGCTCAGCCCATCCATCTTCCAGCTTACCGCCTCGCTTTTGGAGGAGGAGGTAAAAAGGAAGGGTGAAAACATGTACCAGAGATGTCCAGAGATTGCACTTTATGGCCTTGTAGTGCTGTACTATTTCCTGCTTTTCTTTCCTAGGATGGCCCATACTGAAACTAATGGTGAAGTAAACTGGGGAATTGTCTTTGAAATAATGTTGTAAACTTCACTCATGGATCATCTTCATTTCAATCAAGAGAGACAAGTTATGAATGCTTATTATAACTGAGGATGAGACAATTTAGTCTTGGCAGAAAGTCTTTGGGGCATTGACTCTACAGGGAGATTTGTAACTGAGGGGCATCTGTCCTGAGAAAAAGCTAAATAAATCCCTCAGGTTTCAAGGGCAGTCACCTCAAAGTTGTGGTTAGGAAAAGAACAATGGGAAAAGGAACCATCGCACACAGGAGACGGCGACAGATGTGGTTAGGAGAAGAAGAACACGAAAAGGAACTGCCACACGCAGGACGCAATCCCCACTCTCCAGGCTAAAAGTCCTGGGTTGTTTGTCCCATCCACCACCCCAAACAACGTACTTGGGCGGATTTACGGCTTTTTAATACTACTTGCTACCGTAATTGTGCTGCATTGAAAAACGTTAGATAAAAATGTGTGGTGACCACCAAACAAAACAAGAAAATCATGTCCCTGTACAGAAATAAATAGATTGAATGAAGTCTCCATTTCCGAACGGCCATGAGACTGATGAATGATAACGATGCTCTGTAACTGCTGAATGTGTGAGTGAGCAAAGGTTTTCTAAAATAAATTGAATGTTGTGTTAACAACTTGCTTCTGCTGCCCCTGTGTGGCAAACATTTTTTGTCTTTGCAAGTTCAAAGTGCCCATGGTATACTCATTTTTGGGTTCATAATTGTATTTAGATGTTGTACCAGAATAGGGTTACATTGTATAATTTTCAACAAACGACATATTTTTGTTCAAGTCTCTGTTTTAGCTACAGAGTGAGACATCTCACACAGTCGCACATGCTCAGTAGCTAGGTAAGGATCACATCAGCTAGCTGTTTCTCCAACTTCAGGTCAGTTCAAGGCAGGATTAGCTTCAGGGAGACTTCTTCTAAACAAGGGCAAACTTCAAAAGTTGTGTGGAATACCTGCAAACGAGGGACATGCTGGTAGTTATTTTGTAGATTATGGTGAACTTGTGTGTGTTGTAGCATTGTTTTGCCATTGAGAACTAGCATGCTAGTGGTTAGCACCCTCATTTCGGCCAATGACGTAGAAAGCCTTGCAGATTTTGAACAGCTCACCCGGGGACTGAAGGCAGGATACATTCAGAAACCCATATCTCACTCAAAACAGCAGGGATTTCTGTTTTTTTTCAAGCTTGCATGCGTGTAGAAGGACCAGAGACACAACACCCCATAACCCAGAAAAAGGGATTTTTTAATAATATGAGCACTTTAAGTAAATTGGGGCCATGTCAACAAATCACAACTGAACACAAACTGAAGTGAAAGAGTAATTTAGTTTAACAAACTAATCTCAGCTAACAGATGGGGGGAATATATATACTGACTGGCCAGACCATTTTAACAGCCTCCTTTTAACGAGGGGTGGACAAAACCCAATAACTGCAAATAATAAATACTAACAAGTCCATATTAATTATGCACCTCACACAATAACTCAAACTAAATATGCAAAATCAACTGCAATATCAAAAAAGAAAAGTGATCTGTGACATCATATGTGATCACTGTTGCAATGCTGAACATTTAATCCACAAATACCTATTGTATTGACCACTAAATCATCTTTGCATCATTAAACTATTCTTCCAGATGCCTACATTCATGGATGATCTCACAGTTATGATTTTTGGAGTTATCACCAAGAAGAATGGGGGGTAGCATTTTAATTTGTGGGTCCTATTTTTCCAATAATCTTATAAGATTGTAAAATGTAACAATTAGGTGAAACAAAGTATTTGATATCTCCAATTAGTTGCTACTTTAACCTAAAGAGTATTTAGGTCTGTGCACAGCAGACCAGCTGAACTTAAGAAACTGGGACATTTGTCTACAAATGAAAAAGGCAATACAATACATATAAACAATCAAGTTTTCAAGTTTACTTGAATAAGCTATGGTATTTATTTAAAAAGAAATATCACTGGAAATCAACAATTGCTTTTAAACTCAACACAATTTACTAAACTGGAATAACATTGTCCTCCTTTTCTCTGTAATTACAGTAATATCAAATTATATAGTTCTTAACATAGTACTGCAAATCTACTAGGTATTGGGTCAAACACGTGTTATCCATCTATCTATCTATCTATCTATCTATGTTATTTATCATACTATTTATCAGTGACATATTGCTAATCTAACTGACTTGGAATTCTTCACTTTTAAGATTAAATATACTGTGTATGTCATGTGAAATAGGAAACAAACACATTTTGCAAATTGAGAAAACATGTGATCCCTTGATTTTGTTGTTACAAAGACATAATGCCGTCCCTTTAAATCCACCTTGAAGTGTTGGCATGTTTGTGCATGGCTTTGTGTGTTGTTATATATATACAATGTGTTTCCTCCCCCTACATCAACTGTGGGTTTTCTGCAAACCATGCCTCTCCTCCTCTCATCATCAGCGTCAATCTGTGGCTGTCACTCGGAGCCGGACAGTGACTAACGACACTCCCAGTCAGTCAAACACTTATCACCACACAGGTAACACACAGGCCTGGAAATGACTGACATGAAATGGAAACGTCTCTCATTCTGTGGGCCCGGGAGCTGAAGTGAAATATTAGCTGTGGGAGAGATGGCAGATGATAAGAAGCTCCCTGTTTGAGCTGGAACTGTGGAGGTCCAAGTTCTATTACATTTTTTTTACACCGAGAAGTGGTATAAAAATTCTGGTTTCTTGGATGAAGGATTGCTTTCCATGTCTTTCCTTATATGCATCATTTCACTTCTTTTTTTGCAATACACTTCACATTTACCTATGAGCTACACTAACTTCCATGACGAGTTATTTGTGACTTGCCATAAATGGTGCTCAAAGCCAGGGGGTGATACATAAGTCATCGTCCCTTAGGCTTTCTGTGGTCCACAGAACGAGAGCATAGGCCAGTTGAAACCCAACTGCAGCCCGCTTAATGTCAATGGGTCACATATGCTTACTTTGTCTCTACTATTACTCATAGACTCCACCATGTCCTCCCTCCATCCCTCTTTTTCTTCCTCTCACATATCTCCTTTATGCGCGCGCACACACATACACACACACACACGCACAATTCCCCCTGTGCAGAAAGATGGATAGGATGTTCCCAAACCACAGGTGCTGCTCTACTTGTGAGTCTATTGCATTCTTCACCACACAGTCCAAAGGCCTTTTTTACTTTTTACTGTTTTCCCCAGTGGTGATTACTACTATGGTGCAGTTGTGGGATAATAAGAAACATGGAATATTAGTAATACAGTATACGATCAATCTGCCTGTCTATTAGCAGCTCTTTGGGAATGAGATTCTTTTGCAAGAACAAGACAAACTTTGTTGGAACTTGAAGCTTGACGTCGAATACTGCTCCCCCAGTCATGGCCTCCCATCCAGATACCACTAGATGGGGTTAGTTGTTTCAATTCCAACTTGTGTGTTGGCTGGCTACTCAATGAATCCTGAACCACAGGCTCACTCTGCTGTGCAAGCTACACCACCTTGTGGTAGATATTACCAGTAGTTTATATGAATTTCAAAGAGAGCTCACACTGAATGTTCTGACACAGTCTGGTTGATGCTTTTTACCCAGAGAGTGATGGACATTGATGGACAACATAACGGCACAATGTACCAGGTTAAATCCTAAACCGGGTAACCTTGTATTGCCTCAAGGCAGCAGTGGGCGCAGAGCTCAGGAAAAATAGATCATGTGCTGACCAAATAGTCACCCTGCAAATCGTCCTTGAGCAGTTTAAGTCACCACTTTACACAATATTTCTTGACTTCGAGAAAGCATTCAGCAGTCTGCCCTGGGAACTGATGAGTTACTACGGCACACCAGAGAAGTTAACCACCACCATCAAGAACACCTATTCGGGAAAGCAATGTAGAATCATGCGTGAAGGCCAATTGAAGTTTTTACATTAGAACAGGAGTTAGGCAAGGCTGCTTACTCTCACTGTTACTGTTTTAGCCTTTTAGCAGTCAACTGGATCATGCGGCAAGCCAAGGACAAAAGTAGAATGGGATCCAGTGGATCCTTTTTACACAACTGAACGACCTAGACTTCGCAGATGATATTGTAATACCCAAAACCACCAACAAATCCAAGAAAAACTGAGACGGCCAGTAGACAGACGCTGACCAGCTTGATAGTTAACCACCAACCACTAGAGGACAGCAACTCCTTCAGTTCCCTTGGAAGTGAAGCAGTGAGTGATGGCGGATCACAAGGAGACGTAAATAGGAGAATAGGCAAGGAAAGAGATGCATTTAGCATGATGGGGGCCATATGGAGAGCACCTAACATCACACTCAAGACCAAAATACAGCTATTCAACCATAAAAAAACATACTACTCCACGGATCTGAGATGTGGAAAACAACAAAGAACCTCCTGAACAATTTTCAAGTTGTCATTAACCACTGCCTCAGACATATTCTTAACATCAGATGGTCTGATAAAATAAAAAAGAACTGTGGGGAAGAGCAAAGCAGCCTGCAAAATAAATTAAAACAAACATGGGGAGGGATTGGGCACACATTGCAGTGGAACCCACAGGGCAAATGTGGTAGAGGAAGACCAAGAAACATCTGGAGGAGGAGTGTCACAGCCAAGATGGAAAGAGCTGGCTACAGATGGCAAGATGTGGAGAAGCTGGCACAGAACAGGACGAGGTGGGGAAATATTGTCAGTGGCCTATAGTCCTTGCGGAGTAACAGGCTTAAGTAAGTAAGTATGAGGCAGGTGTTACTCCTGCAGTGAACAGGGGATACGTGGTGAGATGGTGGAGTACTTCAACGAATTTGTAAAAAAAAATCAAAATTATGATTTGACCATATTTTTCAACATTTTTTGTTTTCAGGAGGAACATAAACACACAATGGGAATTTCAAATTGGTGTGATTTAGACAGTGACGGCATGTAACTAAGTGTGTTCACTCAAGGCTGTACTAAGTATAATTTTGATATACTTAATACATCCATTTTATTCTCATTTATACTTCTACTTGACAGTTAAGAGGAAAATGCTGTACTTTTACTCCACTGCATTTATTTAACACCTGTATCTATATTTCTTTGTTTAAGATTTTACTTTTTTTTTTTAAGCAGTGTCCATTTGGGGTCCCTAGTCATTTTTTAGATGTCAAACAATTTTTAGCAGTTCAACCAGAGAGTTATTTCCTCTCTACACGTATCAGATGGTAAAAGGTCACATTATTCAATGTTTCACAAAAAGAGCATGATTAGAGAAAAGTCCAAGTTGTGTATCCCCCTCGACCAGCAACAACAGTAAAATGCTGCTTACACTGTTGAATCAGTCACAATAATAATGTCTAACAATGTCATATATAGTCAGTTTACTTTTGTTGAATACTTCTGTACTTTTGCCTAAGTTGCCTTTCAAATGCAGGAGTCTCATACAGTTTATGGAGTAAACAAACTATTTTACTTTTTGTGATACTTAAGTAAATGGTCTTTGTATTTCTTCCACTACTGGTTTCTGTAGTGGAATATAGATTTATCTATATATTTATCTGTCTTAATTTATTTCAACAACAACCAACTATGGTAGTCTGACTGCACATGACATGCCTCAGTTTCTACTTCCATGAGTCAGTTGTAGCACTTTACCATTTAGTGTTACGATTGTGTGAGTGCCTTAAATCTAGTTAGCAAAAAGCCACCAAAATCCTAAAAATTAATGGATTAATGCTTGACTCATCCAGTTTCCTTCACTCCAAATGGTGGTAGCACATGCAATCTAAACTGAATACTGAGGAAAGAAGAAAAAAAGACTTAAAGCTTTAACATCAACAATTTTAGGAACACTATGTTTGCAATTATTCGATAAGGCCACAATGTGTTCTCTGCAGTAAAATGCTATCAAACAATTAAAAAAGGAGATAGGACTGGTGAAACACATCAGACAAATTAATTTTGGAAGCACTCACAGAAGACAAACTGACACAATAGTTCTGGAACCATTACTGCCATAGTGAAGCCAAATTGTATCATATCTCATCTAATACAGATCACATCGAATCTCTTTACTTTCTTTTGAAAGATAAATTGCATTTTGCAATGGGATATGAGAAATGTTTTGCAGTTTCTTGTTTTTGAAATGGTGTGTGAACTGAGAAGTACTTTTCCCTGATGCACTCAAGATGAACTTAAGGAAGCTACTCTGGGTGAGCCATGCACTGGATAAAAAAAAGATACGTTTTATATTAACCTAGTAGTGATTCTTGAGTGTAAACTCAAGAATCATTAGTAGGTCTGCCAACCGGAATACACACACATATTCCGAATACGCCAAAGATGTGCTGAGTGGGTAACATTGCAATTAGTGTTCTTGAGACAAAGTCAAGAAATGTGCCAGGGTCCCTACGGACATCCATGGTGAGGCCTTAGCTCTGCAGTAAAGCGGGAGCGCGTTGTTATTGACTTAACTGATGGTTTCCTGTCGTGAGAGGAAGAAGAAGCAGTACAAAGGCGTAGAATGAAAAAATGTGTCTGTGGTCTCACCTGAATTCAGCAGGTAGGCTGCAGTTGTCTGGCTGCCAACCTCAGTGACCACAATAACACATTGGGTTTTGTTTTTTAGTTAATGTGCGAGACTGCAGCTGTTCGTGATGTTCCTCTCTTTTTCTTTCTCCATCTTTCTTTTCCTCTCCTCTTTATGTGTCACCAGGCATACAGTATCATTTGTTAGAGATCGGATGTAAGATCTTTTAATTTCACTTCCAACTCTAAGTCAACTTTGCAGCTTAACCAAACATCTGAATGAGTTTACAGTTATCTAACTAAAATAGAGGGAGTCTGTTTGTCTCTTTCGATCAGTCCCTCCAGGATTTCACAGCCTTTTTTTGAGATTGTTGCGTACCAAGGCCCAAATGCCTGATTTTGAGGGAGCGTTTGTAAAAACAAATTGTAATGAAAGTTGCAATGTCTTTTGTGTTTTTGTCGCAATGAAGTTGTGGAAGACAGAGAAAGTTGCAAAAAGAGATGCAATTCTTTTGTACAATTCTTGAAATATAAAAAGGAAACTTGTTTTGGGGAGAATAAAATTACTCTGGGCTGAGTTTCCCCAGAAACCTTACCAAAAAGGCTCAGGATGCTGCAAATATTGGTGTAATATGAAAATGGCAGGTGAATTTAAAGCAAAAAATAATTATTTATTGAATGAATCAAATTTGTCAGTTGCTTGTTGATTTTAACATTGTTAGTTTATTTTCTAACCTGGCCTGCCCTCAATTTAGTTTTATAGTTGTGCAAATGCTCCATGTAGAGCTTTCGCCGTAGTCTACGTAATTGGCCTGGTATTTACACTTGTGCGCTGATGTGTGCATCAAGCCAGCACATATGTATGTGTGTGTGTGTGTGTGTGTGTGTGTGTGTGTGTGTGTGTGTGTGTGTGTGTGTGTGTGTGTGGGTGTGTGTGTGGGTGTGTGTGTGGGTGATAGAGCAAGGGAGAAGTGAGAGAGTGACGGAGCTTATCTTTGGAGCGAGTATGACTCTAAGGTCATAGTAAGAGAAACAATGTGTCTACCCTGTGTTTTCTGACCAAGGTGGGAAATCTGTAGCAGGAAACATTAACCCTCTCCTTGATTTCGTGTTGTTTATGGAGAAGGAGAACTAGGAAATGGGTAGGGGGAAATGCAACGCTACCAAGCCAAGGCCGAGTGTTGTGCATCGCTGCAATGTGTAGTTACAGTTTTTGAGAGGTGCATGTCAACATATGGCGGGTCTGCGGGGGTACGCCGTGGATTCTACGCACAACCATAAAACGGCCTTTAGTCTCATCTCCGTTTTGTTCTGTGTGTGTGTGTGTGTGTGTGTGAGTGTGTGAGTGTGTGTTTGTGTGTGAGAGACAACAGGATTGAAACAGCAGCGACTTCAGAGTGAAAAACTTTGCTGCAAACGTTGATGTTAAAATGTATACAGGTTGTCAGGACATTCTTAAATGTTTTGCATGGTCTTTCGCTGTCTGTTTTGTTGGTAAATGTGAGATGTTTGAGCTACACACGTCTCGTCTTCATAACAGAAACAAGGAAATGAATTTGGTGAAGTACGTGTGATGTCAACCCATTCTCACTCCCCTTGGTCATTGCTCTCGGAGTTACATAATGATTCAGAGTCTGGCATGTGGGACTGCCGGGATTGGTTGAAGTCACGGGAAACTCAGGTTATTGGTCAAATTTACGGTGATTGGTCAAAAATTGCCAGTCGCACCAAAGTCACAATTTGCGTGAATTCGTGTAATCGCAAAATCCTGGAGGACTGTTTAATTTTTAATTTAAAACTTTTTTTCTCGACAACCCTTCATTCGATCAACTTGTGTGAGACCTTAAGATATTCATGTCAACAATCAGTGTTGTAACTTTCAGAATCAATGTGTTTGTTCACAGAAATAGCCTGGTCCTATATTGCTAGCTGTACATACTCTAGCATTGCTAGGGGACGCAACTCTTGGCAGGGCAACTTTGAAGCTTTGATTAATGCCAAGTTTATATTAGGTTGACACCAGCAGTTTCTGTTTGGATGTGTAATGAAACTGTGAGCCATCCCCACCATCACACCCATCAGAGAGGACTGTAAAGCAGCCCCTTGGCCCACCATTTAGACACGCATTAGGCTTTTAATGTTTTCCGATTTTGGTGGCAGCAGTTGGACAAGGAAAGACAACTCTTCTGTCTGATTGTGCATTAAAATTCATGCAGATTGAGTGGCTACTTTTAAAGTTGGTAAAGACTGAAATCCTGTGTGCTTTGAAAGTTGTGGTTGAACATGGACAGTTTTTCAGCTAGTGAAACTTGCTTGTCTGTCTGTCAGTCTGTCTGTGCTACTGCCGTTGCGAGGCGACTGTGGGAAATCTCTTTCATGCCATTTTCAATGGGCATCAGTTAGCAGCATTCACTGTGAAACTGACAAGTCATAGCCAGATGAGGTTTAACAGTCGGTGTCGGCACAAACGAAGGCACAGACTGTCAGCAGGAGGACGTCTAGTCAAATTGAAAAACATTGTCGATTGAACTGGCCACAGTCAAGTATGTTTCCCACCACAAAAGGTCTGTTAAACCAGTGAAAGCACTTAAATACGTTGTCATGCATAGTAGATATAAAGTGTCATCACCACCGCATTTGTTTATAGTGTGTACTTAAAACTATTGTAACTTCCTTCTTGTTTTTGTGCTGTGCGGACAAAATAGCAACAAAGAAAACTGCAGCATGCTTTACATTTTTTCTCATTTTTAATTGTTGTTTTTCACCGACTGAAAATCAAAATTACAATGTTTTTTATTCACTTACAGCAGCACACGACAAACATATAATAGAACAAATGTAAAAGAAAACACTTAAAAAAACAGTATTTACACAAATATACAGTTTGTACAGTGACTTGAGAAAAACTGCTTGTAAACATCAGAACATGAACGTAATGAATGTAAACTCTAAAGATTGTGTTGCTTTGAAAGCTGACAATGGTGTCAGTGCTCTCCTAGTAGCAATTAATGCGTTAGGGAAAAAATGGAAGTTTAATAAATGTTACTTAAACTAAAGGCTCAGGTGAGAGGTTTGGGATTTTAGGAAAATGCGTATTCATATGGAAAGGGCAGGGGTAGTTTCGGTGTCTGACATGACAGAGGGACGTTTGGGAACTGCCTGTATTTTACTGAGCCCTCCTTTGCCCAGACCACAAATACCCATCTTCACAATCCTCAGGAGGTCTTGTCTAAACCGCACTCCAATGAAGACATACAGGAATGGGTTTAGGCAGGCATGAGTGAACGCCAGCGTCTTAGCAACCTGTCCAGCAACATCAAAACCAATTACTGTTTTACAATCGGTGATGGTAGTATTGGCCGCCTGTGTGGCCTCCATTATCAGCAGACCATTGTGAGGCAGCTGAGAGATAACAAACACAAACACCACAGCAAATATGACACGTAAGGCCTTGTGCTTTTCAAAGCTTTTGGCCTGCAGAAGTGTGCGAATGATGACAAAGTAACAAAGGCACATAACTAGCAGAGGAAGGAAAAAGCCCATGCAGATCTGCAGGGACAGAACCAGAATCTTAGTCCGGTTGTTCACATTGTCCCAGTAGACCAGAGCACAGAACGACTGGCCCGATTTGTCCTCCTTCACCTGGGCGAAGATAAACTCAGGTAGGGCCAAGAGAATGGAGACAAACCAGACGACCAGGCAGGCAAATTTGCTGTAGAACAGCCTCTTTTTCTTCAGGTTCTGGGCCTTGGTGACCTGCACAATAGCAATGTAGCGGTCCACGCTGATGCAGGTGAGCAGGAGCATGCTGCTGAAGAAGTTGATTTTATAGACAGCTGATACCATTTTGCAGAGACTGATGCCAAAGTCCCAGCCCTTGGTGGCATCAACAGCCCAGAAGGGCAGCATGCACAGGAAGAGGAGGTCAGCCACAGCCAGGTTTAGCAGGTACACGTCGGTCATTGTTTTCAGGCGGTTGCGCACGGTGGTGTAGATCCAAACCACCATCAGATTACCCACGGCGCCAAGGATGAAGATGATCCAGAAGAGCGGTGGTTCATACTGTCCACGAAACTCCCTGACCCAGCTTCTGTCACACATGCCCGTGTTTTCAGTCAATCCTGAACCATAGTAGTCTGGGTAGTTAGAAGGGCCCTGCAATAAAACAAAGATAAACTGCTTATCTGATGCAATATTAAAGAGGGTTTTGTGTAACAGAAAGCGATGGAAAGTAACAAAGTGCTCTTCTTAAGGGCAAAAAATTTGAGGTACTTGTACTTTACTTGAATATTTCCATTTTCTGCTACTTTATACTTCTCTCTTTCTCTATACATCTCAGAGGCAAATACTTTTTACTGCACCACATTTATTTGATACCTTTAGTTACTTTGCACTTTCAGATCAATAATAAAAAATATAATCAAAGAATAAATTATTTATTATTGTGGATAAAGATTTATTTATTAGTTATTGATTTATTTGATGAAATTCAAAAGGTTCCATTTCTAACAAAAAAGACGCCCCTTCTTTCCCAGCCGCAACATAAAAGTAATAAACACGTTAATGCATCGTTAACTATATGTCAATAATATAACCCACATAATTCTGCTTGATGATTCATTTTACATTGTGAAGTATGTGTTGATGCTCATACATTTGGACTTTTACTTAAGTAAATGTTTGAATGCTTGTGGCAGAGTATTTCTACACTGTTGTGTTGGTACTTTTACTTCAGTAAACAAAAACTGAACACTTTACCATTGGCAAAAGATATACTGCCTTTTTTCTGACTTTTCATTTTCTGTCAGGTGTTCTTTTTCTTCTGTCCTTGTCACCCAACTCACACACTGCTGTCAGGGTTTCACAACCTAACATGCTTCTAGTAGATATACAGTGAAATGACATCAAATGCAGTCGGTGACGTACAAGCTAACCAGAGCGTGCAATAAAACTGCTGTAAAAGTGCAGGTGTTGTGTCTGTACAGGAGAAACCACAATACTGCACAACTTCCTGCTGCTATCCAAGCGGAGTGTGTGTGTGTGTGTGGGGGGGGGGGGGGGGGGGGGGGGGGGGGGGGGGGGGGGGGGGGGGGGGGGGTAAACGATCCTGAGGGGCTTCAGAAAGGGACCCGCAGCAGAACTCACTACCCCATAAGCATCAAGTTTAGATTTAGGGCAGAGATAAAAAGCAGGGTAAAGCTGAGGCTTAGGTTCTTACAAACAATGGAAAGTTTGATGCTGATGCGGCTATGAAAGTGACATTTGAGTATCCCACAGATGTCTACCGTACCTATCTACTGTACTCCTAACAGGAAATCAAAAATATAAACTACTACATACTTTCGACATAAAGATTAACAAATATATCGTATTTAATTAAAAGCACTGATCTGGCATTGTTCACAAATCAACCAGAGTTTTAAGTTTTACCATACAGTATTCTTTAAATACTACAACATAAACAAAAAACACAGATGTGAAAGGTGTAATAGTAAGTCAGTTTCACGTTTGTTCTATTCCTGCATCTATGCATACATCAACATTTTCTTTGTAACTGGTTCATTGTTTTTCACTGGTGGCATGGCTTCAGAAAAATTATATCATGTCAATAGACTTAGACTTAGAGACTTAGACTTAGACTGCTCTTTATTGATCCTTTTGGAATGACTCCCGTGAGGAAATTGAAAATTCCAGCAGCAGTTTTACCAAGAAAAAAAAATGGATAAAAAAGACAGTATAAAGACAACAAAATACTTACAGATTCAGCATAGTCACTTTCTGTGGTCATATATGTTGTAAATGGCTCATCCATGTTATCTATAAAGAAAAACAGGACATTAGTGTATCACATTAAAACCTTAATGTAACAAGGATAAAATATAATGTACCATATGGGGGAAATTGAGCTTAAATGTTAAATAGAAAATGCCCTGTCTGTTTTCTACCAGCACAGCAAGTCACTTACCCACTCAGTGGTGTGATGTAGTTCTCACAGTTCTGTCTCTTTGTCTGTGTAGTACAACTGGTAACTTCAAGAACCAAACTCCTTTTCACTTGCTTATATGGTTTCCCTTTGACCACAGGATCACGTGCTGGTACATATCACGCCATCTCCTTCTCAGTGTGCAGAAGAAAAACAACACATGACCCCTGGTTCTGTATAGTTATCCAAATTTCTATATAGATAAAACATGCATCAACTGAAAGTTTTCCAAGTATTTGATATTTGAATAGTGGTGACAGTATGCCAGTTTTAAAGAGGAAGCTGTGACTTTTTAAGACGTCCCCAATGAACCATGGCCACCAAACTAGAACCAAAACAATACACCCACATTTCTTTCACAGACGATTAAGTTCTATCAAGTCAAAGCCTGTTTTTGTATTTCTTTCTTGTATACACAGGTGGAGCACTTAACACCATAGATGAGTGATGCAGGAAACTGAAAACCGTGAGGTGTGATTAAAGCTTAAACCATGAAGAGGTAGGCTAGTTGATGTTGTAAGACCCATTGTCTCAGAGCACTTCCTGCTGTTTAAAGCTCAGGCAGTGTGGTCTTAAATGACTGTCCAAGCATTACCTTTCCTTTTATAAATGTATTATTCAGTAAGACATTTTAAACGAGAAGTTAATGGTTGCTTGTGTGTTTAAATGGTGTGAGGGAAGTTTTTAAAACTTTTCAATTGTCCGGGATTTTCTCTTTCAAGTCAGGGAAAATCCCATTTTTTATCAAAAGGAGATGTTCAACTTGTTGAAGTTCATTTAAAAGAACCACTCATACCACTCATGTTTGTACGGTAAACATGAATCCAGGAGGTTAATATTAGCTCAACTAAACAAAGTTGCATCTTCGGTCTGCAGATTAAACAAACGAGATACAAGGAGTTTAAATGTTGGCTGTAGAGGTACTGAAAAGCAGATTTTTAAATATATTTAAACAGAGCTAGGCTAGCTGTTTCTCTCTGTTTGTAGTGTTTATGCTATTCTAAGCTAACTGGCCGCTGACTACGCTTTAGCAAAACATATGAGAGTGGTGTCGATCTTCTCTAACATTTAGCAATCAAATTTTAGTTGGATTTTAGTCTGTTTCATCGCAGTCCAATTTAACTGTGTGACTCCAGTTTTTCATAAGGGAGCAAAGGCACTGCACATTAAAAAACAACACATACTGTATGTTCCAGTGTCAATTTCTGCCACGTGGGAAGGCCTTCATGTGACATTTTCTGAAAAAACAAGCTTATTCTTGTGAAGATGGGGAAATCCATAGTTCATTAGTATTGCCAAGAGTAAAGGGAAATGGATATCATGACAAATAGTCACATAGCTCGCCACACTGTGACAAAAAAAATTGAAATTCCCTGTCATATCACTTGCGTGATAGCAAAGTTTATGGTAAACAAAATATGTCATCAGACCAAGAAAGTGATTGAATAAAGCGACAAAATTAGTCTAAGTTTACAAAGTCAGCCAAGATGTGGTTTTGAAAGTAAAGTGTTTAAATTAGTTTTCTGGCTGTGTTTCCTGTAGTGTGTCTTACTTTGTGGGGCTGTTTTGTGAAGGCCCTCTGAAAGACATGAGTGAGGCGCTATTTTCTCACAGTTTCACATCCTGGCCTGATGTTACTTTTAGGATGTCGTTAACACTTGATGCAGAGCTTTTGGGCCATCAGCTCTCCAGATTTCTACCATATACTGGTTGCGTTTCTCGGTTTTGATCACAGTGAAAGGGAAACGGCTGTGTCATGATTAGATATGTGTTTTCCTTCTGGGAACAAGCTGTTGAAGAAAGTAGCAGAATGAGAGGTTTTTAATCTTTGCAAAGAGACAGAGGTTTGTTGGGAACTACGGGTTTTAAACAAATGATTACTTTATGGCTTATTCTGACTGATATTGCTTTGCAATGATGCATATTTTTATGTTTGTATCAGACAAATCAAAAAAGTATGCACTGCTCTTAGCTTCAATCATTGACTTTGTATGCTTTTTTCATCCCTTCTGGATGACAAAAACTCTTTAGACATGCTTTTATTTTTATGGACAGGAAACCCGCACAGTAACTGTGCTGAATCACCTCAGTTTTACAACACAAAGGGATTTCACCAAGCACTTATTATCTCACAGTCACATAATACAGAAGCCTTTATTACAATCCTCTGCTACAAGGAATCACAATTGCAAGGTCACTAAACACATGTAACAGCGCCACATTTGTATCAGATTCACCTTTACTGTAGTTTTGCGACTGCTTATATATTCTATAGTCCGTGCTGTGTAACTTTGATTCTTAAATGTATCCAGATTTTGAAATATACGATCATTTAATGTGGAGCTTCCTCTATGCTGTTATGAACAGTCAGATTCATGTAACATGTGACCTGAGAGCTCTCTTAGTGCTGGGTTAGTGAAATGTTTGGACCTAAAATGGTGAGAAAATGTTGAGAATCCATGAATTAGTCACCAGTATGGGATGATGCAAGCAGCCTGGTTTCACTTCATAACAAGTTGCAGTGCATGATGGTCAAATGGGGGAAAACATTAGTATGTTTAATTTTTCCAGCCTGTTGTATGTTTTATCTTCAGCTGTAGCAAAATCTCATTTAAAAGGCATCATAATAAAAAGAAAGTCTAATGATGTAGCTGCACTGATTCACCTGTTTCTTATTCGTCAAATCATTATCCTGTGAAACAGTCAAATAAGAAGCCCATATGAATCATAGGTCTTTAAGGTTAATAGTGCAGGGTAAAATAGGAAATACAGCATTAATGCATTGTTATAGTTTTGATCTAAAATAAATTGCACATTTGATCAATGGTGAGTGTTTTTCTGGCATGATATGCATGTGAACTGATGTCTCTGAGGTGAATATGCTGACTCAAACCTGACACCAGAAAGACCAACACTCACAAATGTTCACATTATACAGTGCTTAATTGAGATAGTTGTTAAATGATGTGAATAATGTTAATAATGATGGCACCTTTCCAGTTGCATCTTCACGTCACCATAAAAACAACAAACCACACACTTTTTTCAGCAGTTTTCATCATACCCTTATCATACTTACCTAGGTCTGGATCATAAGTACTAAAATGACATACTAACATACTAACATTCTAACATTCAGTACACTGAATGTTAGTATGCTATCTCTTAACAAGATTGAAACTAACACATTGAGGAATAATTCTCAGAAGGGACTTGCACAAAGGTGGCACAGATCAAGAATAACAGATACCACATGCACAATTTAGCATCCGGTATTGATGATCTGATTGGTTTATCTCAATCTGTGCCACCTTTTTGAAAGTGGCAGGTTATAGAGTGATAAACCCCTGGTAACTGAGAACTCACATCCCCATTTATCAAGTTTATCACTGCCTCCAGACTGTCATGGGCCTGTCATGTCACAACCCACATAAAAATAGTCAAAGCTTGCTGGCCAGGAGGTAGAGCTGAGGAGGGTGGTCACAGGGTGAGTCACAGAGATGGAAGCAGAGACAAAAAATCTGTTGGGATTAGCAAACCTCAAATATTCCATCTACTTGTGCTTTGCAGTTCACCCTTGACTCTTTCTTTGAAAGACAAGTTGAAGGAACATTGTCAACTAGCAGAAAAAGCAATTTATTAATCCCTTAGTGGAGGAATTCCATTTTTTACACCCTGTTGGTGTCACATTACACACAGAGGCTTGCAATTCACACTTGTACGTGCACTAATGGAGGTGTTGGAGCCACACAGTCAGCACTCCAAGCAGTTGGGGGTACGGTGCCTTGCTCAAAGGAGAAGATGTCCAGTCCACACTCCCTGCTTTGGTTCATGCAGGACTTGAAATTGCAACTAACACAAAAACTACATTCTCATTTTTTAATAAAGAGGTACAACGGTGCAATCTAAATGTACTGGGGTCACTGGAGACCGTAGAACTTTCGATGAACAGTCGCCACTTATAAGTAAACATACTGTTTACTGTGTAGTCTGTCTGTGCTTCTTTATTACCCCAGAAGACACCAGCCTTTAGACCACACAATGTGCATTTGTAAAAAATTAACAAAAGATTTAAAGATATCTGTTGTTCCTCTGAAATTCCTGACATTGACTGTTTTCAAACAGCACTCTGGACATTAAATTAAATTCAGAAAACTGTGGTATTTCTCGCACGCAAATGTTTGCTTGGTGATACTGGAGAAGAACCAAACAACCAAAGCTTTTTGTCTCGGTAGTGAAACTGAGAAAACCCCTTTGATGCCTTGTTGGTGAGCAGCAAGCTACTGTAGATGGGTACATCACTCTCTCTGACATGTATTAACAGTTGCCCTATATTGTGGGAAAGTACTGTCACTGTATCTGCTGTCAGACGTGTGAGAGATTGAGTTTGGTACAGAGAGAGACTATTCACCACTTCCTGTGTATACCTGCTCACTGTGATTTATTTCATGCACTGATAGACAACTGTTTGCCATTTGCATCCTATCTGAAATTATCAGCAGTTTTCCCATGACGGTTTCTCTTCTGCTGCAACTAATAGAAAACCAAAGCATACATGCAAACGTAAATTCACACATATGATTAGCCAACATATTACGCATTTTTTCTAATCTTTATTTTAGTGTAGGAATAAACAGATGGATGTGGAATTACATTTCTTTTCATGCATATATCACCTTTGATCTCTTGTGTTTTGACAGCAGAACAAAAAGGGTTTAAAGAATATTGTTTTTAGTGTTGTATGCCTTCCACACGTGTTTTTTATTCATTAGTCCCCTCCCTGGTTTTCCACCACACATACAACTCAGGCACATGATGCAAAAACAACACTCTGAAAACAACAAGAGGTTGACGGTTGACTGACTGGTGACCACTTTGTTTCTCAATCCACTTCAAGGCAAAAACAAATGTCTAACAAATGTCTTTATCTAGACTCTGGAAACAGCTAAGGAAGCAGAAGAAGTAGTTAAATGTGGAGAATGCATTTCACAATCATTCATGTGACTCTCTGGCTTCATTGTGTTGAATCGGTTAAAACATGGGGCTTTTTTTTTTTGTCTTATTTGAGTAAATTGTTCAATCATCTCTTTGATTCATTATTAAGTTATACAGTAGATACCATCATAATAGCCCTGGTAACTGCAGTGGACATTCACGCAGCCTTACCTGATAGCCCAGGCCATCTGTTTTGACACATATTCAATAGACCAGTTTTCACTGGGTATCAACATCTGATCTGAGTGATCGGTTCCAGGGGACTGCATGCTATCCACCTTTTTCTCTATTTTTGCATTCACTTTAATACATGTACGTATATATTAATTAAGGGAAAAAATTCCACATCTTACCTTGAGTCTGTTACAAAGTTATCCCTCTGTGTTGCTGAAGTCACTGTTTACACACCACTCTCCACTGTCTGCATCCACCTTTTTCATACTGATTGAGGTAACAGGGGCATTTTTGGAGGCTCAGTGAATAAAGCCATCCTCATTCCCATGACTGGACAAATGTCACCCTAATCGCTTTCTTACTTTTGTCTCGTCTTTCTCCTTAGAGCTCTAGAGCCCGTCAGGAGGAAATGAGAAATATGTTTCAAAAAAGAGACTGGAGAATTTATACATACATAACCCATGAAGCAACACTGCAAAAAAAAACTGCATCTGAGTCCACATCCTCTTATAACTTTGTATATGTTGTAAACAGTAATTGTACAAATTGAGGCTATATTTTGCCACGAATCAATCATACATTCCCATCATGGTTCATCAGGGGAGGCATTTATTTTAATGATCTGTGTATTATTGCAGTCTGGCGCCCCCTTGTTGAACCAGTCAGTTTCAGACACATTGATGTTGAGTCAGTCTTTAATCTATGCTAATTTATTCATATGTCCTTTGAACTCTTCTGCCTTCTTATTGTTTTTATTAGTGTCACAGCACCCTAAAGCCTATCCCAGTATGCCGTGGGCCAGAGGAGGGAGACAATCTGGACGTTTCCAGCCCTTCATGGGGCATTTTACAACCTGATCTATTTTTTGCAGGCTTTGCAAATGATTACCACCTACTAGGACTTAACGATCTAAAAATGACATATTTGCCACATATTTACTTTTCAACAGCTTTTATTACCCCATACTTTGCACAATACAAACAAATGCACATCTAGTGTATCATAGGGTAGATGTATCATACTCTACAAGAGCATTACTTCATGAACATCATGTATATGTTCATTTAGTTTTTTTCTCTTAAACTCCATCACCCACAGCAATACGAAATGTACACAGTTAAAGATTCCAGACAAAAATATTCTATGCCCTTTGTATAGGGAAGTAGGGAAATCATTCTAGATCACTATCCACAGCATTCAATATGCAAGAGCAGAAAAAAATCAATTCAGCCATTTTGGTATATTTTTGATGATCAGACTTTCACAGAAAGTCAGATCATTGAAAAGATTTTTCTGGGAAATGCTATTAAATCTTTAGGTAACACATTAAAGCAGGATTAACCTCAGAAGGCCAGGAAACATTACTGAAGCTGTTCACTATTATTAAACAAACTGGCTTGGGATCTGCTATGGTCTTACTCAGTTCGGCCTATCTAGTGCTAGAAAGCTAAATATCACCTGTAGCCATCCAACAGATAAGATTCTAACGCTTCAGGCAGACAGTGCGAATCTGTCCAATTCAGCGAATGGACAAGGCCTCTTCAAACAGGGACATGATAATAATTGCATAGAGCACTGAGGGAAATATGCTAGCAACTGTAAGTGAGCTCCAAAACTGAGACACTGAAAACACAGCAGAAGAAGGCTATAATTTGTCACTAGGTGCTTTATGTGATCAGTTGTGTGTACTGCCGACATCCCCACTCACACTCTTTACTAAAGCCAATAAGTTCTGAAGATGCCAGATAACGCATGAATAAACAATTCCTTGCGGAAGCGCTTGTTTCTGTCTCTCTTGTCTTAGAGCAGAGGAACTGGTTTCTGGTCCGAACCACAGTCATACATTTTGGTCATGTCCTACACTCTGGACACCAGCTGTCTTGGGTAGCACTCATTCATTGGGCTCATATCTGAAAAAGATAAGCAACAACAGTGTTACAAACCAAAAATTAGACAAACATCTTTGTAAGAAAGCCAATTTTTCAAGTAAAAGGAAACAGAACAGAACAAATGTGATTTAACTTGAAGGACAATGGTTTTTGTTTGTTTTACAGTACTGCCCAATATTTCTTTCATAACATATAATGATATAAATGTTATCATGGTTTGTTTTGCACATTTTAGGGGGATCTGATGACAATTGCGTGGTCTTACACTTAATACAGTAATGAAAGCTCACCTCTGCAATCGTTTTCTAATTTCTTTGATCTGCTCATTTTTCTTGGTCAGGATCTCCTTCATGTTGCGATAGGCTGCAGTTTGCTGGAACTTCTTGTCCAACTCCTGCACACCACACACATTCATAAACAGATGAAAACAACTGAACATAAGCTAGATGCACCCATCTCAGCGGTCTTAATAACTGGGCTGCGTTGCAAGTTTATCTGCAACAAAGATATTTGATTAACACATGACATTAGAAAGTGATGGTAGGTAAATAGTGACGTACCTTCTCTGCCAACGACAGCTGCTCCTGCACTCGCAAAAGCTCGTGTTTGGCGGAGATCAGGTTCTCCTGCAGATCCTTCTGAGAGGCAGATTTGGCACTAAGAGACCTTTCATAGTCCTCCCTCAGAGCTGCCACTGTGTCCTCCAGACTGCTGAGCTCCTGGGAATGAGCAGCCAGCTTGAAGGGAAATAAAACAGCAAACAAGTTCAGATGTAATAAATGGCAATCATGCTATTACTACGGAATCTATACCCTATTCCTATACACAGTGACAGACAAAAGCTTTGGTCAGCAGGATACATACCATTTGAGGTCCAAGTTGACAGATAAAACCAAATGAAAGCAAATTTTCAGATGCAAAACAATTTAAAAGTTAATAAAACAAAAGTGCGAAAATGGAAAGCAAACTCAGCATGTCACAAAACAAATTGCAAGATTTGCTAGCCTGAGTCCAAACAGTACCTGCTGTTCACCGTGCACCTTCTGGAGGTCTTTCAGAGCTCTTTCTGCCTTGGTTCTCTCATCCAGTGCACTCATTGCCTAAGAAAATGAATCAAACCACAGAGTTAACAACGTAAACTAGTTGATGAATTGTAAGAAAACTGTGTGTTTTGAAAAAAGAATTATAAAAAGTATAACTAATTGTTGTACCTGGGATTCTAAAGTCCGCAGCCTGGACTTCAATTTATCATTTTCCTCCTGTAGTCTCGCTATCTCCTGGAGAAATATTTAAGACTGGTGTGAAGTAGTGTATAGATACATGAGTGCACAACTTTCTATAATTTATATGTATACAGTATGTAATTCATGCACTATATTTCTTTACCTTGTTAAGAAGTTCAGCCACCCCACCTTCATTCAGTGGTGCTAGTAGCTTGGGTTTGCTTGTTTCCTGGTTAATCTTGGAATAAAGTAAATACTTTAGACAAAACAGTTGTTATTTCTTGATCTAAAAACATGTAAACACAATACTGTACCTTCCTATTACTGTACGAGATGTAACAGTAAAAATAAAACATATCTGGTTTACTTTTCTTAGAAATGTGAAGGTGACGAGTTTCTTTTTCTTTGATCGTGTGCCAGTAAGTCACAGGTCAATCAGTGATGTGTGACTTCTAAACTGCATGACTTAGTGTGAAGGGCAAGCGGCATGACATATTGAAGGACTTAAAAGTGTGCAGGAAAATTGCTGCTCTCTAGCTACTGAATTCCACATGTGTGTAAATATCCTTTAAAGCTGATTATTAATAATGATTAATGAGAGCAATATTGATGTTTCTGTTTGGATCTCTACATGTGATCGAGTGGCATGTTACACTCACCTTAGCAGTTTTAAAGTCAGTCTTCTCAAATTCAGCCACTTGTTCTAACAACTCCCTACATGGGTACAGAAGACCAAAGAATTGGATGGTGGAATTATGAAGAACATGAAAGAGAAAGGAATACAAAAAGCTTGAAATCTAATCAAAAATCTAATCAAATATGATCCATACATTTTAAGAAAAAATTGAACCTTTGTCTATAAAATAAAAAATAACTAATCTAAACCTGTTGCCATGTATTGTACAATATCTTCACACAGCTGTCAGCTTGACATTATAGTACTCTATTTTGTGGTTACGTATTTTTGGTAAGGAAAATGAACACCCTTGTTCTTGATGGCAGTTTAGCACTTATGCTATAAGATAATGCTTGTGGCAAACGGCACAGCTCTCTGAAAAGCTTAAATGTGGTTTTTGAAACGCAGTTGAACACACGTAGACTGTGACATGGGGCGTATTCCTTGCTTTAGACACTGTATCAGTCACGTAGGGCTGAGCCCTGTAAAATACATTACAAACAAAAGAACTTTTCCAAAACATGCTCAGTGTTCTAACAAGGTGAAAGGTTACAGAGGTCAGAAGTTGTGTAAAGTTCACCTGAATATCATAGAAGTACACTCAAACCTGTGTACATGCACTGTGGAGCTTTACAACCATAATGAGTTTACAACATGTTAAGAACAGTCAGCTTCAAATGTTCAAATTTGATGAGCCTTTGCTGCACCACTAAAGTTCAGAACATACAATGTATAGGCAGTCAACACGGAAAAGCCATGCTTCCTAAATCTCACTTGTTAAAAGAGCGACAGGATGATGTTTGCTTTGAGCTTCAGTTTAACGTTCATAACCGTACACCAAAATCAAACATTTTGAGCAACTGCTATTGATATTATTTCATTTCAGAACAAATTCCTCTTAATTGCAACACTGCACATTATTGTTAATCTATTTAACAACCTATATGATCTAAGACCTGACTTTATTTATACCAAAAGCCTTAATACATCCATTTCAAAATGTCAAAAGTGCAAAGAATATTCTGACAACAGTTCAGATGAAATTTATCTCCATTACTGGTATCACATGTACATGCCTACATTGCTCAAGCTTGTTGTATGAATTAAACACACTAAGGTACTCTTGGCATCCTTGCTTAGTAACAACAGCAAGAAGAGCCTTTTAGGTAATTCTGCTCTACTGTTGAAACTTTTTATCCCATGTGGCCACAAACTTTGTGCGACTTCACCACTTTAAAAGTATTTATTAAACATGAGTTGTTAATAATCATTGACGGTAAAACAAATATATATACTGTATGTATTCACTTTATTTAAAGAAACAGTAGTACATTTTTTAATTTGTGTTGATGTGTAACAATATGTACATGCACATTTAATTTTGCCAAATGTAAGGATTAAAGAGTTAGTTCACAAAAAATAAAACAAGACACATTTTTATTTACCACTAGTGGTAACAAGCAATGATAAACGTTTTACTTTTAGTTGGAAAGCTTTAAGACTTCTGCAATTGGAATAATTGAGAGGCTAGAAGACACCAAAGGTTCATTTGAACAATTTGATTCTGGGTTGTAGCCCTTTAATGCTTTCATCAACATGCACAGCTCTACTCACCTCTGTTGGATTGGACTGGTGACAGAAGTCTCAAAATATGATAATAATTACATTTTTTGTAATTTGGGCGAACTGACCTTAATATATAGTGAGAAAGTGCCAGAAGTAGTGGTTTCCAGGCTAACCTATTGTCACTGCACAAAGGAAACCATTGTAATTCACATAGTGTATGCAAGCATGCAGCTTGGAAATGACCTTTTTGCCTGGCATAGACATGCACGAGATCTAAACCTAAACAGTACTAAGGAGGAAGTGGTTTAAAGTGGAGGAGTTTTTTCTTTAAAACTTGAAGGTGTATTGTATGTTTAGAGTCCTGGGTCATGTCCTACTTTAGTGTGGCACTCTGTTTAACCTTAAACTGTCACACCAATTTAAATCATATTAATTTGAAAACGTTTTTACAAGAGATTTTGCAAGATTTTGTCAGATTGTTTTAGATTTCTGGTGCATTCAAGAACCATTTCTTGCGCACAAAAGTAAATCAAGGTATACATTTGTGCTCAATAAATAATAAATATGATCTTTTAGGACTAGGAGACGTTGTATACATTTGGAATGAGAACATGTTGTACTCTTGTATGACTATATCTGACTGTGTAACCTTTCGTCAATGTTTGCTGGGTGTTTTTAGTCTATTATCTAAGCCCGAATGTGCTTTCTTCCTCAATGCTCACCTGTTTTCCAGCTCTGAGATATCACTTTGCAGTCGAAGGTAAAACTTCTCAGCCTGGGAGAAGAGCTGCCTGAGCAGCAGCACATTGGTGTGAGCTGTGTTTATCAGCTCCATCTCCACCTCCCCACGCACCACGGCCTGCAGCCCATCCAGCATCTCCTTCACTTCGTCCACTGTGAAGGTCTCCTCCACCAGCCTTCAGTGATAAACATAAGTGCACACAGGCATTAACATTACAGTTTTATCTGAACTGAAGAATACTTTGTTGTTGTATTATAAATGTGTTATATAGTTGCATTTCCATACAAACAGAGATACCAAAAACTTAAGTATGATCAGTCACCTGCTATCTTTGAGTTCTTCAAAGCATGAGTCAATAGTCTTTAGTCTCAGGACCATCTTTGAACGTGCAAATCGCATGTAATTGATGACTTCATTCTGATGGTGTTCATTAAACTCAAATTCAGCCTACATGGAGACAAAAAGAGACAAATTAGTAAAGAGACTGTTACCAAAGATGAAAGATGGACAGAAAAAGAGATAAGCTGTAATGGAAACCACAACTAGCTTATGCTAACTTTACTAGTTATGCTAACCTAAAGAAGGGCAACCCTGCTAATATGTGACGGCCTATTCACATGAGCTTGCACATACAACGTTCTATCTATGAGGATGCTTGCTAACTGTCTACCCGTCTTTGAATAAAATGCGAGAAGATTAGTAAAAGCAAACAGTTGGCCTGGCTACTCATAAACAGCAAATGGTCGCAGCTACTTACCATGGTGGCTGAGCAGCTAACGTCAACGTTACTAAGTTAGCTAGCTTCTAGACAGATATGATTCAAAAGAAAAATGGGTGGCCTCTACTTTAGGCCACGTAGCGAACACACGGGAAGATAATGGTAATATGCTGGATTCTAAGTTTCTAGTAAACTATATTAGATATATATTTCAACTCGGTGAAGGGGTTAATATCAAAGCTATAAGATTATCTGGCAGATTGGCTAGCTTAGCTATCCAGCTAGCTAGTGTTTGCCTTCAGAATGCCTTGGTAACGGTGAATAGCGTCATTGCCTTGGTTACTAGAGGTGCGTTCAGCTGCTCTACGTACAACGTGTAAACGTAGTGGAAATGTTGAGGACTATTAAAATATAACATATCTTAATGCAGCTGCACTGTCGTTATGCCAAATTCTATATACATACATATAGACACTTAATTGTAATTAAATACGTTAGTAAATTATTTACAATGCAAATATATATTTATTTCTTATTTATTTACTTGAATTTATTTAAATACATGTTCATTTAATTGAATATCCTGCCATATATAGTACATAAATGGCAACTTTACACTTAGCAATATCAAATCCAGAGGTCCTGTAAATATCCGCAAACAGGTTTTCTAATATGAATATGATTGTCCAAAAGAATTTTTGTCAAAACATGATGACTATTTCGTCATTCACTGATGTTATCAGTGATCTTACAGGTTATAACCACAAGAAGGTAAAGATAATTTGACTTAAATGTACAAGAAGAATATTATGTCAAACTGGCAGTTGGGCCTGTTTGTCAATGTAAGTATTAAGCAGTAGATGGCAGTATTGAGCTAGAATTGTGATGGGGCTATGATAAGATAGGCCTCTGCTTTTCATCAGCAGTTCACACTGAGATAATTTACACTCCCACATATTCCTTTTTCTGTGACACTTAAGTTTATATCACATGCCCTAGTGTGAATTAAAAGTATCATGATAAAGGTTCTTCAGATTGTGATCTCAACATCTCAAGCTACTGGTCAAAACAAGTTTACATTTGACACTGATTGCCCCAATTTCGACTACATCTCACATCACGTAAAACCACTGCTAGTCTGTTTTGAAGTAGGCTATACTGTTTTTCTTTTGTATCTTCAAACATTGTTCACATCCATATCACTCTAAATGTCTAGTGCAGTTTGGTAAACTAGGCAAAAGGCAGTGTTTATATTTGCATATTTACAACACAATTACTTAGCTATTAGTATTCTGTTAATGCATGTTTCTATTGATTAACTGATGGGTCTCATTATGGCTGCTTCTCCATCAGTTAAACTAATTTGACTCCATGTGATCCAAATAAAAACTTAAGAGATTCAGCTGCACTGTCTACTTGTAATATGTCACTGAAGCCAAAAGGACATCCCTATCCGTTTAGAGAAACTTTTCTTCCTTATGTCTCTCTCGCTGTGATTAAATTAGACTAACAGGCAGCACATGGTTGTTCACCTAATCAGATTCCTCAAAATGTGACCACTTGGTGCTTTCCGGCCCGCTCAAATTCACTGTGCCACATCTGTCAGCCACACAGACCAAGATGTTTCCCCTTTACCTTCAATCGCGGTGAGTCACTTATCATTTAAAATAGGGACTATCTGGAGGGTTACAAATTATAGATTAATTTCCACAGGTTTTGTTTAAGACCCATTAGTTGGTGCTGCTTTTTTACAGTTACACCAAAGTGATTACTTTCATTATTCACATAGCTCTTGTTTGGAACCAAAATTAGTGAGTGTTGATCTACAGTTGGCCTATGAACTATACTTTTGCTGGCTGTCAAAGATATTAAATTGTAGAAGAATGTAAGTCGTTGCAACAGCAGAATAATGCAAAGAAACCAGTCGAATGAGAGCACAACCATTTAATATGTAATAAACAATAAAGCAATGACAAGCGGGTGAGAGATGCATTTTAACTAAACTGTTGTTGTAGGAAGGATAGGACAAAATATAAACATCCACATTTGACACATATTGCTGGATGGTGAAACTCGGGAAATATATATTTGCAAAGGGGATGGCGTTGACTTTGATGGCACAAATCTGTGTATGTGCCTGTATGTGTGTTTGTGTGGCCAGTTTGTGTTCTCAATCTTCATATTAGCTTAACTGGTGTTAACTGCTTCTATAGCAGTGGTGTTGCTGTATTAGTGTCCATAGAGGGCACAATAATTTAGTTTAACATTTTATATGCTTACCTTTTTACCCAGCAGGCTACTGCTGCCTGGAACAATAAAAAGAAAAACAACAAATACAAGGTTGAATTGGCATTCAAGTGTTTTTTTACAATCTTCTATAGCTATCAAGATGCAAAATATGCAGAGGTGTATGCGTACATGTAGAAATAGTGTAATTCGTACCAGTGATTCTTTTGTAAACTGTCGCTTCTTCACTATTTAGTTTTATGAGCACAAATGGAAACTAACGATTCTACTAGATAAGCCAGTCAGCACCAGCCTGGCACTGGCCCCTTACAAAAAAACTGTTCCTAGGTCAGTTTTGGCTGTATATATCAATACAAACACTTGAGGAAATTAAGAAGAACAGATCTCGGGACGGCATCTCGATAATTCCGCGTCCCGACAAACCAATCAGCTGACAGCCGCATGACAGGCGGGCCTCACGCGTGCGCAGTAGCTCACTTTTGGTATCAGGAATATGGCAGCGTCCTGAGCCCTACTGGGGGGAATACGGCGTAACCGTGCACCTACAGCATCAGAGTGCGAAAACGGAGAAGCACCGGTCGCAATCAGGAGGGTGGGGGGCTGAGGGACGGCTACGATTAATACCCGTTAGCGATTTTACAGGTAAATGTACCCGCTACCACCTGCCACTGTCTTCAAGCCATCTTCTCCATGTTTGCTTGGTTGAACCCCGCTGCTAATGCGACTAGCTAGCTCTGCTGCAAAACCTGTGCGAGTGATGAGCTAGTTAGCCGCTAGCTTGTGGCTAACCCAACATTAGCCTGCCACAGCCCCTCTTTTGCATTTGGCAAACAAACGCTGACAAAATTAAACTCTGAACTTTTTGTTATTCTAGTTATAAGGAGCAGCAGTGTCGACATGGTTGAAACGGTGCTGTTTTTTTAACCAGACAGTTGTAGGCCCGCTACAATTAAGCAGAGTTTGGCTAAGCGTTTGAGATGCGGGTAACGTTAATGCTGCATGTCATGGATTTACTTGACAGGTCGGGACCCAGCGCACATCCTCAAATGGATTTAAAGAATCGCCGTTAGCCATTTTAACGCATTACATGTAACTTCTAGCTTACAGCCGTACATAAGATGTTGCAAGCAAGTGGTTCATTGAAATCTTAGAGAGCCACTAAGATAAAGTAGTGCTTGACCGTAAAGTTCCCTTCTTGGCAGAGAGATTGCTTCACGTAATTGGCAAATAAAGAGAGGACATTGCAACACATCTTAAAACCACATAGCAGACACTAGTATGATATTGCCGTTATGTCCCTGGCTATGGCAAAGATCCTAATAATATTTTCAAATTCACATGCAATTCTGAAGGCCCTGATGCCCCCTGTACAGTAGATGTATTTTTTATTGCTTTATAATGCTCAGCTATTATTGTTATATACTATTATTTCAGTTATGGTCATACCTTTTATGTTCAACATAATTTTAAATGAAGGTGTACAAAAAAAATTGTTAGGGCCATTAAGCCATATAATGATGTAATTGCAGATGATTGTTTGACCCTTGTACCCACACTGATGCTGAAGTTTTCATATTCTTTATATTGTGCATTTTAAAAGAAGACAGGTGATCCAATTTTTTTCCAAACAGCTGTGAGAAACAGGGTAAAAAGCCGACTTCAAGCAAGACAGCTTTCTACACAATTTGGCATGTTAATTGTTATGTCACTTACAGTATACATGTGGCTTGGTCTGGATTGTCAGGAATATAGTTGAAAGTTTGTTTTCAGTTGTTGAGATGGGTCCCATTTAGAGGTGTAATACAATCCTATTAGCAGTGCCACTTGGTTGAAGAAAGCAAATATACGTTATTGAATTTTACCAGATAAATATAATAGATTTTTGAAATTCATTTAATTTCTATGGACTGTGCTGACGGTCACAGCTAGGTTAGCAATCACCAAATGCTGTGCTTGTTAAAGTTTTTAAAAAGTTGTGTAACCTGTCGGGAACAAGTTGTAATGTAAATGTGCTTTACTTTAGGACTGGTTCTAGTCTTATTTACTTCTCAATCCTCCTATTTACTCTTCTTTCTTTTTCAGTCAAGGATATAGCATGAATTATTTTCTATTGATCTGCAATACAGGCAGGTTTTGGGGGATATTTTGCTCTCCGCTCTTTCAGCGTCACACTGAAATGGAGAGGAAGGAACACTGGAGTCAGATATTTTCAGGATCATGGCACAATGCTGACACAGGTTCCCCCTTGTCACATTGCAACCGCCAGCAACTAACTGCACTGAGGATAGAAGAGGCAGTTATTCCCTGCCTTGACTGCTCTTTAATTTGTTTGAAGAAATCTGTCACAGAGCATCATTCTTAATCATCCCACCGATGCTTTGAGGTTCGTCCTAGTTGGAAAAAGAAACTTCGGATTTAGTGGCAAGAATGTGGACCTTGGTAATCTAATTTTTATTCAAACTGCAATGGGTAAAAAAAACACAAAGACATGGCCGAACCTCTGTTTGTCAGTAGTGATAGGCCACACTGGCATTGCACCAGACTTTATTGACAGATGCTCAGCTGGTGCACTGTTTTCAGACTGGAATGAAAGACCTTTTCTTTACTCTCTGTTTTGCTGAGCAGCTTGTATCCCAGTTGTTGTTGCCTTACATTTGCATCTTCACAAAGTGAGTTTGTGAAAATGCACACATAAAGGACAGAGTGAGGATGTCAAAGAGTGATTTATAAAACAGAAGTCATGTGCTACCACATGCATTGATGCTACGGTTCATAGCTGAGCTAATGACGATGAAGAATCAGCCAGTCGTGGAGCGATGGACTGCTCATGTCATACTCTGTCGTTATAATCACTGTTTACTCTGTGTTAGTTCTGTAGCCGAGGGGGCGTCTGGTGAGATTCTCTCCCTTTTAAGCTGTAAAATGTTGAGTGACTGTGTGAAGTGTGTGTGTTGCAGGGTATTGGAATGCGTACTAAACAATCATGATGTAGTAATGACTTGTGAAGGTACACCGTATGTGGTGACTTCTTATAGAGCTGACATTAACTGAGACATGGAGAGCCATTTGTTATCATATCCCCCCGCTGCTGTGATTAAAAATATAACTTTCTCTCAATTAATGTTCAAATATACATCTTTCACCTATTTATTTTCGGAACCCTTTTCTGCGGTAAAAATGTAGAAAGCGTTTCCTTTTCATTCTAGACATACTGACTTTTGTTCTGTTTTGTAGGTCCTGTGAAAAGATGAATGTCGTCAAAGAAAACAAAGACCTGGCCTGTTTCTACACCACCAAACACTCCTGGAGGGGAAAGTAAGCCACACGACTCTACCTCCTAATCTTCTTTGCTTTGGTTTACAACATTAACCTAAACCCTTCCCTTCACCCCTTGGAGAGACAGTTTGGGAAAATGATAAAAAAAAATCCTGACTCAGTATTTCCATTGTGTTGACTTCCTGGTCTTAGCCAGGGATAGGAGGTCTTCATACCACTTTCAGCACTCACTCATCCGCACCTATGTTTTGTCATATTTCCCATATTATAAGGTTTTGAGGTATTGACACAAATAGATTTGAAATGGTGGAATACATTACAGCACAATAAGGCCATTATACTATATCTATGCTGTAAACGTATGTCTGAATGACCACAACATCCACAATCATCTAGTTTACAGGGCATCTGTTTTCATTTGATAGATTATAGGTAGCACATACCTAAAGCTAGATGGGACTTGATGTAGATCCTGGTGGCCCTGATGGACAGGTTTTAGTAGGGCTGGGCAATATATCAATATTACATTGATATTGTCAAATGAGACTAGATATTGTTTTAGATTTTGGATATTGTAATATTGTGAAATTATATAAGTGATGTCTTTTCCTGGTTTTAAAGGCTGCATTACAGGGAAATCATGCACTTTTCTGAACTTACCAGACTGTTCTAGCTGGTCTATTTTTTGCCTTTTCCCCACTTAGACATTATGTTCACATTACTGATGATTATTTATCTAAAGTCTAAGTGTAAATATATTTTGTTAAGGCACCAATTGTCAACCCAAGAATATCGCCACAATATTGATATTGAGCTAGTTGGTCAAGAATGTTGTGATATCTGATTTTGTCCTTATCGCTCAGCCCTTGGTTTCAGTTTGAGCAGTGAGCCAGTGGGATCACATTACCAATACCTGCTTTCTAAATGTCTTTGTTCCATTAAGGCCATTGACTTTGGTAACTTAAGCAGGGCTGCAAAGCATTAGCCATCATCAGAGCTTCATCCTGCTAATGCTTCCTGAAGTGTCCGTCAGTTGAGTGTCGATGTATGTGTGGTGGACAGTGGAGGCCAACCCCCCCATTCAGAACGACACAGTGGCGCCATTTTAGATGGTTGTTTTGGAAAGGTCAACACATGTCAGCTGGGTTGACCTTGGTTTACCATGGACCGCTCACTGAACAGGCATCTCTATTAGGGATGGAAACTTAAATTTATTGATTATAACATTTGAAGGTCATTCAACTGACTCACCGAAGCGAGAGAGATGAGAGCACAGGACTGGGCAGGATGAATGAGTGGGTAAGCAGAGAGAAATAAAAATGAAACCAAACTTTATGCTTCTGTAATGCGTTTCTAGGATTTCACAGTGAAGCTTGACTTACAGTTGCAGACACTCTTGTACAAATGCAGACAACTAGAAATTAGCTTTTGACAGAAGTGTATGAATGGGTCAGTTTGGTAGGTCTTTGTCATCTGCCAGTCTGCTGTATGAAAAAGGTGCAACTCACAAAGAGCTTTAATAGGAAAACAGAAAGAGAAAGTCTGTCATGTCAGGATATCCTTTTCTTTCATCATGCTTTATACCAACCGCAGATGTTGTGTGCTACATTGGTCTTCAGTTGGTAGTGAATCACAAAAACTAGTTGTCCAGTCCGTAGCATTAAAACATAGCATTGACTTTATTGTATTTGATACATATGCATTGCATTTTTTCTGCCAGTGATATATTTGAAAAAAAAAGTACTTGTTGTTAGCCAAAGCAAAATGTACCAGGTTTAATTAAGCATGGCCTCAGGTAGAGGCCACAGGATCATGTCAGACTTAAACAGGTTCATTTTCACAGATGAAAAGAGTATAGCTCTTCACTGTGAATACAGACTATGTTTCCATAAGTAAACTTTAATAGACTCATCTGCAAAGAGCATGCTCCTTTTGGCCATGTATAAAAAGGAATTTTGTTTTGATTTTTTTAATATTTGTCTTAGCTGTGTCATTTAGGTTTGACACTTCTCTACACTTTTGAAGAGCATGACAATGCAAATCAGAATCTTTTTTTAATATTTTTCTAATGCCATTTCTTGCCACTTTATGTTGTTCCTCAACAATAAGGACACTACAGATGCTCAAGCTATATTTTTCATTTGACGTTTTACATACCAGTAAATACGATGGGCTGTAACGTGGTCTTATATATTTTCAGTTGTTCCCATCATACCACTCTTTGCATCTCTGAAGTCTAGTGTTTGTTGAGTCTTGTACGGGCAGATTATATTGTGTTGTCCAAGCTTTTTATGCAGTCAAACAAGTCATTAGCTCAGTCTTCTTTTGTGAGAAATTTGGTTTGATTTAAAAAGGAGAGGCAGTGGTTAAGTGGACTTAGTTAGATATAGGAAGTTGCTCAATGGGTAGATTATGAAACCCTTGAAGTGGAAGGGAAAGCTGTAAAGACATTCTGTACAGTACGACTGAATGAAGAGCAATCTTTAACTTGTCACTAACTATATCTGTGGTGTGAAGTGTTCCTGTACTGTAACTCTTTTCCCCATTTCCTTTTATGGAAGAGCTAAAGGACCTTTCCACTGTTTTAGACCAATTACTACTTACTGCATATTTATTCCATCACTTTTGAGCATTATTCAAGGCATACTGTCCCAGACTAAGTAACAGTTTTGGAAATACTTTTCTACAATGACGACAGTTATTGTTTTTCATTGCCTTTGTACCAAGATAGAATTAAGGAGGGGGGGATACAGACAATAAATAATTAATGATTAACTAAGGTCAAGACTTGCAGAGAGACAGCACCCTGAGATCAGAATTAAGTAATTTTTACATATTAAAAGGGATGTGACATTTGTATAAGTGAAAAAGGAAGGACTGACTGTAGGATGTGCTTGGACCGGCCTTGCCTCAGGCCGCTGCTTGACCTGTCTGTTGATGTTAGTCGTGTGCTCTGTATACAAGTTTGAATGCATTATGCGGAAGTAACCTGTGAATTTGACTTTCTTTTACCCTGCTTTTAGATACGATTAGCCAATAGCTTCACCAGAACTCTAAATGTTACCCAGACATGACGGATGTGCAAGAAATATAGGTGGCTATTCTGTGTGTTCAGTTTGCCCGCTAATAGTGCTCTGGAGGTGCTAAAAGAACATGTTCTACGTAGATGAACATGCATGTATACCAGATACAATTAATAAATACTTACATTTTTACACTGACACAAATCTAAAAACCTCACCAAACATATTTTTTACATAACCAAAACCCTTAAATTACACTTATTTTTTTCAAGACAGCAGGCGGAATGCTGGGAATTGGGCAGAAATGCCGACTGAAACTGTTGGCAAACCACACAACTATCACGCACACACAGACGTGCCTGCCTGCTTATATATATATATAT
>NC_048428.1:17065573-17073068 GCF_013103735.1 Etheostoma cragini | reverse complement strand
GGCTGCTTAGAAATTAAGTGTTAACGAGCAGTTGGACAGGTGTACCTAATAAAGTGGCCGGTGAGTGTATATATATAAACAAACAAACAAACACACACTTGCATGTAAATGTCACTCAGCGTAACAAGCAGAAAAATTGGCAAAATTAAATTTTGGACTTCCTGTGTGAGAAAGTCCTACTCTCGGCACACTTCCGATGAAAAGTTGTTTCATAATCAAAGAGTGACTCCATGACAAACTGTTAACATACGGTAAATTGGGACCTTTCATTTTAAAGTCACTGAGAGGTCTAATGTGGTAAATACATACAAAGAGTAGCAATTTCTCGCAGTAATCGTAATATTAAGAAATCAAAGCTGCATTGCTTGAAGGAGCACTATGAGTTCCTGCATGGTCACTTCTGTAGACGTTCCAAGTAAATTCAACAAGCTCGCCCCTCCCCCATGTTTTCATAACTGTCATGACTAAGAGCCGATTTACAGTCTATGCGTCAAAGTGTGCGTGCGCCAATGTGACATCAAGATGACTTCGAACTCGCTGCCGCCAGGATGTTGAGTGCGCGTCCAGAGGGCACCACTCAAATTTTTTTTTCAGTGCTGCACGGAAACAGGAAGCCTGAACGAGGACTCATAGTGACTGAAAGTCTCTCTTGTAAACTTTCTGGGTTAAGATGGTTTCTTTTATTGGCTTGATCAACAAAGTAGGTAATTGAATCAAATCGACGCATTCGATGGCAATGCTGCTGCCAGTTCTGCCGTTGTTTACCTGTTTCTTTTTCTTCTAGTCCGTAGAAATGACGGTGTCGTGACCGCTACGCAGGAGCATAAACAGTCAACAGAGGTGCTCTCATGACGTTACATTTGCTCAGGCCAGCTAGGCTGTGGCTACTGTAAAATGCCACTAACTGACTGTCACTAACCTCCACCCCCTCCCCCAACCATATTGTCGGGGATTGGCTGGAGTATTTTATTTTGGTGCCCATATTGTGCCCCTAGTGTCTGATGTTAACAACCCCTGTGTTGTCTCCCAAGACCGGGCTTTTTCACAGTGTATTCAGGGAGCCGGCAGCATATCAAGGAGAGATTCCTACGATTTGAGACAAAAATGAAATTGCGTTGAAACCATGCAATAACTCATAGTCCACCTTTTAAGCCTGGTATTCCATGTCGATACTGAGTGGTGAGAATTAAGGCTGCATGGTAATGACTTTCAATGCAGCTAACTGTCTCGCTATCACAGTTTTGAAAGTGGCAGTTAATAATATTTTCTCATCTTTTTACCCTATGTGTGCCTTACCTCAACCATTACCTCATAAAATGTCTGGAAACTGACATAGTAAACCTCTATGAGGGTGATATTGTCACTTAAACAAGCCCCAGTGCTGTCACCTATCCTTGACTCACTAGCTTACGGAGGGCTACAAATGGACCCTTTTCCTCACACTCCATCCTGCTTACGTAATGGAGCTTTATTTACGTAATGAGATATATTTTGCCCATTGGGAATTTTGAGATCCCAATTTATTAGGGCTAACTGGATCGGTTAGCTTTGCTTCAGCTAGCCCCCACATGCTTGAAGGACTGCCACACATTGAGCCTTCTTCCTCATAATCACTGCTAATGTTATGCAACTGCCTGTGACTGCCCGTGCTGTTGTAGTGTTGCTGTCATGGGCGGTTGGTGATGGGTAGGCTGTGTTACTGACTCATCCTATCTCTGTGTTCCAGGTACAAGCGAGTCTTCTCAGTGGGGACGTATGGCATTACCACTTACAACCCTGCCACGCTAGAAGTAACAAATCAGGTCAGTGTGTATGCAACCTGTCGCAGAGGAACTCTGTCATTCTGAGCCTTTTCTCCTCTGTAGCTATCAGGGACTTACAATCGCTCGTGGAATGTGCTGTTCTTAGTTCTTTGGTGTATAACGTGTTATACCATTTATTAAATGTGTGTGTACACTGCTTATAAAAGCAAAAAAAATAATTTAAAGTACCATAACATCTTTTTTTGTTAATGTTCAAACTGCTTGTGTGTGACTATAAATCTATGTTGTGTTGCTGTATGGTATCAGTGGCCTTATGGGGACATCTGTGGTATCGGTCCTGTTGGAAAAGGTCAGGGAACAGAGTTCAACCTTACATTCCGCAAAGGCAGCGGCAAGAAGTCTGAAACACTCAAGTTCTCAACAGAGCACCGGACAGAGCTACTAACAGAAGCACTGGTGAGGACAAACACTCATCAATTCACCTAATCATTCACAATGACCAAACAGACCTCATGCACATATTTATTTAAAAGCTCTCAGAAGTGGTGTTTGATGTGGCTGATTCCCACTTATTAGTTGTGTCATAGCTGCACATTTTTGCTGTGTTGTTGAAGCACAGTCACTTAATATTCAATGCACTGTTTGGCAATGCAGTGCTTGCAAATCACAGACCATTTGACTCACTGTAGGTGTTTATCAGAAACATGAATCGGCAGATAGTTTGTTACTGTGAAGAAATTAACTCATTATGCGGATGTGTTCTAATGACGAGGAGGTATTTCTCCATAGAACTAATTATATAGTCTTATAAGGCCGCAATCAGACTGCCTGTGTCAGCTGTCCTACAGTTTGGCAAAAAGCAAGCCTTGCCATTCATTTTAAATGGAGGTAGTGTGTTTAGGCTGCTGTAGGAGGGATAACACAGCAGGCCTGCGGCCAAAAGTAACCCTACATCATGCTGCAGTGGCCAATAATGTAACCAACGAACGGTATGTGAGCTATGGTAGGAGGCGTTGTGAGAAACCCGTACAGCAAACAGGAAACATCACGTCTTTATTGTTGCCACAAGAAAGTTTTAAACCACCACGAGCGTAATAAACAAACCACAAGCACTGAACTGCCCGAGAGTCTTTCTATCTCTCTCTCCTGTGAAATGAAGCTGCCTTTCAGTGCTGTCGGAAACGTTGAAATCTAAAAACAATCTGACGGAAAACAGTGATTGTGAAATATAAAGTCCATTTGTGCATTGTTGGGGGAGTTAAAGAACACAACAGGGCCACACGTAAATGGGCCAATTCATTGACCTAGCCCCCGCCACATCACCCATCGCTTTTTTTTGTGTGAATGCTCCGTAATTCTTCCTAGTGCAAGTGTTACACAGGGATGATTAAACAGCTAGCGGTGTATGTTGGCACTGACTGAAAATATAATTTCCTTACGTTTCTTATTCACAGAGATTCAGAACAGAATTTTCAGAGGGAAAAATAACTGGCAGGGTAAGTACTGAGATATGTAAATAAATATTTCCATTTAAGTATATGTTTCTAACTGTGGTGACATCAAAGTGAATGTCTGTGCTGAACCCTTACAGCGTTACAACTGCTACAAGCACCACTGGAGTGACGCACGGAAGCCAGTGAGTTTAGAGGTGACGCCGGGCGGCATCGACCAGATCGACCCGCAAACCAACCGGGTGGTGTGTTCGTACGACTATCGTAATGTAGAGGGCTTTGTCGAGGTCGCTGATTACCAGGGAGGATTCTGCATCCTTTACGGGGGCTTCAGCAGGCTGGTATGCTGCGTGAGCGTGTGTGTGTGTGTGTGTGTGTGTGTGTGTGTGCGTGTATGTGTGTTTTATGTTGTCTTAACATTTCCTATGCCTCTTCCTCAGCATCTGTTTGCCTCGGAGCACCGGGATGACATCATCCGCTGTGCCATTGAGCATGCTGGGAACTTTATCGGTATCATGCTACGGCTGAGGAAGGAGACGTTGACCTTTGAGGATTTTGTGACTGACAGGTTGGGGAAGTACAGCTCAGACGACAGCATCACTTCACTGGCTGAGTTTGTGGTCCAGAAGATCACCCCTCGACACCCGGTTAGAACACTCTGCCTGTCCTTTCCGTACTCTTTGGTAGGGATTCTTAAGGTCCAGGGACCCACCAGGACTCCCTTAGTAGATTGTTACTACTTTGGTCTACTTGAAGAAGCTGCAGCAGTTTAATTTGCTTGTTTGAGATGAGACCCTATTTTTGAACACTCAGACAACTTAATTAAATGTTATTAGCACACCCCAAATATTCTTAAAATCATCTAAACTTAAGTATTAAATGTGTTGGTAGAGTTTGAGCTTTGCACCATACTCTGGAGCGAATTAGTAAAGCAATGCTTTACTGCTAATATAATATGCATGTGTCGTATGGTTATGAACTGATTCTTTGTGATACTCACTATTTTGATGAATTAGATGGTAATTACTGACTTGACGTCACATTTGCAGTCATTAGCAATGCAATCTAAAGGTATACACTTTGTCATTGCCTACTTCTGCTCTCAAGTTTTATTTATTATTTCTTTCAACATGTTCTATCATTTGTGTAAGCATTATGACTTATCTTTGTCTTTCCCTAGGAGCCTGTTAAGCGTATACTAGCCCTGACAGAGACTTGTCTAGTCGAGAGAGACCCAGCTTCGTACAACATAGTCACCATCAAACCCTTCGGAGAGGTATGCACTTTGACGCCAAGTCCTAAAAATTTCAGTCTGAAACATTCACACTCAAAACCATTTTGTTCTGTCTAGTGTTACTCCTGTGAAGTTAAATGTTAATCAAACTGCCTGTATTTGTTAAATTATGTATGAAATGCACTACTGCAAGTTAATAGCTTGGATGAAAGTCTGTTTTATTTGAGTAAACTTTTCCTTCCCCGTCCCTCCTTCTTTTTTGCTCACTCTTGTCCTCTGTCTCATCTCCCTTCAGGTATTTGCTCTCATCTGTGACGTAGACAACCCTCAGGTGTTTACAGTCGAATTCATCAGAGGTCAGATCCGAAAGTTTTCCTCCACAGAAAGGTACACAGACATACGTGTCTTTATATATGCAATGACACTACGGGCCCTGTGGGTTTCTTACATTTAGTTCTGTACTGTTGATTTCATTTACATAATGAGTAATTTGCTTGTGTGCATGTGTCTGCTGCATAGCCTGTGTGCTCACTGTTCGTCCTCCATAACACCGATCATTTATAATGCATTCACCTGAGTCTATTTGTATTTGCGTCTGTAGAGACTCCCTGTTAGCCAGCCTACTTGATGGAGTCCGTGCATCAGGCAACAGGGATGTGTGCGTCAAGATGGCCCCCACGCAGCGAGGGCAAAGATGGGGCCTACTGAGCATGCCCGTGGATGAGGAGGTGGAGAGTTTGCATCTTAAATTCCTGGCAGCACCTCCTAGTGAGTCCAAGGCCTTTATCTCATTAAATTTACAAACTTCTGATTTCTTTATATCATTTGTTAAAATTGGTTTATATTTATATTTTCATTTGAATGGTTTTGAAAGTAGTATCCATTTTAATACTCTTTCTTAGCCTCACTAGCAGCATGGCTCTAGGATTATAAGGTCACTCGGTTGGTCCAGAATAAAATATATCAACAGCTATGTATGGGAGTGACATTACATTTGCTACAAACATGCATGGTCCCCAGAGGATGAAGCCTCATTTGTACTTTGGTTGTAGTGCTAATTAGCAAATGATAGCATGCTAACATGATTAATGTAATACCTGCTGCTGCTACCCGCGAACTCTTGTTAGCATTGTACATGTGAGAATGTTAACCTGATAATCTAAGCAAATCAAAGCACCAGTGTGCCTAGCCCAAGTTTGTATCACAGTTACATTTGAGTCACAGAGCTAAAAATAAATATAACGACCTTTGAAAAACCCAGAAGATTGTCTAACAACTGTTCTAAAGTTATTTCCTCAATCTACAAAAGACTCTTTTCCATCTGGGTAAATAAATATTCTATGTGTTTGTTTCTTTAGTTTTTGTAAAACACAAGCAACATATTAATGCGTTATTTTAAGCAGGAGAGCTGGAGTAGCTTCCCTCCCATTAGCAGCAGAGCTTTCAGCATCCTGCCCACCCTAGCCAGATAAGATAGTTTGGCCTCATATTTATAAAATTGGATGCTTAGTTCTGCGACGGTCGTACATGAGGCCCAAACTGCGGCTACATTGTTTTAGTCTCTTTGAGGCGGTCTATTCTTTTGTTTAATTGTTTCATCCCTCCTCCCTTTTCTCAGATGGAAACTTTGCAGATGCAGTGTACAGATTCAATGCCAACATATCCTACAGTGGAGTGCTGCATGCAGTAACCCAAGATGTGAGTGTGTTCACCGAGTCTGATTGTCTGTCCATAGGTCTTAGATGGATGCACACTAGTTTCCCCATCTTAATTATTCTCTCTCTTTTCTCTCCAGGGTCTTTTCTCTGAGAACAAAGAGAAGCTGATCAACAACGCCATCCTGGCTCTTTTATCTCAAGAGGCCGAGCTGCCGGCTCTTAACACTGAGCTGGAGAGCCATTTCCAGGCCATTCGACGCTTGGTGGCCTCCAAGGCTGGCTTCCAGGCTTTCACCCAGCTGCCTAAGTAAGAATGCAGCAGTTTTCCCAATGTACTTTCCTGCTTTTATTTCTATAAAGTGTACTTTTTGTCGAGCTGCTGTTAACAGGCATGCTCTGTCATTCCAAGGTCTGGTCAAGTGTCTGGAGTCACAGATGCAACGTAAATATGAATCCATACATCTCAGTCTGCCCTTTTGCCTGTCTCTGTTTCTAATCCTTCTGCCTCTTTCCCAAATCTTTCTTAGCTGTCTGTCGATCAGCCTTCTCCTCTTTTATCTTTGTTCTGCTTTCATCTCAGGCTTTTAGACAGACAGTTCAGAAGCGAGGTTATGTCACGTCACAGTGTTCAGTCGAGCTGTCTGCCTCGATTTGTCTTGACCCTCCTCTCTCTCGACATCTCATACTCCATCTCTCTACCAGTATCTGCTTTGCTCATTCTATCCTTTAAATATCCGTACATCGCAATATTGAAGAACCCTGTAGTCTTTCTGGGTCACTGAGATGTATGAGAGGAACTGTATTTACTGCTTATTATTTGTTGCTGTAAAGCAATGAGAATTGGTTTTCCTGAAAAATTCATTGCTAGAGTAGCTTGGTGTTTCCCCTCAACCCCAAGATCGCTATAAATACATAATTTTAAATTTTTTTGCTTTAAGGAAAGCCTTGTTAATAGTGTTACCCTTAGTAGTTCAGTAGATGTGACACTTTATGAGAAATCCAAACAACAAGTCACTTCTGAAGCAATGAATTCTTTGTGTATCCAACCCCAGACCTCTTTTAAACAATACAATATGTGTATGCTTTTATATTCTGATGTTTATGTTCTTCAACATTTTTAAAGCACGGTCGTTTCTGGTGGTGCTAAATCTGTAAATGCATGTTTTTGTGTTCTAGGTTCAGGGAGAAGTTGGGAGTAAAAACGGTTAAAGCTTTAAAAAGGAACAACAACAGTGTGACACATGCTGCTGTAGACATGCTCTGTGCTCTTATGTGTGTAAGTGTCACCCAAACATCTAGACATCAACTAAATGCATACATATACAGTGGGTACGGAAAGTATTCAGACCCCTTTAAATTTTTCACTCTTTGTTTCATTGCAGCCATTTT
>NC_048428.1:17060593-17065473 GCF_013103735.1 Etheostoma cragini | reverse complement strand
TGGAAAAAGGCTGCAATGAAACAAAGAGTGAAAAATTTAAAGGGGTCTGAATACTTTCCGTACCCACTGTATATCAACCATTTATCAATTTGTCTTTTATCCTGCGGTTTGGCTGAGACCTTCTCTTTCATGTTTCTCTGCAGCCAATGCATGATGACTATGACCTGAGGCAGGAGCAACTGAACAAGGCCTCTCTGCTGTCCTCCAAAAAGTTCCTGGAGAACCTACTTGAAAAATTCATCACTAATGTGGTACATTTTTTTTATTGTCAGCAAGCTGGATGCAGAATTATGAAATTCAGATGTTGTTGAACAAAAGTTGTAGTATAGTTTCAAAAAGCCTCCTCGTGTCAATTCTTAGCTCAAATTCTCTTCTTTCTTTTGTTTTCAGGACCATGGAACAGGAGCTTTGGTCATCAGCTCCTTACTGGACTTCTTAACGTTTGCCCTGTGCGCCCCCTACAGTGAAACCACAGAGGGGCAGCAGTTTGACATGCTGCTTGAGATGGTTGCCTCCGATGGTCGCACCTTGTTCAAACTCTTCCAGGTAGTTGACTTGTGTGAATAAACCTTTCCCACCCTAATGATGATAGTATTATGACAAATCAGTAGATGCTCGTGTACTGAATGATGTTGTTCTCATCTCCAGCATCCTTCTATGGCAATAGTGAAGGGAGCAGGCCTGGTGATGAAGGCCATTATTGAGGTAAACCTTTTTGTGGGTTAGGTGGTTTACATTATCAATGATTTCATGATTGGATTGCCTTTAGTGTATATGCTTTATGACATTTAGGACCTTTGCTTGTTTTAATTTAGGAAGGAGACAAGGAAATAGCCACCAAGATGCAGGACCTGGCCTTGAGTGAAGGGGCTCTTCCGAGGCATCTGCACACTTCTTTGTTTACCATCAGCTCTGACCAACGGATGCTGACCAACAGGTCCAGCCTCACTAAATCCACAAACTGACACACAATGATCTTGTCTTTTGGACTTGTTGGTTCCAGCTGCTGTTTAATTTTCTCTATTTGTGGTTTCAAATTTTATAAATACTCTTAACCAGAGAAACACTCAGTGCTTGTAACGGTAGACAAAGCTGCACTTGCTACAGTAGATAAACAGAAAATGTCTTCTATAAAATCGCTCAGCTACTTACGTGATACTTTCATTTCATTATCATTCATTATTTCATTGTATTTCATTATCTCAGGCAGCTAAGTCGTCACCTGGTGGGACTTTGGACTGCAGAAAATCCTGTTGCCATGAACCTTCTAAAAAGGATACTGGTAAGGCTACATATACACCTATTTAGACTTAAAAATATCTTAGGCCTGTCCAAAACTGTTGGCAGAAGCTATTAGTAAAATGAAAAGTACTGCAGGATGTAAGCCAATGCTTTTTTCTGGCAGCTAAGGAACAGTTCATTATGTATTGTGCGCTCTCAGCCAACAGGCCTGCTGGCTTACCTGGATAGTCCTGACCCAGTCCCGGAGAAAGATATGGACAGAATGCACGTCCGCGACAACTTGAAAATTGCCACGGTATCACATCTGTATATTTTTGCAGCGTGAACAAACGGCTCAATAACAACGTATCTGCCATTTATAATTGTTTGATATTTGTTTCCCACAGGACCAGCTAAATCGAAACAAGGTGCCCGAATGGCAGCGTATAGCTGGTAAAGCAGCCAAAGAGGTGGAGAAGTTTGCCAAGGAGAAGGCTGATGTAGTGTTGATGCACTGGAGGGATAAAATGGGCATAGCCCAAAAGGAGGTGAGGATATATTTCCTTTGCAAAGATGCTAAGGGACTGATTTCCCTCTTATCTATCAGACAAGCTACTGCTGGTACTGCTGCTATATGTCTGCTCAGGTGTCTTTACCTGTTGCTCTTTCTGCTGATGCTGAACAGTACTGTAGAATCCAGAGGCAAACTCAATAACACACTTTTCAGCTGCTGCTCTTATTTTGCATGCAGAGCGGTGTCAGCTCTGACGTTGTTTGGGAAAATGTCAAGATACAGAAACGTTTTGATTTTTCAGCACCTTGCATATCTTGCTGTTCAAAATGCTTGTGCATATTTTCGTACATGTTTAAAAGATTTTGTTTTTTAGCTAAGACAAAGGTTTACCAGTACAGGCGTGTTTGAGTGTTACCAAAATGTTCTTTGAATTCAAAGGTCACCTTTCTTGTAGATAATACCTCTTCCACCAACGTAAAATTGGTTCCCGTTCACATTCCTAATTTTCAACCATTCAGAGCCTTTTAGACCTAAAATACAGTAGTGTGTTTCCAGCTGGAAACACAAAGATCAGGTTTTCATTGACTAAACGTTTGAACTGTGACAACATCAGTGGGCGTGTCAATCAACAGGTTGAAGGAGAAGAAGGAGTAGGTAATAATAATAAAGGAGTCAAGTGAGAAATCTTCGGACAAAAAAAAGAACCTGCAATGGTCTCATTATTAGTTGATCCATGCTTGTTTATTGAAAAGACTAAAATCTGTTGTAACGGAACAAAAGCTTGCAGGCAATCAATCTAATCTGCCATCTTGCTACTGTAGTTTATTTCCGCAGTGTGCAGCGTCCTCTGTTGTCAACACATCCTTGATTACAGTGGTTCCGCTAAAAACGCGTTGAAACGCGGGCTGTTTTGCTAGACAGCATTAGTTTCCAAGAATTCTGAACGAAACAGCTTCAACAACCAGAGCTAATTTGGTGGAAAACTGGTACGTTAGGCTGCAAATTTGATGACAAGTTTGAATGTCACATTTGCACATAGTCAGTTTAAGGGCTTTCAGACTGAACCTGTGTGTGTCATTGTTGTAGAAAGTCTGTGGGTGGGATGAGGTTGGGGGTGTCATCGAAACTGTTAATAAAACATTGACCCTCCACTGTCTGCTCTTTGGCATTCCTACAAACTTGAACTCAAATCTACTTCCTAACAATGTTAAAAACCTCTAAACTTACTTTGAATCTGAATGCACCCGGCTTCCTTTTTCTTTTCTACAGCTTTGTTTTGATTGACTCAAAATGGCTGATCGACTTCTTATTTAGATTGGTTTGCTTTCACTGAATATTCCCTAATCAAACGTCATGTATATCTGTTAGCAAGTAGTCTTGGAAAATATATCAATCTAGTGGATAGTCAGCTAATAAATCCAAAGAATGTACTACTTAATTTTGTATGTCAGTCTCTTAGTATAACGTAGTCTTGTGACCTGTGATGCTTTTTTTCCCTGATTCATCTCTGTTTGACCTGAGGAACAATAACCTCTCTGTGTTGTATCTGCCCCACCCTTCCCTTGTCTTGTGTGGTTTCTCTGCTGTCAAACAATGCAGCAGGACAGAAATAACCTGGTAAGTAGGCCTGACCAATGGGATCCATGCTCTTTTCTTTCCATCTTTTCTCTCGACCAAACCATTTTTCCATCCTCATGTGACATATTGGGTGTGTTTTTTTTTAATTCAGCCAGGCGATGATCCGTTATCATCTACACGGGATTGCCACATGTTTCTTCAAATAGATGCCAGAAAAGAAGAAGTTATTACATTATACAGTAGACAATAAAAGCACAGATTTGAACTCATCTTTTCATGTCCCGCTGTCAATAGAGAATTTGTACCTGTTGTGTTTTGTCAATAGAGAACTTGTACCTGTAGTGTTTTGTCATCAGTAAATAATGACCACTTTTAGTTTGAGACAAGTATAATTACCATAAACGGAAGGACCTTTGCCATGCACCCTTTACGGCCTCTGGAACTCTATTTTACATCGCTTCCACCATTTTAACTGCAGGAATTTTCTTTATTTTTTATGGCACCAAAGACAAAAAAAGTTTAACTTGCAAGTGAAAACGCAAATTAAGGCTGTTATACTTGAGTAGCAGCATCCTCTTGAGAAGCAAAAGCTTAATCAAAATAGTGATCATAATCATCGCCCAGCAAGAATTACAGAACACATCCGATTTTTGGATCCCACTTTGGTGTTTGTGTTTCATAACATTATTTTCTATGTTGGTGTGATGAGGACATTGTTTTTATCGGTGTTGTGTTTTGTTGTCCTATTCTCCTAATATGTGGCTTTCTCCATTCTTAAAAACATTTTGTTTTATTTTTGTTCACACCTGTGCCATTCACTTAATTTCTTGGGTCCTTGTGTCCTTGTGTTTATTGCTCATGTTGTTGCCAATTTACCTTCACAACTGTCCTTGTGCCATAATTTTTAGAAAGACAAATATTTAAAAGTTGTTAGGAATGATTTGAAGCAGTTCCTCAAAGTGTTTTTTGCTTTGATTTCAGAACCCAAACCAAAAGCCTGTCATCCTGAGAAAGAGACGCCAGAGAATAAAGATTGAAGTCAACTGGGAGCTTTTCTACTACAGGTACAACATGGCCCTATAGAGAGTTTAAGCCATATTCTCTCGCTATGTTCACCCTAATGCCTGGCACATTTGTGGTGCTCATCCTGATTTTTTAGTACTCAGAATGCAAAGTCCAACTTTTGGGATTATGCCCTTTGCCTTACTTAAGACCCTTAAATTCAGACTCATTAGTCACCTAACACGAAACCACTGTGCTAGTTATGAGTTTTTGAGTCTCGATTGTGTTTTTTGCCTCCAACGTCGCCTGCAAGGCAGCTAACCTTGACCCTAGACGTAACCATTGCCACACTGCACGGAAGGAGACGTTGGGGCAAAAAAACACCAAATACCACTTTTGAGCTGCTTCATTTTCTACGTTTTTTAAGTCATATCTGTCTGGTTTAGGGACACTTTTTATGAGACACACAGGGGATTTAAGTCCATCTCAATTATAATTTAGCTTTCCTGAACTGCTTTTTTATTCTTTTTTTTTTTTTTTTTAAGATTCCAGCTCGACCATGCAC
>NC_048428.1:17016991-17060493 GCF_013103735.1 Etheostoma cragini | reverse complement strand
TAAACTCTTTATTTAGAAATTATTTTTATATTTTAGCACAGAAGTGAAAGGTTAAAAAGAAACAAAACAAAAAAAAATACAGAACACTGAACCATTACACAAATTTGAGGTCCAGGGCCATCAATATTTATGATACAATGGAGTTTCGGGCCAGGCTAGACTATCGTAATAATTTAATCCCACAAAAATACAGTTATTTCTAAAAGTAATACAGATACTGTGAGCAAAATTTGTCTATATCTGTAGATCTATATATATTGTTTGCAGGTGAAATATGAGTGCCTTTCAGATGAGATTAAGATTGGGGATTATTACCTGCGTCTGCTGCTTGAGGAGGATGAAAGTGACGAATCGAATGCCATCAAGAGATCGTAGGACTACATTACAACAACCCAACCACCTACAATAATATTATCATTCTGTACTGAATCCCAAAAAGATGAATCATGCTTCTTTTTCTTCTTAGATATGAGTTTTTCAATGAACTCTACCACCGCTTTCTGCTTACACCAAAAGTTACGATGAAGTGCCTGTGCCTGCAGGCGCTTGCTATAGTCTATGGGAAATGTTATGAGGAAATTGGCCCCTTCACAGACACAAAATACATTGTGGGAATGCTGGACCGAGTGAGTACAAATTGTCACTGCAAGAACTGATATCATTGAAATGTTTTTATGTTTTCTAATTCCTCTTGAAATCCTAAATGCTCTCCTGTGGTTACAGTGTACAGACAAACTGGAAAGAGACAGACTCATCCTCTTCCTTAACAAACTCATTCTCAACAAGGTAAGCTTCCAAAAGCAACAACACTTCATGCCTGTTTGTTAATCCCCTCTCTCTCTCTCTCTCGCTCTCTCTCTCTCTCTCTCTCTCTCGCTCTCTCTCTCTCTCTCTCTAAAAAAATGTTTTTTGGTCTGCAGAAAAATGTTAAGGAGGTAATGGACTCAAATGGAGTGCGTATATTGGTGGATCTGCTCACCATGGCTCATCTGCATACCAACAGAGCTACTGTGCCCCTACAGGTAAAAACATGGCTATAGTTTTTGAGGTATATTACGTGAAAATAATATCTTTTATTGATTTGATCAATTACGTGTGATACTAGACGTTTATGGCACATAGATTTAGTTAAATGTTTAACCACGTTTGAAAATCCTAATTAATCTGTCTGGAGTGTCAAACAGAGGGTCTTTTACTCTCCACAGAGCAATGTGCTGGAGGCATCGCCAGACATGAAGAGAGAGAGTGAGAAAGAGTGGTACTTTGGTAACGCCGACAAGGAAAGAAGAGGACCTTTCAGTTTTGAGGAGGTGTTAAACTGTCAAGCACTGAGACTTCCCCAATTTTCACTATAAAATAAATTTGAAAATAGTTACATCTAATACTTGCTAAGAACAAGTTATCAAAATGTAATCAAACAAAAAGTTATTTTATTGATTTATGTTTTTCTCATAGTTGCTGCACTTTATTCTTGCTTCTTACTTTCTTCTGCAGCAGCCACAGTACTCATCTTTGTGTGTTTGTTTTTAAAAACTTTATCTCCTCCAGATGCAGGAGTTTTGGAGCACGGGTGTCCTGACAGCGAAGACAAGATGCTGGGCTCAGGGGATGGATGGCTGGCGCCCTCTACAGGCCATCCCCCAGCTAAAATGGTGCCTCCTGGCGACTGGACAGGCAGTGATGAACGAATCCGACCTGGCTACACTAATCCTTAACATGCTGATCACCATGTGCTCCTACTACCCCAGCAGGTGGGTAGAGCAGGATTACTTCTGTGGTTGTATGTCCAGAAAATACCTCCTCTTTTATTTGGTATCGTAATATCATTCTATTAAGCGCTGGAATATGTGTGATGATTCTTGGTTGAAACATTAATTCATTAGGCCATGACTAGACCTGTATATTTACTTCTTGCTCAGGGACCAAGATAATGCCATTATCCGTCCTTTACCTAAGATCAAGAGGATGATCAGTGACAATGCTTGCCTCCCTCACATTGTTCAGGTATCTGCACAATCTCAGTATGATTTGTTTTGTTTATACAATGGTGTCTTATCTATGTTAGTGAATTGCTGAATTAAATAAAATCACCTCTTGATGGTTCCCCACTGTTTTTCTTTGTCCTCGCCAGTTGCTGTTGACCTTTGACCCCACCCTGGTGGAAAAGGTTGCTAATGTTCTGAACCTGGTGATGCAGGACAACCCTAACTTGCAGCGCCTCTATTTAACTGGGGTCTTCTTCTTCATCATGATGTACACAGGCTCCAATGTGCTTCCTGTAGCAAGGTGAAATCACAGACATTTGCATTTTGTGCAAACATACTAAAGTTATCCCCGAAAAAGTTGAATTTTTTAGATATTTTTTATTTTTATTGTCATGATTGACATTTTAGCCTAGCAGCTTGTCTTAAAGTAATTTGATCTTGGCTTCCACCCTAATGTGGATATGACGGAAAATTAGAAATAAGACATTACACATTAATAACATGCAGTGTTGATATTGAGCTCTGAGACATTCATGTGATTTCTTAAGGTTCCTGAAGTACACACATCTGAAACAAGCCTTCAAATCAGAGGAGGTAATGTTTTTTATACAAACAAAAAATAGTATTTTATGAATCAAACTTCCTTTAAAAAAAATAACACTTGTCTTTTGTGCCTCCTCCCCAGTCGAAGGGTCAGGACATAGTGCAGCGTAGTGTTCTAGGGCCGGTACTGCCTGAGGCCATGGTGTGTTATCTGGAGAACTACGAGGCTGACCGCTTCTCAGAGATATTCCTTGGAGAATTTGACACACCTGAGGCCATTTGGAGCAGTGAGATGAGGCATGTGTTAGACTCTATCATTTCTAATTAGTGTGCTTTAAAAGGCAATGTAGAGATATGTAGAAGTGCAGCACTAAAAGTCAGCATTTGGATTTATTACTATTATTATAACGGCTTGTGTTTTAACTCTTTGTTTCAGGCGCCTGATGATTGAGAAGATAGCTGCCCACATAGCTGACTTCAGCCCCAGGCTGCAGAGCAACACGCGGGCCCTTTACCAGTACTGCCCCATCCCTGTAGTCAGCTTCCCTCAGCTGGACAATGAGCTCTTCTGCAACATCTACTACCTCAGACATCTGTGTGACACCATCCGCTTTCCAAACTGGCCCATTCGAGATGCTGTGGGTTTTTATTTTTGTTCTTATTTATCCAAGCTTGTATTTCCTCATCAATGTCTGGCTTGTGTTTTCTAAGACAAGCTTCTTTAACATTTTGATGCACCGCCCTTATCCTGACAGGTAAAGCTGCTGAAAGACACCCTTGAAGCTTGGAAGAGGGAGGTGGAGAAAAAGCCTCCCTCCATGTCCGTCGATGATGCATATGAAGTCCTCAACCTCCCGAAAGGACAGGGGCAGTAAGTGGCCTTTTGATTTCTTAACACTTGTCACTAGTCGTCTTGTATCCAGACTCATATTTATTAGCAGTAATCATGGATTTTGTTGTTCGATAATTAGATAGTAGGACTCAAGAAATATTGTCTTTTCTGTCTTCAGGCATGAGGAGAGCAAAATTAGGAAAGCTTACTTCAGACTGGCGCAGAAGTACCATCCAGACAAGAACCCTGAGGGCAGGGTATGTAGCACAGTCATTTCTAACATATGTATGTAAGGGTGTACATACCTTTTATCCACACATTGCATTTAAACTTATGTCTTTCAGGACATGTTTGAGAAAGTCAACAAAGCCTATGAGTTCCTTTGCACAAAGTCTGCCCGTATCTTGGACGGCCCAGACCCAGAAAACATCATCCTTATCCTCAAGACTCAGAGCATCCTGTTCAACCGACACAAACAAGGTATGCAACATTCTTTCACGTTGTTCTTTCTTTCTTTACATTTTGAAAGAAACAAGTTCAGGGCACATATTTCTATAGTAAAGGGAATTAGAGTAAACATGTTGGTATTGACATGTTTAACTGATACTGCTGCTCCCCCCTTTTTTTAATGTCTATGAACAGAACTGGAACCTTACAAATACGCCGGTTACCCCATGCTCATCAAAACAATCACAATGGAAACGGAAGATGAGCTGCTATTTTCCAAAGCCTCCCCTCTCCTCCCGGCTGCTGCAGAACTGGCCTTCCACACCGTCAACTGTTCGGCTCTTAACGCAGAAGAGCTGCGCCGTGACAACGGCATTGAGGTATAGACACAGTCCCAAATCCTGAAATACTAACCAGTCTAAATAAAACACTATAGCTGTCCATCTACAAGTAGCAACGTTTTTTTTTTTTTTAAGCTGGACATTTTCCTCCATCAAAATTGTTCTGTGTTGTTTAGGGGTTACTTAGATGAAAAACATATTTCAAATGGGGTTCATTATTTGAGCACCTCTGCAATAAATGATCAACCGTTGACTGTTTTTAATCAGGTGTTGCTGGATGCTCTCTCTCGGTGTGTTGCTGTGTTAACCGCATCCAGCAAGCCTGGTGACATGGCTGTACAGGTAAAATGAGTCTTCATTTACCTATAGTCACCTTTCTTCTCTAGAGATGAGTACTGTACTGCTTGTAATGATTTCTATAACTCATTTGCAATATTTGAATGTGCCACAGGTGTGCGGGCACATCTGTAAGTGCTACAGTGTTGCAGCCCAGTTTGAGGAGTGCAGGGAAAAGATCATCGAACTGCCCAACATCATCAGGGATCTCTGTCACATCTTGTTCTATGGAAAGGTAAAAACCTTGCAAGCACAGGTTTACTTTATTTCTTTATAGACAGAGTTCTCTGTCTATAATTACAAATAAAATCTTCCATGTGTACTATTTTTCAATGTAAATGTTATGGTTAAATTATCCGTGATATCTCATACCATTTAGAAAATATGCAAGTATTTTTGCATTTTAGAGGTTTTATTTCTTTAGTGAGAGATGCTTTTCTCTAATTGCTTTACTAATGACAATAATGATGCAGTTTGCACAACATATTTAAATATTTTTATATATAAAAATAATGACGATAAAATATGATGATAAAATGTAAAAGCTCCTTGAGGCCACCACTGTATCTCCTGGCAAACATCTTGCTTGTTTTTGTTGTCTCATTCTTTGCTGATTATATAGACATTATTTAATGTTACATATAGCGCATATGATGTTTGCTGAAACTTCTTCAACAAGACAGCTTCTGAATGTTCTATCCCTTGCCTCCTGTCAGGGTCTCCCAAAAACTGCCACCCTGGCAGTGCAGTGCGTGAGCTCCTTTGCAGTGGATTTCTTTCTACAGACCCATCTGTACCATGCTGGTGTGCTCTGGCACCTGCTGGTCCACCTTTTCAACTACGACTACACCCTGGAGGAGAGCGGCGTGCAGGCGAACCAGGACACAAACCAGCAGGAGGTTGCAAACAGCCTGGCCAAGCTCAGCCTGCTAGCTCTCAGCCGTCTGGGAGGTTACACTCAGACACCACACACCCCTGACAGCAACAATCCTGTTCCAGAGACCAATGGCATTGAGGGCACCCCTCCAGAGAACCCCACCATCCGCAAGAGCTTAGCAGCCATGCTGACTCCATACGTCTCGAGGAAGCTGGGAACAGGATCTCCTTCTGAGGTATGTTGAGAGTTATGTCAAGCTTTTACATACATGAACCCCAACACCTAGCAGGGTTCCACATGTCATTTTGTGCATTTAGGTCTTGAAGCTGCTGAATAGCAACTCTGAGAACCCTTACTTGATCTGGAACAATGGAACCCGAGCCGAGCTGCTGGAGTTCCTGGAGGGTCAGCAGGAGGGAAACATCAAGAGGGTATGAGCAACATATATGTCATATACTGTCCAGGTACAAACAAAATTAAGTTATTAATGCATCTTCTTGATGGTCTCTTTATAGGGAGAAAATGATGAAAGCTTTGGTGCAGAGTTTGTGTTCAGTGATCACTGCAAAGAGCTGATAGTCGGGGAGATCTTTGTCCGCGTCTACAATGAGCAACCAGTTTTTCCTCTTGAGGTGAGTAGAAGAACGAGATAGTATTACTTAAACTACTTTATTACATTTGTTTATATTGTTTGCCCTTTCTCATCAGTCTGAATTAGATTATGACAGATAGCATCTTGAAACCTCCATTATCATTATAATTGTGATTGACCTAAGTAAAAGTCATTTGTACCATTTTTGTCAGATTTAAGTCTTTTTGGTTTTATTTTCGGTGTAAAATATAACTTTGTAATGCTCTAATGTGTTACCATCTCTTTTTTAGTACCCAAAAGCATTTGCAGCCAGTCTTCTGGACTACGTAGGCTCCCAGGCCCAGTACCTCCACACTCTGCTGGCCATGAGTCAGAGTAACAAAGTAGAGTCACAGCAACATGCTGAGAGGCTCCGCTTCGCTGAGATGGCTTTAGAGGCTCTCCGCAATGTCATCAAGAACAACCCCGGTGAGAAATGACACTTCCTCCAGTTCAAGTCTTTCTTAAGAAGCTATTGTTGTTTTATTTAGATGTGTTAATGTTGGAGCTTCCTTTCTACGCAGTTCTCTCTGTATGATTTCAGGTTCGGAGTCAGAGTGCATCGGCCATTTCAAACTGCTCTTCTCTTTGTTGCGGGTTCATGGAGCTGGCAGAGTACAGCAGCTGGTTTTGGAGGTAGACGGTTTTGGTCCTGATATGTAATTACTTAGGTTACCATTGTCAATGCATTTTGAATTTTACTCATATTTGTTTCCTCTGCAGGTTGTAAATACGGTGACGTCAAACCAAGAATGCGTTAGCAACATTGCCGAGTCGCTGGTGTTGTCCAACCTTCTGTTGCTGCTGCACTCACTCCCCTCCAGTAAGAAGACATTGTAAAAACAGAAAACTTTCACGGGCTTACAATTTATGGTCTTTGCAGCTTTTTTTATATTATTACAGTGTCGTATGTATCTGTTGACTAAAACATGTTTATTCATCATTATTACATCATTAAGGCAGGCAAATGGTGCTGGAAACCTTGTATGCACTGGCTTCTAACACAAAGATAGTCAAAGAGGCTATGGCCAAAGGTAAGTGGAATTCAATTGTTTTTTGCATATTTATGTAAATTTTGAGTACACAGATGCTTAGAATGCTCAGATGTTAATTTGTTTGTTCCCCAGGTGCTCTGATCTACTTGCTAGACCTCTTCTGTAACTGCACACATCCCCAAGTTCGCACACAGACTGCCGAGCTCTTCTCCAAGATGACCTCAGACAAGCTGGTCGGGCCAAAGGTCAGACTGGAAAGTTATAAACGGAAAAATCTAAAAGATCTATTAATAATTCCAGTCCTCACGTCATTGTGTATCATTATATATCCTCATCTCTGCCAGGTGCGTCTAACGCTGATCCGTTTCCTTCCTGGTGTGTTCATGGACGCCATGCGAGACAACGCTGAGGCAGCAGTGCACATATTCGAGGGAACGCATGAGAACCCTGAGCTTATCTGGAATGACAACTCGAGGGAGAAAGTGTCCACCACTGTCCGGGAAATGATGCTTGAGTATGACAGAAGCCCAATTCACCACGCTATTGAACCAGTAACTAGCTGAGTAGTCAAGAGAGTGACATGTTTGAAATATTAGAGCATCGTGATTGTCTAATATCATTCTTTACATTTTTCCAGGCACTTTAAACAGCAGAAGGATAATCCTGATGTGAACTGGAAAGTAAGTGCAAAATATATTACTTAAATAAAACAGTTGTATATTATTAAACATAGCAATACATTATTGGTTTTTGTGCACAGTTGCCAGATGACTTCACAGTGGCTTATGGAGCAGGACAGGGCGAGATAGAAGTTGGTGGAGTCTTCTTGCGTATTTTTATTGCTCAGCCAGGCTGGGTGCTTCGCAAGCCTCGAGAGTTCCTGGTGTCCCTCCTGGAGACCCTGACTGAGCTGCACGAGAAAAACAACCCCAATGTGAGCTGCCATACTGAGAAACACAAACAGTATTTCATTTTTTCACTTATTTAGCTGTTTTAGCTGTTTTACACTGTCAATTTCACTTTATCCTTTGATCTCCTGCAGGGTGAAGCCCTAGAGACGGTTACTACGGCAGCAGTATGTCTTTTCAGCACACAGAGCCAGCTGGCCGACCAGGTTCCTCCTTTGGGTCACCTGCCTCGCGTTCTAGCAGCACTCAACCACAAGAACAACGCAGTGCCCAAGAGCTCCATCCGCCTCATCCACGTGCTATCAGACAATGAGGCGAGGAACCAAACACAGTTTATAAACAAATACATAGATATATGTTGATCAGTTGGAATGACGAGGAAAGAGGCTGCGTTATGGGAATTGTAGGACCGGTGTATATACAGCTGGACTAGATACTGGGGACTACAAGTTAGAATATAGTTCAGACTCTGCTACATCTGCTTTGATCAAACGTTATGGAAGTACAACACCTAAATCCTGAGGGCCACTTTAAGGATTCAGACTCAAAGAACCCAGAGTTAATGTATTCAGAATATTCACGGCCACACTCTGCTTTTTAAGATTTGCCAACAAACAGTTTGTCTCCTTTCTGCCCTATGACACACCACAATTCTTAACCAAAGGTGTCTTGTTTTGTGTAGCTGTGTGTACGCTCCATGGCTTCTCTGGAGACTATCGGCCCCCTCATGACTGGGATGAAAGCCCGGGCAGACATGGCTGGATTAGCTTGTGAAGCTCTTAACCGCATGTTCCAGAAGGAGCAGTCAGAACTAGTCGCCCAGGTAAACTGTCATCGTTATTATTATTTTTTTTTTTTTCTTTTTTTTTTAATGTAAGTCATGTTTGATGAATAATAATGTATTTTGTTAATGGACTGAACAGGCTCTTAGAATGGAGCTGGTTCCATACCTTCTGAAGCTATTGGAAGGAATCGGTCTAGAGACATTAGATAACCCTTCAGCCACCAAGGCCCAGATAGTGAAGGCTCTCAAGTCCATGACTCGCAGTCTGCAGTACGGAGAACAGGTATGATGGGAGTACGTGACCCGCATGATAAAACCACTGAATGATTAGTACCGTTAATTGATTGGCAATCACTGCTTTGCAGGTTAATGAGATTCTAGCAAAGTCCTCAGTGTGGAGTGCCTTCAAAGACCAGAAACATGATCTTTTCATCTCAGAGTCTCAGACTGCAGGCTACCTGACTGGTAAAGTATCTCTATTTTGACTTAACTTGCTATTAAACACTCAGCATCAACACACCAGACACTGTCTTAACCAACAATTATTGTTCTGTCAGTGTTTAAAAGTTGAGTCTTGAGTCTCTTTACTGTTGTTGAATCTTAACGCTTTGCTTTATCCTCAAAAACACTTTGTGGCTGACTCCTCACTTGTGATTAAATCCAGAGACCCTTTCTGTCTACACGTCCTATAACTTCCTGGCTCTGCCCTTTCCTTCCTCTTTGTCCTCCACATTCCCTCCTCAGGGGTATCCACTCCTTCTCTCCTGGCTGCCAGTAGCCCACTGCGAGGTGGGCTCTAGACTCCTAAGCTGGGCCCTCACAGCCCTCCTCTCTCTTGCTCTGATGCAGGTAGACTTTGACCTCGCTCCTACTGCCATTCCTTGCCTCTTTACCTCCATCTTTGAACCACACTTAATTTTCCATTCCCATCTCTTCATCTTTACAGTGCTGGGCATAATGTCATAACATTTTCATCTCCATCCACCAACTAATTGTCACACTTCAGTTTCAAGAACAAAAATGCCCCCGAATGTTGATCATTTATACCCTTGTGCATCACTAAGGACATTTTTGGCTGTTGTTGGCATAAAGGTTTTTGGCATAAATGTTGGCAGGGTTGTTTCCTTTTTTATTTAAAAAAAAATAAAAATAAAAATATATATATCTGAATTTAAACCTCTAGTCTATAATCTAACTCTATAATTTACTTTGTTGCCAAAATACAGACATTCAGTCCCTTAAGGACAAAAATTACCCCTTTTAAAACCCATTTAAACCACAGTTTTGGATCCAATGGTCTTTCAACATAAAATAAAGAATTCTATTTTATTAGGCTTTAAGTCTAGAGCCCTGGCTTCAAAATTGTAGTTTTTACTATTTTTCACCAGATTAAGACTTTTTCTCATGGTTGCCCTATGGGAGAAATACATGCTATTTTCCTGGTTTTCCCTAAGGGCATTACTGCTGCATTATGGAGCACTTCAGTGTTAGATACAGTGCATCAAAATCCATGTTGTTGCAAATTTTTTTATATGCCTCAGCTATACAGTACATACAGAAAATTACATTTTTGTTGGGGGTTTTCACAACAGTGGCAATATGTAAACAAACAACAAAATTCTTAAAAAATAAATATTTTGTAGTGATGGTCAGGACTGAAGCTGGTTAAAAGATTGAACTTTGTCAAAGTGGAAAATAGTATTAATATATCATTTCATGGCAGTTTTTTGGTTCACACATTTCTGACCTCCAAGGACACCAAAGCAACTTTTTAAAATGGTTTAAATATTGCTCTCAATGTACTGATCACTCTGCCATACAGTAGTTGATGTATTTCAGTTGGATTAGCTCCAGCTATCCTGCCCAGTCCCACTTGTTCTGAATCGTATCTATCTTCCGGTCACCTGTAGGTCCAGGAGTAGCAGGTTACCTTACAGCAGGAACTGGCAACCCTGTAATGCCCAACGTCCCACCCCCTGTGGACAACGACATTGGAGATCAAGGCTGATGGACACTCTCACAGTCACGCTCAGGCTCCCAGACTGCCCTGCAGCTTCACGGCCGCAGCTCAGAGAGGGACTGTTCAGCTCCCAGACGAGGGGATGGAGAGGGAGAAAGACCGAGGAGAGCGGGCCATCTTTGAGCGTCACCAAAATCTCTGCAACACCTTCTCCAGGATCACTCTCCTCTCCCCTTACAAATGACACTCAAGTCTTCATAAACACTTTGAAATTGTTTTAACGGATGACCACATTTGTCTTGTTTCTGTGCTTCTTTTCTTGTTTCTTCCAATGACACACAGAAGAGGTTACATTTTGTATGAATATATTTTTTACTCTAGATTTTGTTTTTTCATGACATTGGAAGACTGAGGTGTGTGATACTGTAGGTTAACTGTCTCTTATCTAGTACCTTATTCCTCTTCATCATATTCTGATTGGCTACACTTCTAAATCTTGAACAGAGGATTTGTGACCTTGGTTTTGACACATTTGGGCACATGACCAATCTTACATAAACTTGTCATTTACTTGTCTATATAATGGATACTCATATGGCAAAGGAAAAAATGTAAAATAGGAAATCAGAAGACATATGTTTATGATTTCTCTTTCCTATTTCTCTACAAGAAAATGTCACTTGAACCCTCCGAGTGATGTTGACCTCTTGTCTGGTTTGGTCAAGTCCTGTTCAATCCAGTCTTTCAGAGTTTAAACAGATCCGCTCTCCAAATGTCCAGCCTCTTATTCCTATGATCTGATTCTGCTGTCTTTGAAGGCTTTTCCAGTAATTATCCCCCCCAGAATGCAAAAAGCACTAGATTATTTATAAGTGAATAATAACCACCGGAAATGAGCTTATGCTAAGACGTGACGAATGACGTTGACTGATTTTGAATCTATGTGAAAGACTAGTGCAATTTGTGAAATGTTCAATGTAATATTACGTATATAAACTTTCTATATTGAATGTACATTTTAAAAAAAAATCAGTCGCACTTGTACATAAAATTTTAAGAATAAAAGGGAATTCACAGTGTTCTTCTTTTGTATTTTTACAGTTGTGTTTGTCAAAGAAATTAATTCAAAAGAATGAGCAGTTAATTGTTCGCTCATGTTTGAAAAGAAGGAATCAAAAGTATTTTTTCTTTGCAAAAGAAGAAAATTAACAAATTTTAAATAAAAGTAATTTTTAAGTAAAATAATCACAAAACAGTTTTAAAACTGTAACCGAATAGTTTACTCAATAAATAATTATTAAATTGTTTTAGAGATTTCATGTTTAGTTTCTGGTCAGAGATGGAGTCATGACCTCACTATCCGGGCTATGGCCTGCAACGTGATGTAAAATTTAACAAAATGATTTAACATTTCATACTTGCAGAATATTAAAGAGCATTTTGTTTTCAAGGGATTTTACCTATAAACTTGAACAGAAAGGATATGCATAGGTTACGTGTGGGAGCTTGCATATATTGTATTACAAGTTTTCTTTGCAAGTTAGTTGCAAGAAAGTTTAGAAATGTATCCACTACATGACATGTTCTCTTAAAACTTATATTTTGCTAAGGAAAGGTGGGTAACAATACATAAGTATTTAGTAGAGACATAATCTTCTACATTACATTGTGAATATAATTGGGTAAAGTACTTTTAAATGATGTTAGTGTTATAATTATTATGTAGGTCACATAGATTAGGATTTTGGTGTTCCCTCAAGAACCTAGGATAAGTCACTTCACATTTAGGCTAAAGCTGTTGATTAGATGAAGAAAATTGTTATATTAAATTAAGAAAATAAAAATAAAATAGTCTAGACATGGCTTTTATTAAGATTGATGTGGTGTTGGATCAGAATGGTAGGTTTTGATGCAATTCAACGTTGTGAATAGTAAAGCCCTAAATATGAATTAAACCAATTGGCCTAAACTAAGTTGTTTTGATATTTTTTGGCTCATGTCATTTTGCTTATATTTTGACATTCACGTTTAGTTGTATTATTTTAGTTCTGGTGCATTTTTTACAATAACGTTGACGTTGTATATTGAGTCGCTCCGGATCTTTTCAACTCTAGTGTTGAAACACTGATGTTTGACTCCACACGGTCAAATTAGAGGGTAGTACCGGAAGTTACGTAGTTGGCGCGAATAATAACAACAAGGCTGATATTTAGCTAACAATTTCTTTATTATCAGTATATTATTACAAAATGTATACGAATTCCCTCAATGCTATGGAGAATAATAACCGTTTGTTTATGATAATATAAATATACGAATGGTTTTTGAAGCGTTTTTAACGTTATATATGCTTGTTTTAACGGTCTCTGTTTTTTTGACAGTCCATCAAGAGGAGGTAACGTTAAGTACGTTAACGTTAGCTCGTTAGCACGTTTAGTCAACATTAACGTAAAGGACGATTTTAAAGTGAGTAGCTAGCAGGCTAATATGATATATTAACGGCGTACCAATCTATAGCCAGTTAATGTTTAAAAGTAATTGCATATTCTCTATAAATGTTATTTGTTGTCGACTCGAGGCTAACCTTACTGCTAAGGACAGCTAATGCCAATATGACAAAAGCTAATGTTAAGTCTTTACATTGGTCCTTATTCCGTTACAGGTTAACAATGTCCAAAGGAGACAGAGCCGGCTTCATTGTGAAGTTTGTGGAATGTAACGCTAAAGGACAAAAAAAAGAGTATGCTGTCAAGGCTTATGAGGTAAAGTCCATTTTAAAATATTTCATTGACGATTACATATTTTGCCACTGCTGTGCTGTTTCTTCGTTTGCAGGTAAAGCTCATGTGTGTCTCATGTTTACACAGGCCATTTTGGAGCTGCAGTCTGACAAGTACTTAAAGACCGTTGATGAAGATACAGTTTTACAGATGGACCAGAAGGACAAGTCTCTGTTTGTCTTCAGCAGCTTCACTACCCCAGCCTTTCTGCACTGCAAAAAGGTCTAACTCAATATTTGAGACATCGAAACCTGGATCCTAAATTCCATTGGATTTATTCACCCTGACTGTCATAGAGAGTAATTCTTCTCTTTCCCACTCTTTATTTGTCATATAGCTTGGCTGCCGAGTGGTGAGTCCACTGGTAGTGTTGTACTGCCTGCAGCAGCAGCATTGTGTTCCAAAAGCAGAGACACCCGTCTATAACATGGCCATGGCTGACATCACTATTTCCTGCACCAGTCTGGATAAAGCCACCCGGGTTTGTTCACAGTGACTGATACTTAGTTTTTATGCCCAAAACACCAGTGAAAGTATTTATGACTCAGACATTAAACATGAAGCAATAATCGTAAAAATGTAAATAAAATTAGAATGATATCATGCAGATACAAATCAAGCAGGGGATATCTCCCTTTTGGCTCCTTTTCAAATGTGCTGTCTCAGGCAGGGTGCAAATGAAGGGATGTATTTAGTGTCTGTCTCAGCTGCCCGTTTTAGGTTATGCATTTACAAATAGAATTACATAATTTAGGGAACACAGAATAGAGCTACTTTTCAGTGCATGCATACAATTGCTTTCTCTTAATAGTGAAGGTCTGTAAAGAACCAATTCATATGAAAGGAGCTCATCCTAATTATACATATCCGAAATAAATATGAAAAGTGTTAAGTGCATGCACAATGAATGTTGTTCAACTGTTGTTAAGAATTGGGAAAGCACGGCACAGTGTCTTCATTAGTGTGTTTGTTTCTGAATGTTTGTCTCTCTACAGACAGAGGTGATGGATCTGGTGCAACTTATGGGTGGACGGGTCTACCTTGACTTAAATGTATCTGTCACACACCTAATAGCAGGAGAAGTGGGCAGCAAGAAATACCTGGTAGCTGCCAGCCTGAGTAAACCCATCCTGCTGCCTACATGGGTCAAAGCATGTTGGGAGAAATCTCAGGACAGGTATGTACTCTCATTAAAACTGACGTTTCTGTTTCAACATCTACTGTAAAAAGATACATACAAATTTTTGTGATGTTTTCTCTTTTATGCACGATTTAGTTAAATCTGTTAATATTACCACAATTACATTAAATGACATTGACAACTTTACACAAATACTAATGATTATGATAAAACCAGGACACTTTAGATATTAATTAACACCTTGTTCCTTCAGTCTTTTCAGATATACTGATCTACCCATTGAGGACTATTTGTGCCCTGTGCTGCGTGGCTGCACTGTTTGTGTGACAGGCCTCTCCAGCACAGAACGTAAAGAGGTGCAGCGACTCTGTGATCAGCATGGAGCCAATTACACTGGTCAGCTCAAAATGAATGAGTGTACACACCTCATTGTTAGTGAGCCAACAGGTAAGTCACCAGCAATTCTAGCATAATCATTTTTTCAATTCAAAAACAAGATTCAGGTAGTGTTTCTTGTCATTTTAGCGATAGTCTTTAGTTTGCTACCGGTATTGCTAGCAGTATCAATGTGAGTATTTGTATTTTTTTGCAGGTCAGAAGTACGAGTGTGCAAAGAAGTGGAATGTGTATTGCGTGTCTCTGCACTGGCTGTTTGACAGCATAGAAAAGGGCTTTTGTCAAGACGAGACCAGGTACACTGTGGAGCGGAACGCATCAAAGACCACTCGACCGCACACTTCCACTCCCACTGGCACCAACAGGAAGGAGGGTGAGCCACAGACTGATAATTGCACTTGTTTTGTTTTTTTACTATAAATCAAAAATGTTACATCCGCATCGTGTGATAGGGATCAAACTCCAACATTTAGTATATAAATGTGTTTCAAAGTGTCTGTAATAATAGTAATAGTCTGTAATCAATTGCAAGGAGGAATCATGTTTTGTTTGTTTTTTTACTCTAGAGGGACCATCTCTGTTGGGCTTAAGCCACATTTCTGTCAATGCTAGCATGACAGTTAATGACACAGCCCTCACCAATGCCACCATCAGCCGCTTGGAAGCCCCAGACCCCATAGATACTCTGGATCTCACCATCTGCCCAGCTGATGATATACTGGATGGTTGTAAGGTAAACAAAAGAATATTCCTTTTCATGTGAGTGGAGATTTACTTTTCCTCAATTGTTTTCATTTCTTCATAATGTGTAAGACAATGTTAAGGCTTTATTTCACACTTGTTAAATGTTGTGCAGCTGTATCTGTGTGGCCTGCCAGGGAAGAAACTGGAGAAGCTGCGGCGTCTTGTGAACTCTGCAGGAGGTCTGCGCTTTAACCAGCCCAGTGAGGAACTCACACATGTGGTCATGGGAGAGCTGGACCAGGTCCTCAAGAGTTTTCTGTGCAAAGCAGTACATAGGTCTGAACTGCGAAAGATTATTACTTTACATAGTATTTATTGTATCCTCCTTTATTGTACATTTTAAAGATTTCATCTGTTTTGACCCTTCAACCCATAAAACTATAAAAGTACAAAATCATAACATCTCTAAACAGCTTGTATTTGCCAGTTTACCCAATGCAATGAAAAATAATGAAGCAAGTTGATAAAGACTACATATGTGATCTCACAAAGTTCCTACAAAATGTAATCTACTAAACATTAGATTTCTGATGGTTAGTGGTGTTCTGATGTTTGAATGCATGGGGTTACCAGTTCTATTATGCTGGAAACCTCTTACTGTGTTCCCTGTCTCTCTTTACTGTTATAAATATATATGTGTATGTATATAAACTCATATTGACCTAAGTCACTGGACTTATCCTTTTCCTTAAATTTGTGTTTGCAACATCATATGTTAAGGAGTACTGCTGCAATTTAGCAAGTTTACAGTATGATAAATTATTGAGATGATTTGATGTATATCTGTTACTTTCCAGACCCCATGTAGTAACAGTGCAGTGGCTGCTGGACAGTTTCAGCAAAGGCAGTCAACTCCCAGAAGCAGGTTACCTCCACCCCGACTGTCTGCCCCCGACTCTGGCTGCTGTATTTGTGCCTGCTCGTCACACTCCCACCTCTCGGCATTCAGACGGTCCCCCCACAGCCAGTCCCAGCACTCCTAGGCAAACAAGAGCAGAGGAAGATCTGCTCTCGCAGTACATGGATGATGACCCTACAGTAGGTAAGAATCTGTTGTTAAAGAATTTGCTTAGTTTAATTTGACCCCATTAAAAGATTTTACAAGATATAGTTTTATATATTACAGCTAATCTCATTTTCCTTTTATCCTCCAGTGGACATGGCCCAACCAGCAAAGGGAAAAAGCAGGAAGTCCATCAGTACATCTTCTGAGCCTTGTGCACCAAACTACTCCAGAGGACCAGAGCCAGACTCAACCCTGCAGGAAGCCAGCGAGGCAGGCCTATTTTTGGGGAAATGTTTCCTTTTTGTGGGCTTTGGCAATGAGGCAGAAGCCCAGCTCTCTCTGCTGGTGACAGAAAATGGAGGCAGGGTGCTGATGGGCCGTACACGTGTTGTGGCAGACTATGCAGTGGTCCCGCTATTGGGCTGTTCAGTGGAGGCCACAGTTGACGAGGTGGTCACTGATACCTGGCTGGTAAGATCACAGTCATACTCTTTTAATTGTATCTGAGAAGGGTGTGGCCATCTGTTGATTTGTCAACTGAACGAACAAAGGGGCAAATATTTATTTTTTGTTAATTGTCTTTTAATAAAGGGTGTCTTTGAGTGTGTCATTTTTGAGGCAACACCCCCTAAATTTTGGAGTTAAAAACAATTTTGATAATCCATTAATAGTTTAGGTCATTTATCAGGCAAATGTGCTAAACATTCTCTGGTTCCAGCTTCTCAAATGTGAGGATTTGCTACTTTCTTCTGTTATTTATCCTGTCACGTTAAATATATTCAGTTTAACAGGGTTTTGGACTAGCTTTGCACAAAACAAGGCTTTTTTTTCTTTTTTCTTTTTCTTTTTTAAAAGACGTCACCTTGGGCTCTTTGAACATGATTGCCATTTTTCACATTTTTCTTTAACGTCTTAAAGTAATTGTCAGTTGTAGCTCAACACAATTACATTTAATTTATTTGAAATACACTTGTTCTCTATGAGTTTTATATTCTATGACAATGCTATGTAAGTTTGATATCTGACAGCTAGGCTTTTTACTTGTTAATTTTCAGGCCATGTGTGTGGAAAAGGAGTCTGTTTTGCAGCTGTCCTCCAACCCTTTGTTCACACCTGTTTCTGTGATGGACGGGCGTTTTCCTCTCAAAGATTGCGTTCTCTCTGTCAGCCAGTTCACCGGAGCAGAGAGGGAGTCTTTGGTGGAGCTGGCCAAGCACCTTGGAGCCAAGTATGGTTACATTGCTGTCCGACCACACATGCTGTTTTGCTTTTAGTTTGTACGGTATAAACATAAATAAATAAGAGCTGTAGGCGTGTTTGTCTTTTACATTTTTTCAAACTGATTTGGTCAAAGAGTCTAATGCAAAAGGTAAATGTATTTCTATAGAATCATTCATAGACTTTAAGTCTAGTATAGATTTACTCCTAGAAAGTTTTATTAAACTGCTGCGGTTTAAGGATAGATTTTATTTAGGTACTTGTTTTACAGTTGTATTGTTTTGTAATGTACTCCATATTAAAACATATTATAAGATAGTAACAGTATTTGTACTTTTAGGTATTTTGTACTGTATTAGCAGTTGTTTTAGTGTTTTTCAAAAGAAGAATTTCCATTGTAATTTTTTTAAGCAGGATGACCTCCTGGGCTAAATATATGTTAGACGTCCTGGGCTGTGCATATTGTTTTCACACATTAATTTGTGTTCTCTCTCTCCTACACATTTGTACCGTCATGGATCCAGATGGCTAATTTTGAACTATCTTACTTTCTTATCTTTTTTTATCCCTTCTGCAGTGTCCAAGATTACTTTGTGCGCCTGGCAAACCAGAAGAAAATGATGCTGGCCAGCACTCATCTGGTGCTGCAGAGTCCTGAAGGCACAAAATACCAGGCAGCAAAGAAATGGGGGTTTCCAGCCGTCACCATGCACTGGATACTAGAGTCTGCTCGGACCGGCCAGAGGGCAGAGGAGGGGCGTTTTCTAGTTGACCTGCCGCCCTCCCCAGGTAGGAAAAGTGTCTTTATTAAAGCTTTTACTTTACTTTAGAGGAATAAATTAAGGTTTTATTTGCATTGGCTGAGTGTAGAACATAATGTATAATAATTATAGTAAATTACCAATGAATATAAGTATAATGGGTTTGTTTGATGTTTTCTTACATGCATTAATTTACCTGAGAAATCATTTTAAAAGGGCAATATAATTAAGACATTGGGGAGGCATTTTTAACAGTATTTATGATTTATGTCTGGTTATAGGCCTAGACTTAATTTGTTAAAAAATAGGCTATCACAATGATTTGATTTGTTTATTTTACAGAGAGGGATGATGAGAGTTTTGTTGGTGGTTCCCAGAAGCCTGCCATGCCTCCACCAGCACGTATGTCTCCAGAGATCCCTTTGCTGGGTCTCCAGAGCGGAAAGGCCGTTACACCGCTGGATTTGGGTCGCTTCCAGAGCAAAGTGTTTCACTCCGTGTTTGATGAAATGAAACCCAAAAAAGACATCAGCACCCCCAAACAAAACCAGGAGGGCAGCAGAAGGAATCCCCTACAGAAGGAAGCCTCCCTGCAGCTGGACACTCCCTCTCGTTTCCTCAGCAGAGACCAGCTGTTCAGGCCCTCCTTCAATGTCAAGGTTGGGACCACACAATTAAAAAAATGTTGCTTTAAGTAATAGGCTTTAATTCACTTCAGTTAATTGTGCACAGATATTGGATATTACATAGACTATTCATTTGTTAAGGATGTACTAGGAGATTTGGAGACCCCAGGTGGGAGAACTAAACCAGGAGAGAGGATGGAGACTCCACTGACTGAAGTCGTCAACAGGACTCTGCAGGTGGCTCTTGCCAACAGCTCCCGAAGTACCGCCTCAGATATGCAAGCCATCTCTGCTAGCCCCCAATTTACCAAGACGACTGAGAAGGAGGTACACTAAAAATATTAAATTACAGTATGCCTTTTTGTATGTACTTGACTTTGGTGGTTTAATCTCATTTAATGTGTTTAATAAAATGTACATGAGCCAATACTAGTGACACTGATGGAGGATCTCTAAAATTCCAAAAGCTTTTAATGTCACTTATTACTGGAAAACTTAATTTATAGTGAAAGGGACAATATGATAGAGTAGCCATAAACTGTCTATCTTAACATATAAACAAATCCATTACAAAATATGTTTGTAAGGTCTCAGAAAGAGAAGCTGGCCCTCTGACTGGTGTTGTGATCTGTGTGGGAAAGAAACTGAGCAAGATGCAGGGTGAACTCAATGCCATTGCTGCCTCGCTTGGAGCAGACTTCAGGTATTCAACACATTTTTACAAACTTCAATTAAAAGATTGGTTAACATTTGACAAGTCGTGTGTACAGATGTCCTCTGTATAAAACGTCAGCAACCAGTAAGCCTTTTTATGCTCTTCCCTTGGCATGTCAGGATTGTTTTCATTTTTATTTGAGTAAATATGGGTGCAAGTAGTAAAAACATCTTTTTATCAACTTGTTTTTAGGTGGGCTTGTGACGATACTGTTACACACTACATTTACCAGGGCCGTGTGGGGGACAACACCCGGGAATACAGAGGAGTGAAGGAGAGAGGACTGCATGTTGTCTCCCAGTACTGGCTGCAGGCTGTACGTTTGCCAGTTGCAAATATGAATATAACCTGTGATCTTCTTTACTACTTAAGATGTGTTTTACTCTTAAGTGCACTGCACAGGACAAACAAATCTTTGTAGAGCAGTTTATAAATTATTATTTATAAAAGACTCGAGCCTGGAACTCATTGTTTTCAGTAATAATGAATAAATTGGTTATTTTGTGAATAATCGATTGGTCATTTAGCGTGGAAAATGGTAAAAGATGGTAAAAAATGCCAATCACAGTTTTCCAGAACCCAAGGTGACATTTTTTAAAATGTTTCTTTTGTCCAACCAACAGTTTTATTTGCCAAAATATTCAGTTTATAATGATATAAAACTGAAAAGTTTTCGAGAAACTGGAACCAAAACGTTTGGCAGTTTGAATTAAAAAGAAATCAATAAATTATCAAATAGTAACAGTAGCAATTTAATTGCATGTGCATCGATTAATCAGTTAAGTATTTCAGCTCTGAAATGAATGAGTAAGTAAGCAGCTTGTTATCAGTTCTAAAAAAAAACAATTAGTCCTCTGCTGATCGACTTTAATGTCAATGATATGCGCTTATATGATCGCAAATAATGAGATAATAAAAATATTTGATTGCATAAATAATTAGGAGACCAACTACAAGACAACTTGTTTCAGTTCAAGAAGAAATATGTTCATGCATTCTCTTAAACAACTTAGTCCCGATAAAGGTCTAGATTGGTCAAATCAACCTCTTTATGCATTTGGCAAAAAGCAGAGAAGACTTTAAACTTGAAACCAATCTGTCACAGGAGGCCTTAGTAATATCCTGAAAAAATATTCATATTCAGAAGCAAATTAGTCTTCAGTCTTCAACCACAAAGGATAGGAAAAAGCAGATGATTGAAGCCTAATCCTTAGGTAGAATATTTTGTTTTAATTTTGTAACATTGTTTACACAAGCTTGTAAAGAAAATGTCTTAAAGACATGAAGTGATATTAAGATACACTTGATTTAAATTGGGATCTTATTATCATGGTTGTAGGCCCTGCTTTGTGCCTCCCTTTACCAGTCAGTATTTACTTAGCTCATTTCACCTGGGGGGCATTATTATCATCCCCAATCAACAAAACCAGAATATTTGAGGAATATTTGAAACAAAAACTGTTTTGATATTCAAATTTTGCAGACCGATGGGAGTTTCAGCCATGCTTCCCCCTCATTACCGTTTCTTTCAGTTTGTTCTTGTGGCAGCTCTAGTAAACTTCTGTTTACTGATATGTGCTGTGTTGTCTTTGGCAGTGTGCTGATGAGCAGAGGCATGTCCCAGAGTCTCTGTATCCTTTCACCTATAACCCCAAGATGAGCCTAAACCTCAGCCAGGTGCCCAACAACTCTCAGAAGTCTCCTCCTTTTACACGAACTCAACTCAAAGACATATATGAGGCAAATGACGACAAGGTGGGCTCAAGACTCAATGAGTGAGACAAAACAATATTTGAGGTTGTTTGTAATAATCTAATAAAGAAGTACCTTATTAATTAATAAAAAAAAATTAATGCAGGGGTGTATCATGTAGTTGTCTTTCTCTCGGTTTAATTTGTTTTATCTGCCCCTCAGTGTGATCACGTTGCCACGGAAGAAGCCACATCACGTCGTGTAAGCGATGGAAGCGGAGATCAAGAAGTGATGAATGAAACTACAGATAGAACTGGTGGGTGTCTTTTCCAACTTTCATTTATTTCTACGAAAGCTTCTACACATTTTTGATAGAACCAAAAGTGGCTAGTGTTCTTGATTATCTCTTGTTTCCAGACATTTCAGAGACTCTAGAAATGAGAGAGAACCTGCAAAGACAGCTACAGGAGATCATGTCAGCCACCAAGCTGACGACAGGGAGGCGTGCCTCAGTCAGACTTAGCAGGATGGGATCAGGAGGGGCCGACTCGGGCCCCCACACACCTGATGGGAGTCGGTTTGGACGCTGCGGGAGCAGACGTACTCTGGAAGCTCTGAGGTAAGGAAGCCATGTAGTGAGAAGATAGTTTATGTTCAAACTATAACAGTCATTTATTTTTTTATTTTTAGGGCTGTTGTGCTATAAAAGTGTCTGAATTTTACGTATTTGAAATTAAATAGGCAAGTTTATTTTAGTGATAAAGCAAATGATTCAGTCTTGCTATAGTAGCTACTGGGAACCAAAAATAAAATTTTGTGGGATTCACACACTTCCTCATCCAAATAAATTCACCTAATTCTGTCCTGATTTCAGGGTTACCAGAGAAGCAGCTATGGACATAAACACAGAGCCATCTCAGAGTGAACAGATAGTTTGGGATGACCCTACAGCCAGACAGGAGAGGGCCAAGCTGGCGGATAATTTACAGTGGCCTGGTAGTCCCTCACAACAGTCTGAGACCGTCGCACCTCCTCCTCCCCCCACTGCAGAAAACGGCTCTGAGTTCAGGGACTCCATGACAGACTCTGAGCTGGTGGAGATGGGTAAGACTTAGCCTAGGTGTAACTTAACTGGGGATTTACACATCAGTAAATAAAAGAGTTGAACGACATAAGCTAGTGATACATGAAGATCAGTTGTAAAAACTTACACCTACAGTACTATCTACCAGGTGTAATTGTTTTCTTGCTTGTTATGTGATGCTAATACAAATTTCCCGTTTAGATGGAAGAGTAAAACACGCAATAATGTTATCGTGACATCAAAATGCTGTTAATGCGATTCTAAAGGGAAGACTTAATATTTCATCACAAAAATACTTCAAATTACAAAACATTCCGCCAGTAATGTAAAGATTAAATAACCAAATCATGTCTGTAAAGTTCTCCATGTATTTATATATGTAAATAAAACAAAGTCATACGAAGTACACTTTTCATACCTAACAAAGGATGCTTGTGATGCTACAGTGACTTGTTCGCATTCTTGATTGCTTTTGATTGGACACGCTACTAATGTTTTCTAGCAAATTACTTAAGTAGCGAAAGTCTCTACTAAAATAGACATACACGGACATTACACATAAACTAAGTGATTGATTTATGAATAGCTAATGCAAACCAATCCTGTAGAGAAGTCTCAAGTTAGTATTGTTACTCAAGATAGATTTGTTTATTGACCTGCATCTTAAGAGAGTAATCACTTTATCCTCTCACAGCTGCTTGTGACGTCATCGACCGGCACATGGGCCAGAAAGTCACAACGGCTCCAACAGTGGAGCGAGGAAATGACATCCTCACTCCTAACGCCCCCAGCATCGCCTTCCCTATCACCAACCCCCCAGTAGTACCGGAGCCACATGTGAAGATTCATATTTACATAAAAAACAAGAACTGACGCCTTAACATAAACTGTACAACATACACAATACCGTCTCTTTCAAACTAGCTAAAATGTTCTTTCTTTCTCTCAGGAGCGTGAGGAAGAAAAGCAACCACCCAGATTTCAGCTGTCCTCCCTCAGCCCTCAGGAACGCATTGATTACAGTCACCTAATAGAGGAGCTTGGTGAGTCCCCCACCTAATTAGGGCTCTAACGGTGTTCATCATGCTGCAGTAAAAACTACATGCAACACATTACAGGCTTAAAGTCAGAGGAGATAATCCCTAATGATTAAAAAGGACTCCACGGTCTGGGAATATTTCTTCCTGCAGATGTTTCCCTTTTGTGAGCTCATTATTTTCAAATGAACCACTGCATATCGTAACTTGAACCATTATTGAAGCTGGTACAGTATATTCAACCAAGTTGCAGTATTTACCAAGAGAAACATTAAGAATAAAGGGGCAGATTGATTGCATAAAACAGTCTATGAGGTGAGCTGAGTTTAACTTTGCATCTAAAGGTGGACATCATATGTTTCACTAACTGCAGCTCTTAACGAGTCAGCAGTTAGGGATGAATGTCTTGCTTAAGTGCACTTTCACAAGCAGCTGTTCATACATTTATATAATGCTCTTTAATTTATGATTACAAAGTCTGTAACTATAACTCCAGATTAGGTACACAATATCTTATATATAGTTCTTTCTTTCCTTTCTGTGTATTTCTTTTTGGTGTTGTAGGAGGTGTAGTCCTGGACAGGCAGTCTTTCGACCCCAGCTGCTCGCACATCATCATAGGAACTCCACTGCGGAACGAGAAGTATCTGGCAGCAATGGCAGCGGGCAAGTGGATCCTGCACCGCTCATACCTGGAGGCCTGCCGCTCTGTGGGTCGCTTCATCCAGGTCAGGATCTGAAGATCTTAGCTTTAATGCCTCCAGTAGACAGCTATTATCCTTCAAAATGGTTTTATTTACCCTGCAAAAACAGTATTCCTTTGGTTGGTTTAATGTGTAGCATGTCAGTTAATGTCCTGTTGTCCCTTATACAGACCACTAGGATTTTCATTAGTCAGTATCCTTCGCGTTCCACTTCTGGGATTTCTCCGGTGCTGCAGGAAATTCCTCCATGTATTTTCTGTTTCCTTCCACTTTCTTTGTGTTGGAATATAAAATTAGTTGGATTTATGAGGACTATTGTTGACTGCTCCTCAGATCTCTGCAGGGTAAATTGAGACAGCAAGCTAGACTTTCTGTCCAATCTGAGTTTACTCCTACTCTCACTCTCACTTCATCTCTTTAGTTCACTCAAAGGGGTTTAAAGATTTCCAAAGTTCCCAAATCTCTGTAACTATCACTAAATGGTCAGTGGTAAGTGTTATTATACTGAAAAATGTTTTACATTTCTATTTCTGTGTGTGTTCCAGGAGGATGAATATGAGTGGGGCAGTAGCTCCATTTTGGATGCGTTGCCCTCCATCACCTCCCAGCAGAGGAGACTGGCGTTAGCTGCCATGCGCTGGAGAAAAACCCTGCACGGATGCTCTGAGCAAGGGGTACATCCACACCTTTAACAAAAGAGTCCTAATTACTGTCATTTGTATTATATTATCTACTCCTTAAGCGTTAAAGTGTACTAAGTATTATTTTTCTGTTTTTCAGGGAGCCTTCAGTGGATGGACGGTAATGCTGAACATTGACCAGAGCAGAGAATCAGGCTTCAGGCGGTTACTGCAGTCTGGCAATGCAAAGGTTGCTGCTTGTTCATTTGTTGTGTTAAATCAAAAAAAAATGACTGATCACTATTGTTTTTTAAAAAATTAGACAATAAGTTAACTGTTGATCAAAGAGTGTTATATGTTTTTTTTATACACCAGTGTCCCTCTCCGCTCACAGGGTATCCCCAAGGGAAGGGTTTTGGGATCAGTTTATAATCATTAAATATGTCATTTGCTGGTCTTTGTTTCAGACAAGGTGACACACATTCAATATAAAAACACTGTGGGAGACCTGGAAAGAACTAGTATTAACTGCGAGAATTACCAGTTTTGAACATACATGCAATCATGCAAGAGCAAAGTGCTAACAAAATATATGAAACCGGAGCTAAGCAAATAGGCAGGGTTTTCTTTTGGATCAAATTGATAAATTAGATACTGGAACTGATGAAATGATGTCATGACATATCACAACAAGGTAAGGAAGCTACTTTGCTCGTTTCCCTACCTTACCAATGACACCTTGCCACACTGCCCCCACCAGGTCCTGCCGAGTCCCTCCCCGTCCTTGTACAAGGAGACCACTCACCTGTTTGCAGACTTTGTTCGGCTGAAGCCTGGAGACTTCAAGGTCAATGTGTCAGAGGCTACCTCCCTCGGAGTCACGTGCTTGAAGCCAGAGTACATCGCAGACTACCTCATGCAGGTTAGTGGAGCTTTTGATATGGAGTATAACTGACTTGGCCTCATATAATCATGAATAAGGAAAATCTTAGATAATTTTCCTTGTTGCTTTAGATCAGGCGGGTATTAGCTTTGTTAAAATTGAACCCCAACAAATGCTTTATTCTGATACTCTGACAATTGTAAATCAGTTAAAAATATGACGCCAGAATAATAGTAAATGTAATAATACATTTTATCTGTAACGCACTTTATAGTTTCTTTTTAAAGATTATTTTCACTTTTAGGCCTTTTATTGACAGAACAGTTGAAGGAATAAAAGGGGAGAGAGAGGGGTAAAGGGCTGCAGCTCGGAGTCAAACACGGGCCCGCTGCGTTGAGGAATAAACCTCTATATATGGGTGCCCGCGCTACCAACTGAGCTATCCAGGCGCCCACGCACTTTATATTTGAACAAATCCCAAAGTGCTACATATTAAGTACGGAGAAGTGCTAGAAAAAAAAATTTAAAGAAAATGAAACAACAATAGGACTAGGAAAGGGGGTTAACTATAAGCCAAAAGCTCTGCTAAAAAGGGGGGTCTTAAGGTCGCGTTTAAAAGCATCCCCAGTCTGTGGTGTCCTTCAGTGGTCAGGCAGCGCATTCCACAGACAGAGCAGCTGAGCTAAAAGCCCGATCCCCCGTAGTACGGGGCTTGGTCCTGGGGGGTTGCAGAAGGTATGCTAAACACGTACGAAGGAGACGTGCGGAGGTTTGTGGGGCAAAGAGTTCCATGAGGTGTGGGGGGGGGGGGCACTATGGATGCACTGGTCGGTGAGAAGGGAAACCTTGTACTCAATACTGAGTTAGACTGGAAGCCAGTGGAGTGATTAGTGGCTTGATGTGATGTGGTCATGTTTGCGCACCCTCATTAGGATCCTAGCAGCACTGTTCTGAATGTACTGCAGCTTCTAGAGGCTTTTACCAGAGATCCCAACGAGGAGCACACTGCAGTAGTCCAGCCTGGAGGAGGCATGGGCAAGCTTTTCCGCATCTGAAGGAGTCAGAATGATGCAATCTCAGTTTATAGACCATTTAACATGTCTTAGGGTTTTTAGTTGACATTATCTTGCAAGAAGTAAGATCACTTTGTTAGTAGTATAGCCTGTATGCCAGCCGAACTTAGCCCCACCCACGCGTTTGAGGTTGGGAACTTCATATTCTGACTGAATCGGAGTATGACCACGTAAGGCCATTAGTAGTAGGTAAGAAACAGTGAACGTAGTGGTAAAAGTGTTTTCTTTCTGTCCTCCAGGAGCCAACCCCGCCGATCGAGCTGTACTACCTGACTGAAGTTTCCTCTGAAGAACCTCCAGACACTCCGTCACGTAAGCGCAAAGCCTCAGCGGACAACTCCCGGCTGAAAAAAACACGCCTTAACTAAATTGTCACTACTAAATATTGTCATTAAAATTCACATAACTGTGGAAATGATGGAATAATTGTAAATAAGATGTTTTGTATCTCTTATATTAAAAAATAAAAGAAATGTTTTGTCACTCTGGCATCTTAAATCAAATGCATTGCCTTGTGTGCAGTGCGCTGTGTAGCTATTTGTAACTGTGATGGATGCCTCAATGATGGTCTTAAAAAAAATGTTGAGTCACGTTTTGTAATTTGATGCAATGACATTCTCCGGCCTGTAGAGGGCAGTACATCTTTACTGGAGGACTCAGGCCTGTGTTACAAGCATAGGTTACAAGGGGTTTCTCACCAAAACAATGAGAAAGCAGGTTTTTTAGTGCAGGGTTTTATTTCTTGAAAAACTATTTTAGGCAGGTATATTTAATAACAGTTCAATTCAATAACAATTCTACATTGTAATTTAATTAAAACAACTCTTACAGTGGCTGTTTCCAGCAGCTCTTTCCTTGTTAAAAGTGGCTACAATTAATTCCTTGTATTTGTGGTTGATCTCCCCATGCAGTACACACCAGATCTTGTTTACCCGTTGTTGATTTAGGCCTAGTAAAGTGATGTGCTCTTCCAGCTGAGGTTATATTCCCCTTTTCTGTCCCATATGGACAGATAAGTGGTTTAACCTCAAAATAAATGGAGCAGCTGTCGGCCTCCCTACAGATTCAGCATTGAGCTGCTGTTTGAGAGGTGTGGGAGCTGCATTGACAGAGGAACATGACTCAGGCTGCTGATCCGGGAGCCTCTAGACCTCCAACAAAGTGAGGTAACTTAAGGCCACTTAAAGAGGATTACACAAAAAGAACATGCACATTTTCACTTTATACCACCATTACTACCCACAATTCAATTTTAGCAGTGGTTCCCAACCTTTTAGATTGGTGGTGAATTAGAATAAAGCAATTGCTTCACCAGCTCACAACTTACTCTCACAAGCAATTGTTTCTCGTTTTCAGATATTTTTAATATTTTATATTATTTGTATTATATTTAAGACCATAAGAGATAAAACTGTCGAGCAGAATAAAATAACAAATCAAAATTGTTTTGTTACTTGTCCTACACAGTTGAGAACCACTAAGGTGTATCACTTTGCAATTGGGCTTAGCGATACGGAGAAAATCAAATATCACAATATTTTTTACCAAAAACCTCAATATTGAGAACGTAACAATAGTGAGTAAAGACAAATAATAGAACACTAACATCAGGCTGGTACAGAAAATGACTTCACTTTAGTGGCACGCAGCCTTTAAAACCGGGAAAAGACAGCACATATCATATTACAATATCCAAAATCTAAGACGATATCAACAGAAAATCGATATATTGCCCAGCTCTAGTTCGCACTAAACCGATCAGAAGTCTTATGAAATGGTCTAATGTGAGTCTATTTTAGTATAACTAACACTAAACGGTTTAGCTAACCCTGATTTAGTCGTCCGATAAAAATAGATTAAACCTATCTGGGAAAAGAAGAAACCCACTGTAGCCTGCAGGACATATCTGCAATATTTTTTATAGCTTTAATTTATGCTAATGAGACAAATACAGTTAGTGTAGGCAGTGTAGTAAATTAATCAAAAAGAGAAGCTGTAGAAAATAGTTGTACTTAGTTCATCCATGAAAGGATTATTCATTAATCAGTTAACCATGTCCCATCCAGTACATGTGCTGTGTCCAGCTGCTCTATAAGCTTGTCTATCAAAGATCTTTTGGCTTTAAAGTCAGCCTACAGTTTCTGAATCTGTGCACCACGACAGGCTGTGGTTGGTTTGTCCACTGAGTCAGTATATCTGGGCGGTTTTCAGTCAACAGGTGTTCTCTCAGTTGAGTTTCATTGACACCTTATTTCGTCATTCCGCCGCCTCCTCTCCTGTAAGGTAACTTTAAGGTTTTCTTGTCGGGACAGTTGGATTTAGAACAGCACGACTGAGAGTCCCCTGAACAGAGAGAGAAACTCTGCAGCAGTCCTCATTAAAATTCCCTGTCCGTACAACTCACCACGAAAACCTCCTATAGTGGGTGGCACCGTCGTCCTGTGCGCCTCTTTAATTGCGCACCACGCATTAACGCGCGATCACGGATCACTGTTTCTTCAGCATTGACCGCGCGGATCACACTGCCTTGAGGTAGAGAGTTTGCTTCATGTCCTGCTATTTACGGCGTCACGGCTGAGACAGGAGAAGTGGGCGCAGAGTCCCAGAGGTCCGGCTAGTAAAGGGTGGCGCCCTACGCATCTCATCCAGCGACTGGACACGCTGTGCGGCGACCCATAACGACGCGTTCCGCTCCTGCAGTGAGCTTCACTTGGCTTCCCTTGCAGCTCACGATTGTGACATTCTCGGTGGGGACTGGCAACATGTGCGCCTGGTTGGTGTGAAGTGTAACACAGCGGCTTTGGGGTTTCATTTCTCTCGGATACGCCAAGTACCCGACGTTACGGCGCACCTTGTGTATAATAGGTAAGTACATCAGTTTATTCTCTACTTCAGATCAGATAGCTCGCCCTCTGCTATGTACCTGCAGTGTGTTTTATGGGCTGCTCGTACAATACCTCTGCGTATTGATTATGTTGAGCGTCCGATTTGTTGAAATCCTGTTGGCAGTTATGAGCAGTGACTGTCAAAGACACGAACATCAAATCCCTGTCAGTTCTGCATCCAACTATCACTGCACCAGATCCCAATACATGGTGACATAGTTAAGGTAATGGTTGATTCACGTTTTGTATGGGATTCAGTTTTGTCTCCGTCTCTTGGCAATTCTAAAAAGTATCTTGGTCAATTAAGAAAATGTGCTCTGAAATGTTTCATTAGACTTTGGGTGCCACTTGATTCTTGGAAAGATCACTGGTAAAGATCCCATGCAGTGGCTGGCTGTTGTTCCAGTTTATTTAACGCTGTAGGCTCGTTTACTTCCAAAAACGAGTTTAAAGTTTTTGGAGAGCCATCAATCTTGCAACTAGAGGATCTCTAACCTAAGTACCCTTCAAGTGGTTTATTTCTCAGGCAACATAGCAGCAACAATAGGAGGAACTCTTAAAACATAAGACTGCCATGAACAAACCGGCCTCACCAAATCCCCATATAAGTGTGGAGCTCCAGCATTGTTTTCAAGCACAGTGGGATGTGTAGAGTATAGACTAAAGTGTGTACTAATTGAACCGGCCGGCCACTCTCCATTGTGCAAAGAATGTTTGGTTGCCTTTTCTCCACAGAAAGCCCCCATTCCTTTGTTCTGGGGGACAATCCTCCAATGCCATGTGTGTGCGGTGGTGGGGGGAGGGAGAGGGTCAGCAGGGGTATTGACATCTGTAGCTGACAGCTTCCTTGGGGCGAGCTGACATGCTGTGATACCATGAATGGGTATTAGGGAGCATATGAGCTAAGCACTTAACAGTAATGAGGACATTTATTCCTTGTACACAATGCTATGCGACCAGCCATATATCTGCAGAGATATTATGCAGGGCCGCAAACTCTGTCAACATTTATAGAATGTAATTTGATACATAAAGACAATTTGTGTCATAAGCGATTACCAAAGTTGTGAGAATTCATCCTCGGGGGAACATAAATGTCTTTACCAGATGTCATCATTGTCAGGACATTTTACGTTAAGACCACTAATGTGAACCTCATTGTGGCACCAGAGGAAAAAGTCAGAAGATTTGCGAAAATGTTAAGGATTTGTCATCTGGGGACCATGAATGTCTAAACAAAATATCAATATTGGTGGTGGAACAGCCTCACTGCTAGCATAAAGCACCGTAGATTCTCTGCTGTCAGCTTCTTAATTGTGAGGATTTGCTGCTTTATATAAATTTTAATTTAATATGTTAATGTTTTCTTATAAGTTGTTTAGAAATAGAAGTAATTGGAGGAACGTTGATATGGGCTCTAGAAATATGTGATAGATATATTTTTCAGAATGTATTTTTTATAGACTATGCAATTGATTGATTGATTTATCAAGAAAAAAAATACAGAAATCAATCAAGTCCCAATGGGCTTTACAGTCAGTATAGCACATGACACCCTTGATAACTGTCCCATGATTTGGTTATGTGAACCCCCCCTGAACATGTCATGAAAGCTTATGAAGTCAAGTCTGGATGAATTACATAAAGAGGAGATTTTTAGAGGATTTTGCCTCTAGGTTTTCAGTGACAAATATTGCCCATTCTTTCTGGCATCCTGTATTATGGAGGCCAAAGTCAACCGTTTCAACAGCAACAGTATTTTTAAAGGGCAGCGGCTGAACAGTCTCTGCAGTTGCTCTATCGCCAATTTCAGGAAAAGTCTACATTAACACAGAAAAACACCCGGAAACTATCAGCTTTCTCATCCAGATCAACAGACCTCCCTTAAACAAACGTACAAAGGAAGTTTCAGGAAAAGGGAAAATCTGTTTTCTGGCTCTTGCAGCAGAAAGTTCAACTGATGGGAAACTGTTGGGGAATGTCGCTATGGCAGAGTGAGTGGGTTTCATGCTTGTCAGTAAGCGTCCCTCATGACTGGTAGAGAGTGGTACACCATGAGGTGGAATGCAGCCCCATGGGCCCCACATGCTGCAAAATATGTGCTCAGGATGGACTTCGCACCTTAGTCCCGCCTGACAAAAAAAAGCATGTGGCCAAAACAGGATTTCACCTAAGCAAAGGGAGGAAAAAGCACGCCTTTGATTGTGCCATTTCTTTTCCTGTGTTTTCTAAATGCCAGGCAGTATTAGCGAAGGCCCTCAGCTGCTTTTAAAATGAATTTCATTTAAGCTGAGATTGGGGCTCGAATACAGGAACCGCGGGGGGAGGTGCTACACTGAAAAGCAAGCGAAAGCCGCTCTATTCATCCGAGAAGAAAAATACCCCCCCCCCAGCCACTTATGATCCTATCAACTAAAGAGCATTCCCATAGGACCAAAGGGAGCCTGGGATGGTAGGGCTTAGAAACCTCTCTCTTTCAAAGAGTTAACATTTGAAAGCCATACCGCATACAGTATCTCAGCATTGGGGGGGTTGAATAATATAGGTGCCTTAGGTAACCAAAAGACTTGAGTAGCAGCAACCCCACCTGCCCTGAGCAGGCACAGAAACAGCAGATAGTTTGTAATGAATAACCAACCATTATGATAATGAAAGGGGCGATGGGCACGGGGAGATAAGAATGTGGCGACCATCCGAGCATGAGGTGTTTACAAGGGGGAATTCCCCGCATTCCTCTGCTGCAGCCATGCCACTCCAATCTGCACCTCCACCCACTGATGGTCACCCTCTGTGCCAGGAAGGGCCCATAAGGTTCCTCCACAGGAAATTGCTGTTGTTAAGGTGTTATGTAAAGTGATTTGTGAGTGGTGCTTTAGAGATGTTTGGGTATTAATAGAGCTAATACAACAGGCTGAGGAACATGTTCAGTAGATCCCCAGAGAGTCAAAATTTACACAAAGGCTTGTTTTTAGCTTTGAGCAGGGACAAATTAGTTTTTTCAACATATTCAAGCTGAAGCAAAATGATGGAGCTGTTGGCGTACGTTTCACTTTCAGTTGTTTTTTGTAACCAGTAAAAAATGTCCCAGGTATACCAGGAGATTCAAGAGATGAAATGAAATCTAATTGGTGTTGTGAACCGAGCAGGTGTGATGCAACAAATGTGATGAACATTTCTTGATAGCCGTGTGTGTCAAGCATCCCCAACCTCAACAAGCAGCCAGGCTTTGGGGATGGCATTGTCAGTTGGTCCATCCTGAAAACTATACAACTATTTGAAAGGTTGTTACGACATTTTGTAAAGACATTCATGGTGCCAAGAGGATGGACCTTAAAGACCTTAGTAATCTCCCGACTTTGCCGAGCCTCCTGCAGGTCAAAGTTTTTACTTATCGAGTAGAATATCTCTAGATGGATCAGCTAGATGGATCTGCAGAAACGTAGGTACAAGCATGCGTGGTTCCCGGATGATGTATCCTAATGACTTTGGTATTCTTCTGACTTTTCCTGTTGTGCCACCAAGAGATTCACTTGTGCTGTTTTGAATGAAATTTTAACCACTAACCGATAAATGCCATGGGATTTAGTCCAGGCATTCATGTTCCCCTCAGGATGAATTGTAATAACTTTGGGGAGCCCTCAAACCACCAGCAGGTCAAATGATTAATTTGTCCAATACTTAATTTATAACAGAATACCTGCAGTTTCCCCTTGGCCTCATGTGGTGTTGGTGTTCAGCATGCTATGAAAACTAAGATGTTGAACACGGTGAACATTACATCTGCGATACATCAGCAAGCAAACCTTATCACTGTGAGCTTGTGAGGATGCTGACGTTGGCATTCATCTGAAAACAACACTGGGCCTAAGTACAGCCTCACAGCGCCGGCATGGCTGTGGACTAGTCTTGTTTGACTAGATTTATTTAACAAAGGTTTGTTCAGAAATATTATTATCTGAAATATTTAACCTGCTGTGTCAAACTACAGGATAATCTCATAATTCCTAGTGGATTTCTCATTGTTTCAAGGATTACATTGCTCACAAACAAGTCTATAAATATGTGAGGAAAAGCTAGTCTGTTGCAGTACTATTTTAAAATCATGCTATAAATCAACCTATATATGTAACGTGCAAATGATTAAACCAATATAGAGCAAACATGATATAGACCACTTTTCACACAACACTTTAAAATTGCTAGCTATTGCTTTGTTTTACATAAAATGCAAAACATTAAAACAGCCAAATAGACAATAAAGTTAGACAATAGATGATACATTACATAAATAAAAGTAATAACAGAGACCATTAAGAATAAAAAAAAATGAGAGAATTATTAGAAAATAATATAAATGACATCAATTGAAAGCCAAAAGGGATTTCAGCTGTAGTTTAAAAGTTTCCACAGAGCCCGTGTAAGGAAGTCATGAGGCTAGACTTAACTCAAATCTTCATCCCTTCAGTCTAATAAACTATTTTCATTTTTAATTTTTTTCACAAGCAAGACCTTTAAGCGTAACAGTTAGATACTAATCTCAAAACAGTAATTATCTTTCTCTAATTGATCAGTTTGCCCCTTTTAATCTAACTGTCTTGTCACACAAAATAAAATAAAAAAGCATAGAATAGAAGGATAAGACGTTTCTCATATTTTGTGGCAGCGAAGGCTTTAATACCCACATGTGAAAAGTGAAACACAGGGACTCCTCTGTAAGCAACCTCAGGACACAGAGGGTTAGTGTTTTAGGATCAATCATCACATTTTTTTTAATACAGCGCAAATGACTGGGCCTAATAGGATTATGACGAGGTCTGGTGGGAGGAGAAATGGTCCAAACCAGCCTGGGGGTCATGTGATAGAGGGGGACAATACTAGCAGGTGTCAGCCTGATAATTACGGGGTCTGAAGCTGGCTCACCTATGAGGATTAATGCCTCTAATGGAGGGCAGGTTGTGACCCCAGCAAGCAAGGAAGCAAGTCACCACCCTTTCACCCAGAAAAAAAAGAAGAGCTTCTAGTTTGTGGTTTTCTTGACAACTTTTTCAATCAGGATATTCGGACGACTGTGGCGTAGTGGTAGAGCGGTCACCTGCTAATTGGAAATCCCATGTTGCCCAAATGTCCTTGGACAAGACACTGAACCCCCAAATGCCCCAGATGCTCCGTAAATGTGTGTGAGTGTGTATCTGATGAACAGATGGCGCCTTGTACGTCAGCTTCGGCCAGCGTGTGAATGTGTGTGAATGCTTCCTGTACTATGTTAAAGCGCTTTGAGTTGTCGTTAAGATTAGAAAAGTGCTTTATCAAAACAGTCCATTTACATTTAGTTCTTTTAGTGCTTAACTTCTGATAACACCAAAAAGCATTTCAGTTATAATTTATGAATCCTTTGGACATAGCAAATTCCATCCATAGTCCTTTGTATTAGCCGGCCTCCAATCTTTTGCGCATGCATTCAGTTAAAATCAAACCTTGTTGTCTGTCCAGACTCAGCTGATAGAGGCTGCAGATTAAAGTGGCACCATATGCTGGGGACTGAGGAGCCCCCTCCCCATGGTAAAGCGTATTATTACGCTCTATGTCACTGTCAGCAGCTATTTGTTTTGGAGGATTGAGGTGTCGGGGGAACAACTCCCCTATCTTGTCTTAAACGTTTGGTCATCTCTACTTTACCCTTATACCTTAATCAAAGCATTTTCTTTTCCTATCCTTTTTCACGCTGTTTGAGTCCGAGTTGAGGCAGTCTCAATGCCAGGAAAGCAAATATGGTGCTCTTGAGAATGTAAAACCATTGTTTTCTCTCTCTGCCTTACCCATGACGCAAATGGCTCATTTCATGGCTGCTGCAAAACTCGATTGATGGGCTGAAAAGCAGCGGGGCTTGAGTTGCTCGTGTACAGTGCTTGGCAAGACGAGAGCCAAGTCCTCGTCCAGTTCACATGAGGTAAAAGTATATTAAAGAGAGATGGAAGGAGGAAGATTTGTCAGACTGCAATAGAGTGCCAAACTGCTCTTTATAAAAAAATTCACTTCTTCACTATTCACTATATAATGTTTATTAAATAGTGAACTTTATAGAGAACAACCAAACGAGATTTTGGACTCCAGTGAAAACACATCGTCAGTAGATGCGGGGGTTGTGTGTATGACGGAGGTGGGCGCGCCCAGCATCATGTAAAACAAACCAAAACGTAGGCTACATCATATGTACACTCAAATTAGCTGTGCATTGTGGGTATTTTATAGTGGACTATATAGTGAATTACACTATTTCTGTGATAGGGAACGGTTTGGCACACAGCTTGTCTCTGATGCCGTCCTTGCCAAAGGTGTCATGGGAGCTGACATTTTTATTCTAAGCATTGCATTAACATCCTCTGAAGAAATCCTCAAATATTAAACGATATTTGATCGTCAGATCGGCGCTTGTCACCCCAAATTAGAGAGCAGTTTATGTGGTTTTGCTACTATTCTCCTCCTCCGTCTCGCTCTCTAGTCTAAAAGATTACAGGCCCTGGGGGGGCTGGAAAGCTGTCTAGTAATCTGAGACAGCATTAATACTGAATAAGATGGAGCAAGGCGTGGGCCCTGCAAATTAATTTACATACAAAGAGCAGCGTTAAAAAAGAAAAGGAAAAAAAAAAGAAAAATGACACAGTGGGATATTGCCTGGTTTGCGTGTGTATGTGTGTGTGTTGCTGGTAGTGGTGGCAGCAGGGATGGTGGTTTGTAGCAGCTACATCACCATGGAGACAGTGGCATTATCGTGTAGCGAGGATGTTGATGATGGAGCGAGTACAGCATTGGCAGCCGAAAGAAACAACATGGCAACAGCAAAATGTGAGTGGACAGCCACTAGACAGACTTCTGGCTTTATGTCGAACACAAGACATATTTCCTCTTTAAAGCATTGTTCACTCTAACTTCACAGTTCTACTTTTATATGGTTCTGGCCCTGATCCACTCATACCCAGATTATCTCATACCGACAATGGCACTGTTGTGAACAACTGCTGAAGCTGCTGGAATGACTCCCCCCGCCTTAAAGAGGAGTGTCCTTTGAAGAGAAGAGATGACTTGACGTTTTGGGTTTTTCAGACGCTGCAACTAAATTGGTCACACTGGTCGCTGCTCAGGCTGTTTGTGCTGTAAAAACACTGCAGCTCGCCGTGGTATACGATGTGTCAAACATGCTGTAGTAGCTGTAATGATTTTTCTCCCACTCTCAACACTGTAATGAGAGTTTATGCATCTGGTTCTGTTGGATTGTTTCCTTTGCACAAAGTTGCAGCCTTCAAGGACCATGCCAATGTTTTTTCAAATGTTCCTTCCTTAAAGTTATAATCCTGGGAAAGTTAGGACCAACCCTACATGGCAATCCTGTCAACAATTATGTAATTTTTGCTCTAAATAATTGCAGACATGATGTCCAATGAGATGGATTACATCATTCAGATGGAAATAAGAGGTGTGATTGTCATAAAGTGAAGAGAAATAAGGATGAATAAACAACAACAAAAATTCTGAAACATAGTTGCATGGATTTTAAAATGGTTAGCTGTGATATGTCATTGATTTGTAGTGATGTAACGCTAATGAGTGTAAGCGTTAACTATTAACTCGTCGTTATTACATAAAAGTACTTTCGGGGCGTGGATAGAGTAAGAGCACGGTAACAGCTTTGACTGTGTAACTTGGTCCACTTCCTCCAAGACTCATAACAAAACATGCTTAATCATCTAACCCTCTGCCAATCTAACTGTTACTGAATCCCAGGCAGGGTACAGCATGTTAGATAGCTCCCTTGTTAACTCAAGGAACACAATACACTATGAAGGTCCAATTAATTGAAATTTTTGACTTATTTCAGTAACCCTAAAAAAGGTAATCTGTTACCTAAATATTCAAAAATTAAAATCTCATTTTATAGTAAGTTAGCTACAATGTGAAAAACTACTGGAATGGTCCTTTAAATTGTGACAGTTCTTTTGTCATCTTTTCAAGAAACTGTCACCACAGCAACTCTTAAAATAATGTCAGGGAGGTTTGGCCCGTTCCTCTGCTTTCCCCTGAGCTTTTCGCTCCATTCTTCACTCTTCCACTAATAATAGATGCTGCTCGTCCCCGATGTATTGTCCCATGCCCAACATCACACAGAAGAGAGAGGCAGCAGAGTGATGGACAAAGCGACACCTGCAAATGCTCTCCCAGTCCAGCTCTGTCTCCCCGCGGGTCCAAGCATTTGACATTTAACTACCATTGCCTCTTTGCAACTCTGCTTCGTTCTGTTTTAAACCCAGGACTGGATATCTTTTGAATCCCACAGCTTGTCCCTCCATCCTAACTGTAAATGCAAAAATGGAGTTGGCACCAAGCAAGTTTAATCAATAAATATTTCACCTAGTGCTGAAAAATGCTGATTAGATCTTCTCAAACATGACAATTTGCCCCTTTTCTCTGTTTTATATCAATATGAAATGTATATATCTAGGTTTTTATACTGTTGCTCACACAAAAGAGCAATTTTAAAGAAATCTTCTGCCCTCACTTATATGTTTGTTTTTCCTTTTATTCCAGAGTGGGTGGAGACCAAAAACACCATGAACTTTCCTAATGATGTACAGTAATCATCTTTTCATGTTCATTATTTTATTTGTTTGATGTCAGAAAAAAAGGGCGTGTATCATCTGTGGTTTATTACTTAATCATAGACTCCGTGAAGCTTACCAAACAAATCACCCACAAGCTCTCAGCTCCACCTCCTCCCTAGCATAGCATTGTAACACCGTTTCATCCATAATATTAAACACTTCTGACTCGTGTGTGTGTGTGTGTGTGTGTTTGTGTGTGGCTAAGTCTAACTTTTTCCTCTGCCGTTTACCTATTCATTTATTCCGCCATGAGTGATGGCACGGGAAAACCAAAGCTCTACATCCTCTGGTAATTAAACATCTGGTGGTGGAACATTTTTCTCCTGGAAAGCATAAAAAAAAAAAAACAGACCCACACGTACTCTGAAATGCAGCTAGTGTCGGTAATGAGCGTGCTGAATGGTAGCACTGATTGCTTCATTTTTTCGATAGGCGTCTTTGAGAGCTACTGTACTTGATGGATGTTGCATGTCTGAAAGAAAGTCCCTTACGTGAACGTCACACTCTTCAAACTTTAAGGCTACCTCATACCTGTGGTAACAACAATATTTACTAATTGCAGGTTGGGAAGTTTCACCCTCATCTTTCCTGATCTTCTTGCATCAGACTTGCTCAATTTCACACCACAGCTCAATGCAATTAATCACCATCATCAGTTACTCAACATAAACACATGAATCCTCTCCTAGTCCTCGGTTCAGGAGTGTTAGAGTTGTGAAAGAGGTTTCTAAATGTAGCTACATCACAGAAGGCTTCAAATCTGATTCAGAGTAATTGCTTGTTTTGCTCACAGAGCTTCAGCACGACCCTGTGGGCAGGACAGCAATTATCAACTGCGTGGTCCAGTTTCACAGACAAGGATTATTTTTGTAAGCACTGAGTTATTGATGGCTGTTTCTCATTGAAGGTTTCAGTCACTGACAACGATTAATCAATGTCTTTGGAACTGGGATTGTTTCCAAGGTGATGGATGGTTGTGACGGGCTTTCAATGTTTTAAGAGAAATATATTGTGTGTTAGAAAATTAATGGACACTAACTTCATTATCATTTATTATTTCTAAGTCATTTTTAGCCGAGTTGCTTGTGCTTCTACCATGTTAGGTAGCATGCTAAGTTAGCTAAAGTATTATGGGGAACATGGTCAACATTATACCTGCTAAACAGCATGTTAGCATTGTCATTGTGAGAATGTTAGCATCCTGCTACAATTAAGCTCAGAGCATTGGTGTACCGAAGTACAACCTCACATAGGCTGCTATGTGAGGCTAAACCTATCACATATTGCCCATGGCTGTACACTCTCAGTCTTGTTTTAAGGTAAATGCAGAGCATTTTGTTCTAGAATGTGCGACAAAAGTCCTGCACGCCATCAATCACTTGTGCTCACTTTATTGCGAATTAATTCTTTTCTTTCAGTGATATTTCTTACCCGTGACAACACTCCTTGTCTGATTGATTCTTTGGAATTCCAGTCTATGGACGTGCACGATTGTTCAATTTCTGCCAATTATATTTGTCATTTGCTGCTTTTCTTACAATAATATAGTTGCAGGGTGTCTGCTCCGTGATATAACTCCATATTACAACTCTGCCCCTTTGACACCTCCTCCTATGTAACTGGACTCCCACTGGACTGGCCTCAGTATGGTCTCACTTTAAAATGTCAACCCAGACAGGTCCCCAGGCTGTCATATCTTTTCTCATCTCCAGGTAAACATCAGTCCCTGAGCCGCAGCACGTGCCGGTTCAAGTCATTACTGCTCCCTTTCCATCAAGTTTCAGCTCCAGACCACATACCACTTCTTTAATCATTGCACTCTCCTGTGATGTCTGAAGAAAAAAGGTCACCCCTGTTCGGATGGGAGACTCCAGGCTCCATCACTCTAAAATTGAATCACCTCTGGATTGTGCCAATCTCAAACTTGCGTGTGTGTATGTGTGTTTAGTGTTGCACGTCATGCAATTTACTCTTTGTGTAATTGGCTTATTAGGCCTTTAGTCTGTTCTGAGAATTGAGCAACCGGGCAGCTCATCCATAAGTAAATTCACCAGTTTCAGGCCAATTGTCTTTTTCGTGTTTTTTGTAGAGTGCATCTGTCATCATCCATCAGCCTGAATAACACGAAGAAGGCGTAATTGATGCGATGTGTGTGTGTTCTGCTTAGAGCAAGCCAGGCACACTTTCAGGACTATCAGTAGTTAATCCGTCTCACTAATAGTGGGGGTTGGAGCAGAGGGGGGGAGGAGGAGAGAGGAGAACTATACCACATCTCTGCCTCCTCTGGACACGTGGTTGGCGCCTGGCGGGAAATCTCTAGACCTTGGACGATTTCTACGGATGTTTCTCCTCTCGGTCACTCGTCCCCGGTTGGCTCTCAGCAGTCTCTGCTGCACCGCTCAAGGAAACGAGGTACAATGCACTCCCCCCCTCCAAAAAACATCCTTCTCCACTGCTTTTTGGTTCCTGCCATTGTCACTAGACAAGAGGCTGCGTCAAGAGGTAAAATTAGGAATGTGTGTGTAGACTAAGGAACTTCCTGGACTTTCAGAGGTGTGTGTTTTACTGTTTCTGCAGAAAGTAGGTCTGCAGCCCATGAACTATGACACAAAGTGTAGAGAGACAGTGGAAACAATATGTATTTCCCCCTTCGCTGTGCAAGCTCTGTACAGCACCGGATTGCTGTGTCTACCTCATGGACATTCCTGAATGCACCAAAGGGCCTTGTTTCCTGTTCTGCTCCGGACGTGTGGTTCATAGATACTCTTTAGTAAGATTATCAACTCGCATGTCTACAGGAAATAGTAAAATAAACTGCATACTGTCACATTTTTGTTCCCTTACGTCTTGAAATCCAAGTAGCAGTGTTATTCTGCAACAAAATATTTTCCTTGGTTAGTTATTTTCTTTTATGGTTACCTCAGTTTTCTTTATTGTGTTTGAGTCTCAATTGTAAAGAACGCGCAAATTATTTGGCATTTACCCTTTAAAGACGAACCTGTGACTAACTTCTTGTCACAGGTTGCATAGATCTATGAGTTGTTCAAACAAAGAGTGTTGTGAATGTTGACTTCTCACATTGTTTCATGTGAAATATTTTTAGAGGCCTGAAGAGGCAAAACTATACAGTATTTGAGCATGGAAATTCATTCTTGGCCTTGCAATCAATATGTTCGACAATATAATTTGAAAGAAATCTTTTTTATAAGATAACTTGTAATTATCTAACATATTAAATAAGATAGTAAATTGAGTGTGGATTATTTTGTCAAATAGCCAGTATTTCACAAATTGTAAAGCAAAAAATAGAATCACAATCAACATCTAAAAAACAACTTTTTGAGGATACAAATTCTTCAAATTTGCCTATTTGGTTTGTGTTGAAATGAAGGGTTAAATTAATTGTTGACCTTTCTGAATTTGTCTACTCTGTGAGATGTAGCCCAGCTATACATTTCCAGAGGGCCAAGCAATAGTTGTTGTATTGCATTACTCTATTAATCCACTATATAATTTTGCATCATGTTTAGCAATAATGATATATTGAGTCATCAGACTTTAAACCACTCTGACACAACTCTAACAGCTCAGAGGTTGTTTTTGCCCTCAACCCTCAGCATGTTGACATAAGCACAGTGTCCCGCCCTGTGAAATATGTTATGCAAATTTGAAGGGATTAAGATTGTTTATGGCATTATGACCTCTAAATTGGTGATAACCTATGGCTTCTTACTTTGCATGGAGTAAAATCTAGAATAGTAGGCCCAGGTTCACGCACAGAGGGTCCAACCTCTTGGTTTGTCATTTTCCTCCACTACATTTTTAATATCTCACCCTCAAGGCAAATAAAATTGCTTTCATGTTCATGCATGATACTTTGTTAGATTACATAAATCCCTTAGACATGCAGTTCAACTGCGTCCTTCTTTCACATGTCATCAGAGCTCGTCTGGATTCAAGGGCAATTCAGTTAACCTATATCAATGCATGAGTCATTGTGTCTTCTGAGGCCAGTGGACAAGGTCTAAGCCCACTACCTCTCCCCTCAGAAACAGCTTCTCATAGGGGACTTCTAAGCACTTTGACAAATGGTCCTTCTCAGTTTAATGTTGCAGCCGTTGTGCTGCAGTGCACTAATAGTGCTTCTACTCTCACCAGGCCCACGGTTTTCACTCACTGCATGAAAGCCCGTGCTCGTATTCTTGTGATGAAGTACTGCTGGCTTTCTTTAATGATTCACCTGCTCGGTATAAGAGGGTAACATGCGTTCAGGGATGCCTTGTGTTAACTGTGATGCCCGCTGGGATGCTGGAGGATAGATGGTGCCTGACAGCACCCTTGTTGTTGATGTGCTACTGCTGTGTCATGCTATTTTGCTGTGGTGTTGGCTTGTCTGTTTGTCTCAATTTAAAACCTCTGGAGAGGTGTCTGCTTTTATTGAATATCTGGTGCTAAAAATACCTCCAGCCTCACCAATCAGAGCCGAGAACAAATTGAACAGTGAGATGTGATTGGATGGGATGTGATGCCCCATGGATGTTGCTCACTGCAAATACTGACAACTATAAAAGAGCACATACTGTACATACATCAGAATTTGAAATTAAAGATGCACCAGACAATTTTACACTTTATTGGCATATGTGCTTAACGTGCATTTTGCCTTATCTTACAGATTTAATGATGAATTTAATGATGAATTGTTTTTTCAGAGATCAGTATGCGTATGCAGAACACGTGCACATAGATCCACATAATAGATGTTCACAATCCTTGTTTTTCTTATTTATATATTTTAAATGTCCCAATTCACAGCTTTCAGACTCTGGCAACATTAAACCCCC